>NC_142606.1:13993906-14314588 GCF_041222555.1 Hakea prostrata | reverse complement strand
AGACCTAGCTATATAAATCTCCCCCAGCTTTGGGCTGTTTTTTTTTGGATTAATAAATAAATTCATTAAAAATGAAAGAGTGAACATACAATGAGGTGAAATAATGCGAAGCTAAATCGAACAGACATAGCAACTACGACATAGCCAAAAGACAAGGGCCAGACAGAGACCAAAAGGAAATTATTTTGCGGATTTTTCCTTTTCCTTCTTTCTCTTTGAAGACTTGCGCTCAATCAAGAAGTCATCACCGTAAGGGTTGTGCTCTTTAAGAGGACGGTTACTTCTTCTACACCTAGCACGGTCAAGATCGTGCGCTTGGAGGGGGGTAGGAGACACAATAGTGTGCTCAGAGGGGTTGATTGCGCATGTTATGGGATGATTTTAGGCTGAAACTTACTACATGATGGAGGTTGAGTTATTTCGATAAATTAGAATCTGATTGAACTGCTATATGACGGTTTTTGGGTTCATTGAGTCTTCAGGAGAAAACTCTTTAGACTCTGTTGACAATATCTGGCACCCTTTTTTCCTTTAACTTTTAATCATTGTCGGTAATAAAATAGAAAATCTGGCATTTGGTTAGAAGAGAATGTCCAGAATTGGGGACGGTTTGGCATTAGATTCTCCATGTCTGCATCCTCCCATTTGTCACTCCTATACATATCATAGGCAGGAGAAGGAGAGATCTTGGAGGGTTTTAGAAAGTCTTACTTTTCTTTTTGTTTTTGGATTGCAGCAATCTGACGTTTCCATCCTGGAGAACTGGGTCTCAAAGGCCTGCTTGCTTTATGTGCTTTCGTATGTCTCGGGTCTGTCTCTATTAAAAATCGTTCTTTTGTATATTTCTTTCTTACCACATGCAATTATCTCTCTGTCTGTTAAAGCTGGTAGTAAAAGGTGGGTGTGTTTTCGGAGTGAAATAGATGTTTGGTAGCAAAGAAATGCTTGAGTGTTTCAAGATAAGAAGAGTTGCTGTGCTGCGTTACGAAGCAAATATACCGAACTTTGTTGAGCTGGTGTACAGTAGTGTCAGGCCATACTGGTCACATTTCAGGACAAACCATGGCATTTGAGGGGATAAAAAAACAAGTTGATACCAACAGGATGATGACGGCACCTAGGCAACCAAGGCAACAGCAGAACAAACAAAACATGAGAGTAGCACCTGGACGACACCATGACAATCATGATCAGGCCTTGGATAAATCAATACTACTTGGTCTGTGATGATTGGGATAATTCCGTAAGATGGTAGTGTGGGTGCCTTTCTTTGGATTGTAAAGATAGGTGGGGTAGTTTTGTAGTGTGTCCTTGGGGACTAACTTTATGTCACAGCATTCTGAATGTACAGGTTGCTTTCTATAAATATCATATAATATCATTTTACATTTTTCTCTAATAAAAAAGGATGCTTACGGGGAGATGTAGTAGTGATGTGTTGTGGCGTCTTTATTTATATTGTCATAAGAGATTGAAGATTCAGTTTCGAATGTGATATATCCATTGCAGTTGTTTAATCTTCTAATGAAACTGGGGCAGAGAAAAAAAATAAAGAAGCACAACCTTATCTTAATATTATTTTTATTTAAAAACAAGCTAATTTAAGTGGTTGCCAATTTCTGGGAGATGTACTAATTGGTTATTGATTCCTCGTATTAGGTTTGCATGTCCTTTACATGAAAGTGTCATTGGTGGATCTGCATCCCTGTAGAGACTTATTTGAATACTTCTATAGTTGGAGGATTTCTCCCTCCTTTTAAGATTGATTTTGTTCTGGGTGATTAAAGCAAGATTGACTTTTCAAACACACACACACACAGTCCTTTTACATGAAACTGTCATTGGTGGATCAGCATTCATTTAGAGAGTTATTCCAATGTGATTACTGCTTGTTAACTTCTCTGCTTTAAGGTGATTTTGTTTTTGGAGGTTGTAAAAATATTTTAATTTGTTTCATTCGATTTTGACCCAATTGACTCTCTGCTCCAATCCAATCAAGCCTGATAAAACCAAAACGAACTGTAAGACTTGCACTTGGACGACTCCATCATGCAAGCCTCTGGAGAACTTAAGTGAGAATCTGCCTGAAAATGAGCTACACCAGTATTTGTTTGAAATTCCACCTCATATAACTTCTATGAGGACGATGACAGGGAAGAAGATGAATTCAATGATGAAGCTCCTACATAAAGTGGGTCTTGGTGGTGCAGTGGTGGTGGTGGTGTCTGAAGTCTTCATCACTGAGACCATTTCAGACTGAGGGCAGTGTGGCCTGCACATCTATTATCGCTTCTTTAACTGCCTTCTCTGACTACAGAGACTGTAACAAGCCCTTCAAGAAGTGATAGATCAATGGGGATGCTGGCATTTTTGAAAACAAGTAGACAGCTAAAGCAATGATGCTGATGGTAACAATGAAAATGATGCATGCCCAATTGGATCTGACCACAGAAGAATGTATGCCATATCATGATTTGTGATCGTCAATTCACTTCTGCCACTAACTGAGAAAAACTAGAAGTAGTGGCATTGGTAGGAGTGCTAAGGCACAAAATTATTTGATGATGTGGTGGTAGAGGAGAATGGGTAGTGAAGGAAGCCAAAAGGATTGGAGTGAGCGGCTTGGGATAGCAAGGAGAACCAGTTGGGAGCAGGAGGAGAGGCAGTCAGTGGAATAGGTGAGGAGGATGTTGAAGTGGCAGAGATTGAGGAGAGAAAGTGTGGTTCCCCTGGATTTCTGACCCTTTAACCCATGGTTTCAGAACCGCGAACCTAGAGCTTGAGTAAACAACAATTGTGTACCATTCGAGTCTAGCCCGGAGGTTCATAAATGGACCCCATGGTAGTAGATGACCCTATAGATGACTCGGCCACTCTCTTAGAATTCAAGAGGAGAGAGGAGGTCAGTCATGAAGGCTTTAAGAGAAGATTTTGGCACGTTCGGAAACCGATGGAGGAAGACTCAAATGCCAAGGTAAATATACCAATGTGTAGGCCCTAGAAAGACCTTTCAGATCAACAAGGAATCACTGGATTCGGACCCCGAATGAGGGTGAGGGGCATTCATGATCGGGCTGGTTCGACCGCCCCTTGCCCACTTCGGGGTAAAATTGGAAAATTGGGTTTTAATAACCCTATTTTTTGTTCTCACTCCTCATAAACGCATTCTTTATGCTAAAGAGGTGTTGTGGACCTAAGAGAGGAGAAATCCAAGAGAGTTTGGTGATTCCTTCGTGTGTGGTGACTCATCAAAGCTCTGATTGTGGCGACAACGCTTAGAAAGGTGAATTTTCTTAAAAACCCTTTTCTCTAACCTAATTTTGATGGTATTTATTATCAATGAATGCTAGGTTTTGGTTGTTGGAGTTGTTAGGTTATATTGAATGCTCTCTCATGTTTCTCTTTGTGTCTCCCAACTTTTTTGGGAGTAGGTTATACAAATCTTTGCATTTAAAATCGATTCGAACCTCTTTGAGACGCCCGCGGGCAGACACGGAGAACCAAATTTGGGGCTTTTCGTTTGAGACCTAATTGGGATGTTTGGATGGCACTTTGGGGACCGTAGTACTGTTAATTTGAAGACCCCAAAGTCCCGCTTCGAATTGATTTCAAATCGAAGCCGAAATCAAATTTTTTGTTAATGACTAGTCTGGTGGGAGGTTGACTGGCTGGTTAATCGGCCCTATAAGCCTAGGCAACCGGCCCTTTCAACCTATCCAACCGGCCATATTCGGGATGTGTGTTTTGGCTCTCTTTTGACCCCCGATTGATTCCCAATTGTTACTCATTTTCTTATGTAACTAGGGCTATTTTGGGTCTAATTGCACACTCTTTGGTGAACTTTTTGAGACTTTGAAGAGCTTTATTAACTTGAAAGGTGAGGGAAATACTTAACCATATCTTGTGTAATTGTGATGTTAATTGAAATTTTATTCATATTATTATCTTGTATTCTAGCATAAATTGTGTGGGACTTTGCACAAATGAAAGGTAATTTTATTTATATTTGTTCTATTTTCAAATTTCATAAATTGTTGTATGAGAATGATGTGGATGTGTGGAGTTGATTGTGGGACTTTGTCCTCTTTTACTTATATGCCAACTAGGGTTGTGGGTTTGCCCATTACCCTGATGACTCTCTATATATACGCACTTAGACCTAGGTACATGAATACTAGGTGTCTAGATGTGTTGGTTAGGTAACCCCATGAGTGCTACTACTCTTCCGACAAGGTTATTGAAGTCGGTTAGCCCGTGATGTCACTGGCTAGGTCCTGTGAGCATCAAGCAAGCTCACTGCCATCATGAGATGGTAGGGTTGCATATGTATGGAGTTTGGGCTCGTGTTACTTTTAGTATGATTTGCGATTTCCTTGGGGAAGTGACGAATGCGTCTGCCTTTATATATGTGGATGACCATAGGGTTGAGAAATGGAATCCAACAGATGCCTCCCATTGATGATCCAATTTCTAAGTGGATAAGAATATCGGACCAGCATATGCCACCTGTTGAGGAATGATATCCGGACCATATGTAGTACGAGACCATATGATTATGCATTCGACTTAGTGTTGTCCGTGATATGCGCCAGTTCTCAAGCCAAATGGTGATGTGAGAGAGTGGTGACTTATTCCCTAGCCACGGATTGATGTGACTTGAGCCATCAACCGCGGAGAACCCAATAGACATCTCTTGTTGAGGGAAGGTGATTGAGACTGCCTAGAGGAGGCTGGTGTATAGTTTCATGCATGTCTACCATACTTAGTGATTAGGGTTAGAAACATAATTGCTTATTCATTTAATTATTCATGTCTACCATGCTTCATGATTCGGGTTAGAAGCATGATTTCATATTCATTTAATTATATTCGAATATGTTTGTTGTGGAGAATTGTGAATGGATGTTTGATATGTAGTTGAGTTGACCTCACTGAGTTCTATTGAACTCACTCCTTGTATACATATGTTTTTAGATCTTGTTACAGGCTATGAGGACTCCATTCAAATGAAGGATCCGTCGTCAGCATAATATTTTAAGGGAGAGACTAGCGAGGAGGTGGATCGCATGGAGCTTCGTGCCCGTGCCTGCACTGCTCTTATGGAGTTGAGTACTAGTGGAGATCTGACGATGTCTTTGGAGACAATAATGTCCCTCATAGCCTTATGTTATATCTTCACCTTTAATCTTATAGAGAGGGGCAATGTCACCTTCCATTGGAGAACCTAGAATTCTGCTACGAACAATTCTTTCCTTTAAACTTTGATGATTAGATTTGATTAAGTTTAGATAATAATTTTGACTTTAAGTTAATGGATGACTGTAACTTCATTTGATAATTTAGTTTTTATAACTTTAAATATTGATCTTTGATTTATTCTTGTCCTTTGATTATGCTATGTTGTATGATTGTATAGATTTGACACTGAACCTTGGTCCTGTAGTGTATCACCCTTATGGTATTCAGGTATGACTAGATTCGGCTAGGTGGGGTGTGACCCAACCGGTCAGTCCCGGGTCCCCCTTTTTGATTTCAGACTTCAAAAACCCGGCAGTCAATTGGGTCCGACGACGGCCGATCGACTGGCCACTTTTTTAAGACCCAAAATAGACTCCAAAAGAGAGGCGGTCAATTGGACGGTCGAACGAGTTCGATTGGCCCATCTGACTAGCCCCAATAAGGGGCGTTTTGGGTCATTTTTGGCACTTGAAGTGTTTCCTATGCATGTATATGGTTCAAATGGATTGTTTGCTTGGATTTAATGCAAAAGAAAGGGTGTTTGAGATTGTGTTTTTATGAGTTCAAGAATGATGGTATTTTATGGTTTTGTCAGGATGGTTAACTTGAGAAACCGAACTGTTGGGAATGGCAATGCTAACAGTTCTAGTCATGAAGAAGAGAGTGGAATTCCTCCTCTTCATACCGAAGTACCACTCCCTCCTCAAGGTGGTAACCTGCCCAATGCACCACCATTGGTCACAACACAAGATGTGTTGAATGTTGTGACCAACATGATGCAACAACAACAAACACAATTCAACACACTCATGCAAGCGATGCTGGCAATGAATGAAGGGAATCGGAATGCACCTCATGCTAATGGAGCCGAAACCTCCACTCAAGGAGGGAATGATGAGAATTACGATTTGGGACCCCACATCAAACTAATGAAGCATTTCCTTAAGCTTCAAGTTCCATCATTTACTGGAATTACGAAAGATCCTTTGCTTCCAAGTAAATGGCTAAGGGAAATGGAGAAGGCCTTCTGTCACTTAATGTGTAATGAAGAACAAAAGATTTTGTGTGCTGAACAAAAATTACAAGATGAAGCGGATGCGTGGTGGAACGCCACACAACCTATTTTAGCAGCGCAACACCAAGTAGTGACATGGGAAGCATTTAAGGAAGCCTTTTGTCAGAATTATTTCCCGGAATCAGTTAAGGATTCCAAGGAAGATGAATTCATGGCACTCCAACAAGGATCTCTCTCTGTCTTAGATTATCAACAAAAATTTGAAGAGCTCTTCTTCTTCGCTCCTGTATTCATGAAGGCTGATGTTGAAAAAGCTAAAAAGTTCTTCAAGGGCTTGAGGCCCACCATTCGAACGTACATGGCCATTCATCCCATAGTAAGTTATGCTCAGACTGTTCAAGCTGCAAAGAAGATAGAGGAAGGAGAAAGAGAGACCTACCAGTTGCAAAGGAGTTTGGCGAACAAGGAATCCAAGCCTTATGTGAACCGAAATCAAGGAAGGTTTAGTAGGCCCATGCCTTACCCCACTCAGTTTCAACCAAGAGGAGTAGGGTTTGGTCATGGAAATAGTGGTACCCCAGTGCACCCAGTTGGTGTCTCACAGCGATTAGGACCCATCTATGCTAATCCACGTCCTATCACCAGTCCTAAGCCAGTAGCTCCGCTAGTGGCAGCTCAAGGGCAAGGAGAAGTCATTTGCTTTATCTGCAAGAAGCCTAGTCATATGGCTCGTACTTGTCCACAGGAAGGGAACCAGCCTACTACAACTTTTAGTCCGACTCAGTATCTGCAGGCCGGAAAGGTGTTGATAGGGACAAAGATGGACCAGAGTCATGATGTAGTGACAGGTACATTTTCTATTGCTTCAGTTCCTGCATTTGTATTATTTGGCACTGGAGCATCACACTCATTCATTGCATCATCATTTGTGAGACGTACCTCTTTACTACCTAGAAAATTGAGTCATGAGTTGGTGGTTAGTACACCAACTAGGTCCATAGTAAAACTTGATGAAGTGGTCGGACCTTGTCCTATGACTATGAAAGGAAAGGAAAGGACCTAGCTGCCCATCTTGTGAAATTGGACATGAAAGATTTTGATGCAATCTTGGGCATGGAATGGTTGGTGGTTAGTACACCCACTCGGTTCATAGTAAAACTTGATGAAGTGGTCGGACCTTGTCCTGTGACTATGAAAGGAAAGGAAAGGACCTAGCTTCCCATCTTGTGAAATTGGACATGAAAGATTTTGATGCAATCTTGGGCATGGACTGGTTGACAGCTCACAAGGTAGTCATATCATGTTCTGAGAAGAAAGTTCAATTTCATCCCCACGGGTATTGACTGGATCCGGCTGGGTGGGGTGTGACAGAATGGATCTGATGTAGAATAGTAATTGGGTGGCTGGTTGTGGACTGTGGAGCAACAAGTGGAAGATAAGAAAATGGAGAGGAGGTGTGGAATGGGGGGAGATGATGGAGAACATGCCTTAATAATTGGTTTATATGAAGATATCATCCCAATGCACGAGTCTCCTGCTATGTCTTGGAGGGCAAAATGTATGCAGTCTTAACCTTGCTTCATGAAGAGGCTGTTTCAGCGTGTTTAACCTGCAACCTGATGGTTGCAATAGCGCAAGTTAACCGTTGCGTCCTAGTCTCCCCCACTTGTCCACTTGAATATAAATCATAAAAACCAAGTAACGAGCACTGATCAATAACAATGTCAGTTTTGGAAATTGGAAGCAATTAATAATCAGTTTGGTTTTTGAGTCGATCTATTGCAGTCAGAACCCATTAGGAACTGAACCATATACCATGAATCTCAGTACAGGACTTATCCAAATTATTCAGCTTCTATTGTATTTTATCTACATCATACTCTCAGCATCGGAGTCCCCCCAAATGTTCTCCTTCTGAAGAATATTTTTCACCATTGACTTTTGTTAACAGTGGATGGGAAAAAAAAACCTAAAACTTTGAATCAAACCGAACACTTACCAAACAGCGGCTGAAAGCATGAATATTGAAGTCCTATGTAGCATACTGGTTTCCTTGAATACTTCTGATCTACAAACTGTACACTGAAACTCTGGAGCACCATGAATTGTGAAAGTTCTACTACTTAAACTGTTGTGATTCGATTTTGGTTTTAGATTTCATATTTGTTGCTAGTTTCTTAGCTACTGAAAATTTATGTCTTCAGGGCTTCTATGATGCTTCTTGGATTTTGGGGGTCTTTCATCCCCCCCCCCCGAAAGCTCAGCATAGTGAGTTTATGTTTATCATGGCTATGGGTTGTACACTATAAGTACGTGGCCTTTCAGAAAAGAAATTTGTCACTGTTGTTATTTATACCTGTCCTGCTAAAATTTGATGTATCGCATTTGCTCATTTAAAAGAGTTTTTAGGCTCATCTCTGTATTGTTTAAATTTTTGCATATCTGACACAAAATATAAATAGAGATGATGTCTTGGTATGACTTATGTGCTCTATTTCTGATTAAAATAAATTAATGCGATCATAAATTCATAAAAAAATTAAATTAATATATGATTCATCAACATACACTGGTAATGTTTGTTAATGTGGGTACCGTTAATGAACATGTGTAATTGCTACATAAGTGAGGGTAACATTGTGGTCAAAGAAAATTAGAACATAGCTCTCTTTTTTCCCCTTCCTTTCTCTTAAGACATACTCACAATGTGCGTGCATGTGTATGTATGTATGTGCGCATGCATGCTTGTGTGCAAGGGCATCCTTTTGATATTATATTATAATATTATTACTACATGCTATGTTATGTATAGCATATAGTATACATATCTATGGATAAATGTTTATGCATATATGTATATACAGTATGTTATAATGTAATATATAGTCCATGAGATATATTTTTATCATTTATAAATATAAATATAAATATAATACAGAAAGAAGCCTTTGTTATATATAATGAATTCTATATTTTTATTATGTTATGAATTATACATGATATGTTCTTTTAGACATAACACTCTTACTTTTTATTACATAATCTATTATATTTGATAATAACCATGCGATTACTGTTTATAGCCCATAAGGATTTTTTGTAATTGATTTTCTGTAAATAGCTCATATATACAGATATAAATTATGCCAACGAGAGCCTTTCTATAATTCACAAATAGATGTTTGAGATATTCTGGTCCGCAAATCCCTTTTTTGTTTGTTGAATTTGGCATTTCATATTTGCTTCAAGTTCCAGTTGTCTATTTCTACATTATGCCTTTTTTATGTGGATGGTTTTGTGCCTTCTTGCTTCAGATGGGCTGTCGGACCTTTACTATTGTAGAATTTTTTTGCTTAGGCATCATTGTGCTAATTAACTATTTTTCTGTACCCTAGAATGTCCCAGTCTCTGAACTGTTTAATTTCTTGCTGATTCACTTGGAAATGATATTTTGCTGACGCTGGCGTTAAGTTTGAACTGAATTTGTCATGGTTTTGGTTTGCTTTGGTTACATGGGGAAAAAAATTCGTTGTTGGTCGTAAACATGGTGGAAGATTGAGTATTGAAATAAGAGATAAATTGATTAACTAGGAGGAAAATGAAGAGAAAAATTAATTCGACAGAATACTATTTCTAACCTCTTGCATTTAATGGCAGAAACTATGCAAAGGAATCGTGAGGCATCGGTTAGGTGCCTTCAGAGTAAGGGATTCCCTTACAATCTGCAAGACTCTGGCAATACCATGGAAGTGTGTCCTGAACTGAAGGATGAAAACAGTGTGCATCCAGGTGGTGGTGGTATCGTGGAACCTGATAATTCTTTAAGCAATGAAAAATATGTGCCTCCAACTGAAGGTCTTCAAAGACCCATGTACCAGCAAGATTTTTGCATGTGGCCAAGTTACCATCCTGACTTTCAAAAGTTCCAGTCAAACCAATGGAATGCTTTTGAGAACTACTTCTACTCCATGAATCATGAAAACCCTTATCACATGGACAACCGATTTCAATATGTTCCTTTCAAAACATTTGCTCATGGTTACCCAAATGAATTCCAGTTTCAAGAGTTTCAATACTTTGTGGTGATAGACTTTGAGGCGACCTGTGATAAGGAAAGGAATCCCCATCCGCAAGAAATCATTGAATTCCCATCTGTCCTTGTGAACAGTGTGACTGGGCAACTAGAGGCTTCTTTTCAGACATATGTGCGGCCTACGCTTCATCAGAACCTAAGTGATTTCTGCAAAGAGCTGACTGGCATCCAACAAATTCAGGTCTGCTTTGAACTCAGAATTTATACTAGCTATCTTCCTATTTGTCATCTGAGATGATTTATCATAGCTTACATGAACTGAAAAGACAAGTGGGTGTCTGTAGGGTTTGAAATGTGTTGTGTCATGATATATTGCATTTGTTGAGTTGATGTAATCATGTAAAGAATCTTACCTAGTGTTATAGGTTCATGGCCATGCATTAGACCATACACCCTTGTGTTGCCAGGCCCCATAAATTTTCTGCAGTTCAGATTTCTGGCTGTGATTCACATCTGTAGTCATGGCCCACCCTTCTTCCTATATTTCTTTATGGTAACACTTTTGTTCTTTCTTATTGCTATGTTGCATCATGTTGACATGGGGGGCGTGGATGAAGGCTGCTGTATGGAGTTCCAGGGCTGTTTCAGTTGGTTGAGGCTAATGGTTTGGTAGTAGGACAGGATCCATTAGGGGCAGGGCACAATGGTTGGTGGACCATGGACCACAATTGTAGCCCAAGGTCAAGGTTAACAGCCCCTCAGCAAAAATTGTTGGGGGCAAGGCTGCGTAGGAAAATTACGCCCCCCCCCAAAAAAAAAAAAAAAAAAAAAAAAAAAGAGAAAAGGGACTCTGCTTGTGCCAAACCCTTTGGTACTGGGTTTGCCCTTTTAGAGAACCCATTCTATTCTTTTCCCAACACATTATAGTACTATGTGTCTCTGTTTGCCTATCCTGCAGCAATTCTGGGTGTCATTTGTTGTTTATCTTTTCAATGGGGACTTTCTTGTTAGAAGAACCATGCTTCTCTGGATATGCCATGGGTCTTGCTGTTAGACTAACTGAGTTTTCTCTTATTTGCTTATTCATAGTTCGGTCTGAATAATTAAGCTATTCTGTAGGTGGTTCATGTTCTAATTTTTCTCCTTCAATAACATGTAACATGCTAACATTCGTTACCTGAGAAGAAGGAATTCCTTCTTGTTTTCACTCAATATCTTCACTGTTAAAATTTAGTTGCCAGAGAAGTGTAGATACCTTGATCCTCAATATGTATGTGAAAGGTGTCATTGAGATGTAAAAAGGTGTTGCTCCAGGTCTCAGTCATCGTAGTTGTGTACCCAAATAACATGGCATGATGTAGCAGTGGAGCATTGAATAAGTTGTTAAGCAGGCAATATCTGACCCATCTTATGGTTTTCTTTAAGCTCATGAAGCAAGACTTATTTAGCCCATAATTTTGGGTTCATTCAGGGCCATTGAGTCTGCATAATTTGGCCGTTGAGCCAGCATGTTGTGAGGAGATCAACATGCACGCCTCATTGGCCCCATCATCAGCTAGCTTAGAGATCATGTTATAATTTAACTAACTACCAATTGGGTGGAGACTTGAAGGCTTAGTTTTAGTTTTAGTTTTATTTCTTATTGGGAAATTTTAGGGACACCCCAAGATGTACGGCGAAAAGCATAGACACCCCAAAAATATATACTTAAATTACATTTTAGTCCATTCAATCTCATAGTTATCTATTCTATACTTACAAAAATGCCTGTTTATTTATTAAGAAATTAAGGAAACCAGACAGAACATTCTCCTTTCTTCCTTGATTTAATATAGAAAACCAAGAAGTCCACGATTGGTTTCTCTTTGAGAAAACGCTTCCTCTTTTTCTCCATTCTTTCTATTAGATTTTGGATTATTATCTAATGACTTCCTTCTTCTATCACTTTGAACAACTAGCTCTTCATAGATCTTCAGATTCATTGCAATACACAGAACTCTAAATTCAAGTATATCAAAACTTATGAACAGACTCAATTTTGGGTGGATTTGACAATGATCTCATTCTCTTAATTGATGGATTATTTGCTTTACTGAATCAATCTGTCCAAGTCAAAATTCGTAGGTTTCTACTGTTTCAAGTTTATCCAAGGATTGTTGGATTATTTTAGCCAATTTAGATAAGATTTGATCAGAATAATCAACGGTCGATCATCGATTGTGATTTAATTTGAGGTTTTATTCACTGATTTGAAATTTGAAGTCTTGGTCATCTTCTTTCGTTTTTTCCCCCCTGCAACCAAAGGAAAAATCATCTTCCTGATCATATTTTTCTTTCCTGCAACCAATGGAAATAAAAAAAAAAATCTTTGAATAAACTGTATTAGCCATTGGCTCACAGCAATTTGTTAGAGATCATAAAGTTGAAGTTTATTCATTGAAGCTGTGGGATTCAGTGAATTGGGTTGAGAAGCCTCTGATGCCTTGGAGAGTGTGTGTTCGATCCATAGGTGGGACATCATTGTTATCTCTGTTTTTCCTTTTTATACTATGTTTTCTGGCTGCATAGGTATTCTATTCTCACCACCTTCAATTAGTATTTTGTGTTTTGAATTTCTATTTTGGGTTTGTTTCTATTTCATCTTTAAATCAGAGAATCATATGAGTGATCAATCCTTATTATCTAGGTCCTATTAGACTGAGGTTTAACCACTGATGCCTCCCCTGTTTTAACCCAATTTTCAGGCAATTTTGTGATTGATCAGCTTAAATCTTATATATTTAAGATTTAACTCTTAATTTCTTTTAATCTGACTGTTTGACCACCCTGGTCTTCTGAAAGGCGTAGTTCATTCCTACTACCCTTGTTTGTGATTGATTCCTTAAGTTTGACCTCTAGCTAATTATGTTGACTTTTGGTTTAAGTTTCCTGCTTGGGATTACTTTTGGGTAGACGTATATGTCATTGACTTGGGAAATGCTGTATCTCCTACATTCTTCTGTTTCAAAATCCGGCTGATGTGATTTGTGTAGGAGCTCTTTCAGTCTGATTTAACTCAAAGTGTGCTTCCAGGTGGATAGAGGCGTCTCATTAGGTGAAGCTTTGCTCAGGCATGATAAGTGGCTGGAAGAGAAAGGAATTAAGCACACTAACTTTGCGGTAGTGACATGGTCAAACTGGGATTGCCGGGTAATGTTGGAATCAGAATGCCGCCTCAAGAGGATCCGAAAACCTCCGTACTTCAACAGGTAAAAGGATCCAAGAATCTCATAATTTGGTGATTCAGATTAATAACATGAGATAAGAGGTCATATATTTCTCCATAACAGGTCTTTAATCTGCATTTATATGCTGGATTTGTATCACCAGGTGGATCAACTTAAAAGTCCCATTCCATGAGGTCTTTGGTGGGGTCAGATGTAATCTCAAGGAGGCAGTCCAGTTGGCTGGTCTGGTGTGGGAGGGGCGTCCTCACTGTGGTTTGGATGATGCTAGGAACACTGCACGCCTGGTTGCCCTCCTTATGCGAAGGGGATTCAAGTTCTCCATTACCAACACACTGATGTGGCAGTCCCCAGAATGCCCCTCAACATGGCAGCAGTCACCAGAACGCCCATCAGGTCCGAATCATTACCACCTAAAGCTGAAGCAGCCTATGATGCCCCTCATAGAGTTCCACGCTGCCCATGTGGATCCTGCAAAGGATTGGCGCATGTACTGCTACTGTGGAGCAAAGAGCAGCAGACGCATGATCCGGAAGCCTGGACCCAAGCAAGGGAGCTACTTCTTCGGATGCGGGAATTGGACTGCTACAAGAGGTGCCCTATGCCCTTATTTCGAATGGGCTGCACCTTGACTCAGTTCATTCTGTACATCATGGTAATGTCATAATCCTGGCCCTGGATCTTCTCTGTAAAAAGAGAAGAACCATAAAAATCAATTAAAAGAATTAAGAAGTCGGTTATTGGGTGTGGAAGCATATAGACCTTAGCTCCTTGGCTGCTTCAGGTTCTTACAACATGCATGTTATGGTCTCATATAAGTCTGCTTGGTGCCCTATAAGAAGCCTTTGTTTAGGGAGATCTAACTAGTAAAAACTGACTTCTTGTTGACGTAAGATTAAAGAAGAGATGATGTGAAGAATGTCTGTTTAGGAGGATTTGTTTATATGCTCAGGCATGCTTAAAATTATCAGAAATAATCTGTGATATGGTGACCCTTTGAATTTTTTTTTTGGAACCTTTTGTATCCTTGGTCTTTTTCAGTGGAATCGGCTAGTGAATCTGTTTGGTCAGAAGGTCCCAAACTTGCAGTTTGATTTTTATGATGCTTAGTAGTACAAGTATGATGGTATTTCCACCTATTTGAAGAACCCCAGTAACTCTAGAAATCCCCTGTTTTTGGATCTGATGGCCAATCTAGGGTTCTTGAGTAGAGCACCAATTTCTTCCGGGGTGAAAGTCCAATTGACCATTGTCTTCTGAGGTTATAACGCTTCACTATTTATCACATGAGATTTCATGGATTAGTTCATGTGATAAATTAAGGACTAGTTTAGTATCATCTCAGTACATAATCAGTCTAAAAGATGTCATTTTTTTAATGAAACAGAAATCGCATTAGTTCTCCTGTATGTATCTCAACTTGATAGCATTTTATATTACATACGATCTCTGTCAAATTACATAAGATGTCTTTTTGAAAAGATTTTATTGTTTTGCATTAAATATGCAATAAATTAGGTTTTTTTTTTGGGTGGAGTAGAATTTTTTTTTTAACGAAGGATTGGATAGAGTCATAAGACTTCATTTGACTTTCCTCAAAATTGCCATTGTTGACTGCATTGCAATGCCTTCCGGTCTACTATTGGTGTGTAAGCTACTAGGTGAAGCTTTCTCGATCCACCATCTTACAAAGGTTCTTTTTGGTATCAACTATCATTCTCAATTATGAGAATTTTTTATTATTTTAAATTGTTTGGCATCTATTATCAGTTTTATTTTATTTAAAATAATAGAAAAACTTCCAAAATCCATAATAGACTTTTGGTCTATTATGGATTATAGTGATGATTTCATTCTTTTCATTTATATGCAAGTTTACTTAAAATTTTATAGTTAAGATGAGGGTAAAGTAGTCAATAAACATTCTTTTATAAAAACTCATATTTTTCCTCTCTTTTCAAACTTGATCATTTGTTCACTATTATTTTCTAACAATTTTTTATTTTGACACTAAACTTATTTTTCATTCCATGATTTATTTTTAACAAAGTTCACCAAATTATTTTTCATTCTTGACCAATAATGAATTTTTGTACTTATTTCTTTTAAATAGACATAATAGAGAATAAGAATTGATACCAAAAAGAGTCTAAAGAACGACTCAACTCATTTATTTGCATTTGCAATTTCGAACAAAGAATTATCAGGCTACCCAATAGACCCCATTCATTGATCATTGGCATGCGGGAGACTTCTTGTATGGTTCAGCCCCAGACGCCTGCTAACCGCGCCTATCAAAGAAGCGTTTGAGCAAGAGGGTCTTCCGATGAAGGTGGTAAAGACTAACAAGTACAAAACACAATGAAAATTGATGGATTAAATTTGTAGGTTTTTTCTTGTCAAAAGTGAGAAACAAGTAAACAACATGCATCATCACTAATGTCTATCATTTTTGCCTCTTAGCATTTATACTTTTATAATCTTGTTAACATCTATATCAAGAAAGAAGGCATGAATTGAGTTGTTTCGAAGTTTTTTTCATTTTTCATTCATTAGGGTAAGGGAGATTGTCTAGTGTGCATGTACTAAGTATTTAAATAATTTTATTTAATTTTTTAAAATTGGGTGTAAGCATGAAGTAAACCAGTTGAAAAGGGCAACTACTTCTTCGAAAAAGTAATAATAATATTTTTAAGCTTGAGAGAAGGTAGGCTATCTGCATTTCATTAATTCATTTCTAATATATCTATATACGTCAATTAATTTTTGTCTACCTTATGCTTTAGTGGTTTAGTTTCCACTAGATGAATATTCATTGGCTGCAATTTAATAAGAAAAGTCTGCTTTTGTCTTTGGAAAAACGAAGACATATTTTTCTTTGGAAAAAATGATCATGAAGCACAACGTTGCATTTGTCATCTAGCCTAGAAAGAAAATTTCCCCCTCCCCCTCCTGAATAGGAAAACATTGTTGTTATTGTTATAGATGACTTTTGAGACATTAGCCAAAAAGACCACTGATTTTTTTCTTTTCTAACTATAATGTTAGTTCATATGGTCTTTTTGGCTAATGTCTATATGAACTAACATTATAATCTTCACTTAAAAACTTACATGAAGAGTATGTTTTTTTTCTTCTGAAGCTAAGGTTCATCCAGGCCAACTTGCGTGCACCTTGATTACATCCTTAGGGGGGAGATGCTATCTGCAATGATCAAACCCACGACCTCTCCACTGAGAAGTATGGATTTGCATTGGCCCCTAAAATTATGTTTAGATGTCAAGGAAAAAAAGGAAAAAGCCATAATTAAATGAGAGATCACTATGCTATAATGATTGATTGACGTGAATCAATCCCTTCATATTAAACATTGGGAGAATGATTTCTGTATGACAAGAAGTATAGTATCACTTGGGTGATAATTTTAAGCGACTAATCGTTTCACATCGAGTATTGTATCTGTTACAGTGTTACACATTTACACCTCATATTACTAATTAGGCTTGTCATGGTTGGGCCAGATTGGGCCAGAAACCAACTAGGTTGCCAAACCATCGTACGTCTTTTTAAGTGAGATCATGATACGTGTGGGGGCAAGAAAGACGCCTCGCACACACTTCCCACCAGCATAAGTAACCGTGCTACGGATCGTTCGGCAAAAAGATTGGTTGCTAACCAAACTTATTAGGACATGGAAGTGCTTATGTTAAGTCTGAAGTCAGCCGACGAAACCTACTTGGAGCATGACTCCATAAGTGATGGAGCAGGGATTGCAACCTCAAAGCATCCAATAGTACTAAGGTACATAGGTCACGCTATAAATACTCTTAACGTTTTAAACCTAAGGTAACAAATATTTTTCCTTATTCTCGGAATATTACAATTAGTCCCCTTCTCAGTTGTATTCTATCACTGACTTGATCATCGGAGATGGTACCGACCTAAACCAGGTAGGCCGATTTTGTTTGCAAGTGATTTGGCGGAGTTATCAGAACTAGGTAACAACAATATCATACTCGCCAATACATTTTAGTATAATCCAATATGTCCTAAACTTACATGGATTCACATCAGCTAGTATCTTATCGCATTGTTGAATACTTTAATCCAAGCCAACCGCAAGGCTCTGGGCCCACAACCTACTGTCTTTTCATGGAGTAGAAAATGCTAGTTTAGTCAACATAAAATTTAACATAAGCGCACCAAGTATGTGGCTAAGAAGCTAAGCAGTCATTTTCTTCCTTGACAAATGAGATTCCCAATAAAAAAAAAAAAAGATTCCCGGGAAAATCAGAAGTTTGAACTATAAAAGGGCACCAACGGCATGCCTTCTTTCAAAGCTCAGTGTCACATACTCACAGTGAAGAGAGTGGTGACTGAGAGAGGGATCACCTCAAATTCTGTCGCTGTCTTATCCACTGAAGATGGCGGAGCTTCGTTTCATTCTCCCATGGCGGAATGTATTCTTCGTTGTGGTTTCTTTCCTTGTCATTTTCCCTATCTCCGACTCAGAACAAGTATCAGGGGTATGCTTATTGAGATCTGTACTTTAATTCCTCGTTTCTTGTTGGAATATGTGTTTTTGAGTTCTATATGCTAACTGGATGAGCTGAAATTAATTTTCAGTTTTGTAATGCGGCATACGGAGATTCAGAGGGTTGTTCTTACTCTTCGAAGATCTTGATCAAAGGTGGAACTGTAGTAAACGCTCACCATCAGGAAGTTGCCGATGTTTACGTTGAGGATGGGATTATTGTCTCCGTCAAGCCTAACATCAACGTATGATCTTTTGCTGTTATGATAATCCTGTGAAACGTTTCAATTCTAACTATATTCTAAATATACTCGTCTTTTGGGTACCTTTATGTTAGAACTACTGAAGCCTTGTAGAATAAATACATGCTTATATGCTATGTTTTCAACTTGAAACATTAAATTGTTTCTTGCAGGTTGGTGATGATGTCAAAGTGATTGATGCCAGCGGGAAGTATGTTATGCCAGGTGATATTTTATGTCTATGAAGTTCTCAACTTCTAAAAAACAAAAAAATTTAAAATATTGACCAAGAACTATGTGATCTCATTTAGAAAATCCATTTATCAAAATGTTTTGGGGTTATCGAAGTTGGACATGCGTTATGCAAGTTATTGTTATTACTGTTAGTATTATGTTAAAATTACTGTTGATTTTGAGAGTAAAACTATAATTTGATCTTAGTATTCTTCTACTTCCTGTTTTTGGTTCACAGCACTGATCAATTTAGGCAGGTGGTTGTTTGGAGACAATTACAACTGATCACCATGCAACTTACATCCAGGTTTTATTGAGACCGAAATTTTGACCATTGACAAAACTTACTGGGCCAAAAGACATCAACTCTGTCATGTTAATTTGTGCTCTGTAGACCTTTATGACAATCAGCTATACATTTTGATCTGCCAACTTTGGCTTTATTGTACAAGTAAAACATATAAGGGGGGGGGGGGAGGAGGGGAAAGGGTGGGGGGTTCTAGTTCTCCTGGTGGTTCAGTATCTTACTCACCATCTGAAACCTTGGGAGATGACTTCAGCTCCTCTTTGAATTCGAGTTTTCTTCTTTTCTTAAATCAATTTTATTTATCTATATTGAATCCTTAATTCTGTTCCCTGATTCAATTGTTGATCATGCAGGCATAAGATTCTAACAGGTTTAAAATTTTATCTTCTGATGTAACAGGAGGGATTGATCCTCACACTCACTTGGAGACAAATTTTATTGTCAGTGACACGGTCGATGATTTTTTCAGTGGTCAGGCTGGCGCAGTAGCAGGGGGAACTACAACGATCATTAACTTTGCGTTACCAATTAATGGGAGTTTAACTGCTGGGTTTGAAGAATTTTCAGAAAAAGCAAAAAAATCATGTATAGATTATGGTTTCCATATGGCCATCACAAAATGGGATGAAGCTGTTGCAAAAGAAATGGAAATTATGGTTGAGAAAGGTTAGCAAATTGCAATATTTGAATTGATTAATCATATGGCATGTTATGTTTGTGACTTTTTATGGCGTTGTGATTTCATAGGTATCAACTCTTTCAAGTTTTTCCTTGCCTACAAAGAAGCTCTTATGATCAATGATGAACTTCTATTGCGAGCCATGAAAAAATGCAAGTCTCTTGGTGCCTTGACAATGGTTCATGCAGAAAATGGAGATGCTATTCAGGAAGCACAAAAAATGATGATTGATCTTGGTATTACTGGTCCAGAAGGACATGCACTTTCTAGACCTGCTGTGGTAACATGCTCTCCTTTTATTGTGACACCTAGTTTGTGGTGCATTTTCCTTCAAATTACCAACATTTACTCTGATAGTTTTCAGATTCTGAACAATTGTTGGATGCATGATCACAAATTCCTAATTTGTTTGATAGTGGATTGTTTTTTTAAGGTCATGGCTAAAGTGAAAGAATATAGGTTCAGAAAGAAAGTGATGAAGCTGCTCCATTACTTGCAGGAACAGCCATTGAAGTTTTCATTAAAATTAGCTATAACAGTAATACTGAGGATAGTTATAATTGGAACTTTTATCAAATTCAAAGAGAGATCTAGCACTAAAATATCTTTGATTGAAGCACCCAAGTAGACTTCTTGGCTTAGTAGCTATCCTTTGCCTTTATAGTGGCATCATATAGTAGATTCTAATAGGAGATGATTAAAAGCTTGAATGGCCAGTCGCTATTAGTTGTTGTTTGAAGCTGTTTATCTCTTTTTACTGTATGTATTCTCATAAGAGAAAAAAAGCCAGAATCTACATGTTGAATATGATCATATCCGAGAGATCACATCTTGCTTTAGATATTTCTTGCAAGGCCTAGAACTGTATGTCTCCTTTAAGCAAATTAAAATATGAAGCCTCTGATAAAGAAATATTAACTACATGTTAGTGAAAAAGTAAGATGTTTGGAAGATAAAAGAAAATTACAAATTAGGTGTATTGTGCTAGATTTACAAGGGTTTTTGTGATCTAGAGTGAGATTGTATGTCTTCGAATCAATTCACAGTTACATTTAGATAAGTTATTTATCTAATTATCTGAGGTAAAAACCAGTTGCAATCAATCATTTAATTAAATGCTCTTGCAGCTGGAAGGAGAGGCAACTGCCAGAGCCATTCGTTTGGCAGCTTTTGTGAACACACCCCTTTATGTTGTTCATGTGATGAGTATTGAAGCAATGGAAGAGATAGCCAGAGCTCGACAAGGAGGTTTGAAATGCTCTTGCCTCTATCAATTTATCATCCATATAAATGGGGAGTAGTACCTAGTATAAATATTCACTGTTGTTGTAATCTCAAATTCTATGATTGCATACCAATGCTCAATCCGGTATTCTGATGGTAATCTTAAATGATTGCATTTATTTATTAATCCAAATTGCAGGTCAGAGGGTTATTGGAGAGCCAATAGCTGCTGGATTGGCACTTGATGAATCAGGAATTTTTGATCCCGACTTCACCACGGCTGCTAAGTAAGAACCTTATACCCTCTAGGCCTTTACTACCTCAGTTTATTTTATTCAAATTTTGAGAACTATTCCAACCATCCAGCATCCTTAATGTTTCAGGTTTCTCATGAGTCCTCCAATTAGGAAAAGAGGACATGATAAAGCCCTTCAAGCTGCCCTATCAACTGGAGTTTTGCAGGTCACTTTTTCATCTTTGAAAAGCAGTTTTATGACACTATCTCCCCAATCCCCTGCAAACTTTCATTTGAAAATAAAAAGGGGAAGAATTTTTGTGCATGTCTTATGCATTACGTACAGACATCGAACTCAAGTTGTAGCTCACATATTTTCATCTTGCACTGAAGCTATTTGGTCAAATTCATTAGCATTTTTACACGTAATGAAATTTAATTTGATGGGTGCCACTGGCAAGATCCACTTAATAACTTGATCAACCTGGTGATCTTCATATTATATTCTTTGGACATCAAAGTTAAAAGACCCACTGCAGAGTGTGATTATGTTTTCGGGCCACATAATATTTGGATCACTGTATAGAACTCCTATGATGATTCATCATATGGTGGTCCCAGCATCATTCATCCACACCAAGATAGAGTACTGGTTACTTGTAGTTCTAGGTCCCAGGTTGGAGTTTCAAACCCATCCTTATCTGGCATTTCTCAGCATGAGATGCATCTCAACCATATGTACCAACATGCCCCTAGTTACTGGTTTCATGTTGGCATTTTGCCAAAACCTGGTCCAGCTTAAATTCTAGCTCAGAGTTCCTGTTCCTAAATGTTTACCTGATTAATTTCCATTTTGATATACTGTCTTTTGTATTGATCTTGTTTGACTAGTATATTAATTTCCAATTTGACATACTGTTTTTCTCATTGACCTTGTTTGACTAATATTCGTTTCATTGGCCAACAAGTTTTTACTATATTGTATATTTGTATCCATTATGCTGGATAAGATAACAGAGGCTCAATTTGATCACTTCACTTGTTTTACACATTGCAGCTTGTAGGAACTGATCATTGTTCATTCAATTCTACACAAAAAGCCCTAGGTATCGATGACTTCCGACAAGTTCCAAATGGTGTCAACGGTAATTGCATTGAACTGATCTACTTTGAATATCTTGGGTTACTCAATGAGACACTTCTTTCCATTTTATGTTGCATTTCATGCATATTTCTGACAATCCTTGACATTCATAGGTATTGAGGAGAGGATGCATGTGGTCTGGGACACAATGGTGGTAAGCAACAATTGATTTTGTTACTTATTTGAAGTAAACCAAGTGGCTGAATTTTTACAGTGTCTCATCATAACATCTCATTTATGCAGGAGTCTGGCGTGATAACTCCTTCTGACTATGTGCGAATTACAAGTACTGAATGGTAATTTTCTGCTCATCTCTTTCATGTGGAGTTGCTCAAACTTTTTCTTATGAATGGTTAGCCTCTAAAGATTTCTGTGGTGAATGCATCTCAGCTAATTTCCAGTGTTGCTTTCTGGTTTTTTGTTTTCTCCATTTCCTTTTTGTAAAAACAAAGAAAAAGGTATTGCTTTTTTTAGAATTATCAAAAGAATAAAGCTTCGATAGATAAGATATAGTGCAAGGGAAAAGGGCTAGTGTTCACAACTTGTATACACAGCTGCACCATCAATCTTGTAAGAAAATCAGGCTGAATGGATTAGTCTGAAATTTGGATAAATACTTTCTGGATCATATTGTCAACTCGCAAAAATTATAAGTGCATTGATGCTTTGTTCAATTCTGTATCATCCAATGACCTTTTTAGGTTTAGGAGATCTAGGTGCGCTCCAACAATAGCCAGAGCCTATCTCCTAATCTTCCAGATGAACAATGAAGGAATATATGGGTAATATAGAAAATGGAGTTCTGAGCTGTCTCATGGTCAAAATTGTTTTCCTGTACAACCCACTATTTTTGCTTTTTCCTAATAGTTTAATGAACTAAATGGTGACTGGAGATAGAGAATGTGAAAGATGATTCTTTGCACTGTAAGACGATGTGACTTCTTAGTTCTGTAGAGTCCTGTTCACATTGAAGTTGATGATTATTCATGATTGATACCATGAAGCACATTCTGTTGTTTTTATCACCTATATTACTTCTCTGTTTCTGTCTCTCTCTAAAGTTTACATGTAAACTTTTTGGCAGTGCCCGGATCTTTAACATATACCCAAGAAAGGGAGCTATACTTCCTGGATCTGATGCTGATATAATTGTACTTAATCCCGATGCAAGCTTTAAAATAAGTGCAGCCACTCATCACACGAGATCTGACACCAATGCCTTCGAAGGAATTAGTGGAAAGGTAACCCTTACATCTTAAAGAAAATTTATTTTCATATTGGTAATGGATTGTTCATCTGGTCAACAATGTGGTCACAATATAACTGTGTCATGTATTGAGCTTTTTTTCATCTTGTCCTTTCTTTTTGTTCGGGTGGATCATGTATTTAACTGACAACTTATCATGCATTGATTTATACCATCTACTTATTTCATTCTTTATGGTCATTATCCAATATATCTCGTCTCTACTATGGATTGTCAAATTTCTAAAAAGCCTAAATTATAGTTATACATGAATTTGGATGACTAATTTAGCATACCATCTTGTAGGACACACCTTTTTTTGGATGTGCCATATGCCCTGAATTTACAGTAGCAAAAATAGCTCGACTCAAAAGTCCTCCATACCAGAACACCAAGTAGTGTAGATACTGTTTGATATTTTTAGATTGGACAGTCGGACTATTGATCTTTTTGTCTGTCTGATCCAACTCAATGGTTATTTTCAAGAAAAAACTATTTTTGAGAGCTGGACCTTCCCTATCCCCTTCCCCCTCATCATTCTTATTGTTCAGACCTTAATTTTGCTGTAATGATCCTGTTTTTAAGATTATGTTTGCAGTGTGGTTCTTTATCATCTTGGTGGCACTGATTCAGTTTTAGCCAAGGTAGACTTGTTAGAAAATAGTTTCTACTAGTAAAAAATCTGTATGGGCCAAGGGATTCTGAATAAGTTTCCCACTCTCACCAATTGATTCAGAGATTTCAAAATTTAGGGTCATCAGAATTTGATATGCTACTCAATCATTTGCAGTTTTGATTCAAAACGAATCATGAGATGATTAACAGCTAAATTTCAGCTCAAGTTCTGTTAGAATAAGGATGAATTCCAATTGGTTCAACAAACAATTGAAAACAAAAATGTATATCTTCATTCACATGGTCGCGTTTGAGTTGTCATAGAAAACTAAAAGAGTTTTCAAACGTAATCAACTTGATTATGCTAAGAAGTGAATACCGAACCTTGAGCTAATGCCATGAATAACTATTCAAGCAATAAGCTTTTGAAAACCTGGTTTGCCACAAATCTCCAACAAATCGGATTGAATAGTAAAACTTTTGACTGAAATTGACCCTATATTGAGTTGTATTATTGTGTCATTAGACTAAGGCTTTGGAAACAATGAAATTTTGATTATGGAGTATGCTGATAAAGCTATAAGAAACTATAAGAAACTATCTGCAGTGGATGTGTTGATAGAATATTATTTCTACGAATAACATTGCACGTATCCCTGTACATAAAATAACTAGAACATATGTCTCTAACCTAGAAATTCTTTCCTTCGGTAATGAGAGTTCTACAGGAAATTTCACATCCAAAATTCAGATGGTTAATTATTTATCATTCATTTTCAACCCTAAACAACATATATTGGAGCTCAACTTTAACCATTTGTTACTTTGTGTAAGTCACTTTTAGGACTAAGTGGAATGCAGGGATGAGCATATTATCAAACTTCATATATATCTCTTCATATGCATAGAATGTCAGTTCTATGTACTTTTTGGTATTTCTTTACATTGATACCATACTAATGACTGTTAAAAATACAGGGAAAAGTGGAAGTGACAATTGCAGGAGGAAGAGTAGTATGGGAAGGAGGTGAACTCAAAGTTGTACCTGGTACTGGGAGATACATAGAAATGCCACCATTCAGTTATCTTTTCAATGGTATCGACAAAACTGATGCAGCCTACTTGTCATCTCTTAATGCTCCTGTTCAGCGTGTCAAAACTGCAGTGGCTTAAGTTCAGTTTTACTTTCCCAGATACAGAAATTGAAGTGAAATAATGGGGGGAGAAGTTGGTTTACTACAGAGTTTGTAATTATAGGTTTGGCAACAAATAAGAACTTGTGGGTCATTCATTGCTTAGAGCAATTGTAAAATGCCTGGTTTGAGTCTTGAGGGTAGCCGCTTTGTACAAAAAAATGCCAAAGGCTAGTTCTGACTCCAAGCTCACCCTTCCAGGAACTATAGAAGAAGCTGGCACTGGGTAATGGTTCTTTGTACAAATAAAAACTTGGGAGGATGTGCATGCAGAAATGTATTCCAATTCAAACTCAAAGGTAGTTAGAACAATGAGAGTATTGAAATTATCTTCTTCTTTCTTTATCATCAGTTCTCTTCTTTAATTTCACAGATCATCACTAACTTATCAGTAATTCATAGATGTTGCATCATTTGGATCCCGTTATACTATGAACCCAAAACATACCCTTGACTTCTCTCATTGTGTGATATTGTTTAATGGTGAGATTAAAATGCAATTAATTTCTAATCATATGTTAGTGATGATACATTTCATAAGCTATTTTCCCATTTTATAAACAAAAAGAATTTGATGCAAAACAAAGCCAACTTTTCCTGCCCCTGCAAATGGGACCGTGGTTCTGTGTTTCGAAAACAATTCCATCGGGAAGACTAGCCAAACTGACCACAAAAAGGGGTATAAGTGTAAACTAACTGAAGCCTCTTCTCAATATAAGTTCTAACTCTAAACCATGATGTGTAATTATTTGCAAGTCATAAACCTGTTCTCTCTACTCTCACAATCATTCAAGTATTGTTGCTCCAAGATTGCAGGTACGCTCCTCCTCATCTCCCTCTGTTCTTTTTCTCTGTCTATGATTTTCTTTTGGGGTTCAGCTTAATCTTTACTGTGTTATGGTTGGGCGAAGATGACCCTGCTCTATTAGTCTACTGCTATCTCGGCATATTTAGAGAGACACACAGTGAATTCCTGACAAAGTTTTCTTTTCTCAAAATCTATTGACTTGGAGGAATCAAACATTGTTAGGATGAGGCAAGTTTCTTCAATCACATTCTGGAATATTCAGACTGAAATGTTGTTTGATGTGGGATAAGTGTCAGAAGTCCATGTTGATTACAAAACTCTTCCTCTTCCTTCCAGCTGGAGAAATTTTTTGCAATAATTCCTATATGCAGCAAGATCTGTGACCTAGTTTCTTGTCCTCATACAGTTTCTGGTCTTTCCTCTCTAGAACCATAAAAATGCTTCTCATCCAATTGGGTTGTCATTGCCTTTAGTATTGTACCAAGGAAAGTTCAAAGCCATCTTCATTATCTGAGGCTCTGAGCTAACTCAGTACTTCTGGGAAGTTAATCAGTAATGAAACCTTTATTCATGAAGACTTTGTTTTTCCTTTCCAGTCAAGATCCTCGAAGATCAACTAATGGAGTAGTAGTATTGACAACATGACTTTCTTCTTTTGCAATCCCTTCTAATGGAACCTCTTGACTTTTCATTATACCTTAAGAAGTAAAAAGAGAACCTATTCCAAACAAAAAATTCTGGGAATTCCCAAGTATCTCGAACAGATTTATAGACCTGGTCAGCTGATATATTTTAAACTTACAGGGAGAGTTT
The DNA here is from genome assembly GCF_041222555.1 of Hakea prostrata. Taxonomy (NCBI): domain Eukaryota; kingdom Viridiplantae; phylum Streptophyta; class Magnoliopsida; order Proteales; family Proteaceae; genus Hakea; species Hakea prostrata. Next base: position 14,287,804 of record NC_142606.1, on the reverse strand, counting down.
ATAATTCTCTCTCTCTCTCTCTCTGTGCCTGCTTGTGGGACACAGCTGATCACAAAAGCAACTGGTTTAATTCACCCAAAAAAAGAAGCAACTGGTCTATAGCCAAAAAGTTCTCCCTTCCCATGTTCCAAGTTCCAAGTAGGTTAATTAGGGGTGACCTGATTATTCATTAAAATCTTGAAATCTTGAACAAATAGAAACAATTTTCCTTATTTTCTTCTTTACCTCAGAAGATCAAATGTTTAGTTTGACAGCTCGGAAAAAGAGAAGCATAGAATTTAATCTGAACATCACCTAGGAAACTCCCCTGCAACTCAGAAAATATGAATAAATACATGATACTGCGTGTTACCAGAGGTAATTTTAAAAATAACTATGTAGTGCACCTCAATCAGATCGATATTACAGAACATTTCAAGTTTCCCAACAGCAAATATGTACTATCTATAGATTTAGATTGGTGAATCAAACTTTGTAGCTCAGATTTTGATGCAAATACATCTAGACAATCAGAAATTGCAGTGCTGATTTAATTGTTTATGAAATCAATCAAGCCCATAAACAGCAAGAGAAATAGCTCAACATGGTCTTTTTTTTCCTCTGCACATTAATGGATGTAAAGGTTAGTGAATACAGACTAACTGTTGGTTTCCCCCCCCCCCCCCTCTAGAAGGAAGTGGAGAAAAGGAGAAATAACATTTTGGTTTCATTCAGGTGCATTAGCCAAGGAGATATGAACCAGTACTGTATAGCAGTATAGGTTGGTAGCTCTACCTTAATCCTATTTATGAACACAAACACAAATTTAAAGTAAAGACATTAAAATTGAAGAAAATAAGACCTTACCACAACTATATCATCTCGATGACGATGATGGTCACGTTCACGAGCATGATGCATAATCAGCTCTTCCTCATTTCCTAGCCTGAATCGACCATCTTTGTTCTGCTTCCTAGTAGCACGAGCTTGAGCAAAGGCCAATGAGTAATTGGTAACATTGCTCCTTTGATCCCAGGCTCCAAATTGAGGAACAGCCCTCCAACCTTTTCTCTGGAATTAGTAATCAAGTAATTAGATTTGACTTATACTACATTTACAAAAATCATCTAAGCTTAGAAGCAACAGGTCTATTGGCTCATTACTTGAAACCACATTCATATGATCAGACAAACTATTTAGTCCCCCTGTAACTTAATACTGCTGGTCTATATCCCCTTGGCCAATGCACATCTATCAATCTGAGGTTAAGCTTGAATAATCTATCATTCACTTAAAAATAGCAGATCTTTGCATGAAATAATGTACATATAATTTTCATCTGTGCAAGCAGAAGTGATCCTTCATTGCAATACCAAGATTGTCAAAGTACAACAAATGCATAGGGAGTGAGATAACTAGCAGGCGAACAGAACACGTGTGGTAATGCAACCATAGCTCAACTATGATTCAACTAAGATCTGAACTAATTGCCAAACACAAAGTTAATATCTCTGGAGAAGAGTTTATGCAATCAGAGAATGGTGTGATTATGTAATGCCAAATATTCCATTTTATGTAGTTTCCCAACAGAGCCTCATGGTAGCTGTGGGTTAAGAGGGAAGAAATTGAAAACATACCCAAAAAGAAAGAAAAGTTTTTCCTTTTACAAAAGCTGTGCATAAATAAAATAGAAGAAAACCTAAAAGGGCGAAAAACAGTGTTATTAAAGAATCATATTATGCAAGAAAACATTTAAAGTTGTTCACAGAGAACCAAGGGAAGAAAAAGAAGGATTCAAGAGAACCCTTTGAGAAATTTTATTCATAAACTTTGAACCAAAAAAAAAAGAGAGGTTATCCTTGATTTCTCTTTTAAGTTATTTCTCACCTCTTTGCGAATTTCCATGTCCAGAATGGATTTGATGAGAGGAAGGTGGGGGAGCTGAAAAAAATTCGGATTCACATCCTCTACAATTCACACCCTCTACAATTTTTTATAATTAATACATAGAATTGTGACACGTGGGCAGATAATTATCCAATAGTTAAAATTAGAAAACAATTAGGATATGAATCTAATAAATTCCTAAAATTAAACTTCAAGAAAAAATGAGAGACAAATTTAAGAGAAATTTCAGGGATTTATTAGACAAGATTGGATAATTAACTTCCACGTGTCACAATCCTAGATATAAATTACAAAAAATTGCAAAAGATGTGAATCCAAAAAACACCCCAAAATCCATTCTAATTGTTATCAAATTTATAGAAATCTATTGTTGGGGAGACAGATTTTGCAAATGTGGCACCCATTAAGTGTAGCGGGAAAAAAGAAACTGCCTAACTAACTCTCAAATTAACCATACAAACTATCTTTAAGTTTTTTCTACTTAATCCCAAAGAAATTTATAAAAAAAAATTAAAGAAACCCTACCTTAGATAATCAAGATGCTTTTTCACCACACAACAAGTGTAGGGTCTATATCTGAGTAGATAAAATAATTCAAAAGTGGAACCTTAATAAGTTTCACATAAACCCCACCTCTATTATGCAGTAGAGGAATTTCAAGAGAGAACATACTCGACATGGAGGTGATCTAGACTCTAGAAAAATCCCCTTCACGGATCCAATGATTGGGTTAGCATGATGCACACCAGAATTTTTGTTCTTTTTGTTTTTTTTTCTTTTTTTTTTTTTTTTTTTTTTTTTGAGTTTATAAAAGCCCATTGATCAAGTTGTGAAATTCTTTAAGCCCAGCCCAGCCCATAATTATGGACCTTCCTTGCTAGACCAAGCCTGTTTATCTCCGATTTTTTTTTTTTTGGGTAACCGTTTATCTCCGATATTGACTCACGATGGTGACGTTTCCAAAAGAATTCTTCGTCAAACTACCAAAACCGGGTTAGGTTAAATACGACTCAGTTAGGTTGACTCGGTAGTTTACTGTCACAGCCCCAGGGAAGAGTGGCAGACAAACTGGCATTTTTAGTCTGAGTCTCTGACTCTGTTGACTCTGTTTTCGCACTAGATCGAAACCTCGTTTTTTCGCTTCTTTGATCTTCCAATCTAAAACCCTATTTCTCTGGTTCTTCACGGTCAATCGAATCGCTTGTTGATCAGTTGATGCTTCCTTGAAGTCCTGAGCTTTGAAACCCTACAGAGGAAGGAATTTCCAATGGCGACGATCAGCCTGCGGAAGGGAAACACTCGTCTACCACCCGAAGTGAACAGAGTTCTCTACGTCAGAAACCTCCCATTCAACATCTCAAGCGAAGAAATGTACGATATTTTCGGTAAATATGGTGCGATTCGTCAGATTCGCATTGGTACCAATAAGGATACCAGAGGCACAGCCTTTGTCGTCTACGAAGACATCTACGATGCTAAGACGGCCGTCGATCATCTCTCAGGGTTCAACGTTGCCAATCGATATCTGATTGTATTGTACTACCAGCAGGCCAAGATGAGCAAGAAGGTTGATCAGAAGAAGAAGGAGGACGAGATTGCTAAGATGCAGGAGAAGTATGGGGTCTCTACTAAAGATAAGTAGAGCCTATTCTGTTTGTGTGCCGAAATTAGGGTTTCTATGTGTACAAAATCGGTAAGTCACGGCATTTCGTCTTTTATAAACTTCAAGTTTGCGTTCCTGTAATCTTCTGGTTGTGGTTAATCGTTTTGGCTAATGATTTATATGGTTTTGAACTTCATACTTCGTTGAATTTTGAAGTTCTTGTATCTCTTTTTATCCAGGTGTGGCGGAATTAAGCCTCTCAAAATTTTGCAACTTTTGAGTTTTGTTGGAGAACTTTTTTCACCCTAATACAACATATAATGTTGTTGCACCAACCTACTCAATTGAGAAAAAAAATGGGAAAATAGGGTTGCACTATTTTTCAGCCTCAATTTCTCCATTAGCACCACGCTCGTCTTTTGTATAGCCATCAAATGGCTGGGGATCTTTTCAGCTTCTTTGCTTTCATTGTTGAAGATTGGGGAGTGAGTGTAACATGATGGTATTAACAGATTCTAGAACATAGGAGACTGCTGTGAAATATTTGGCTGTTGAGCTTGCTTTTGGTATTTTAATCAGTATCCAATTGATCTCCCAACTAGCCTGGATGTTTATGATATAAAAACCCAGATGCCTTCGCAGCACTTCAACCAGCCTTTCATCTCTTATGTCTGCCTATCTTGTATATCTTTGTATCATTCTCCAGATTTGTTGCTAGCTAAATTTGGTTTTCTATTTTGAAAGCGCACTTGTTTAGTTTTGAATAAATAGAATGAATGAGCCCTTCAGCTATCGTCTATGTTTTGGGTAATTAAGCTTCTTGAAATGGCTCCTTGAAACCAAAAGTGGATTTTTAGGTAACCTGTTTTTCCTCTCCCTTTTTTCTTTTCTGTTTGGTACTTTTAGTCGTTTAAAGCCCTCTATCGGTTTCTTATCACCACTTCTTTGTCAAACACATTCCCAGAACACTGCCCTACTGTCCTATATTTTCTTTCCAGCATCAAAACTAATATTGGTGAAACTGTTCTTTGCCGTTCAGGCTAGCAAATGGTTAAAAGCTGCAAAACCGGGATTGGATTCTACTCGGGTCTTATGGGTTTACTTGGGTTAAAAATAGGAATTTGATCTAAGCCTTTGGATCAGTATATTCTACGTGACAAATTCTCAGACTTTATTGGGCACTTCTTGCGAGATTTCCTTCAAGGGGAGGAGCCAAATGCTCAATTGGGATCATATCCTTACAAATCCTTAGCAAATTCTTCCCCATCAATGCCTCCACAAGCGGCTCCTTATTGAACACGTTTCCAAGGTTATCGATGATTGAGCATGCTATAGGGGCTTGAAGGAGATTGCATAATTCGTCCCCTCATTAATCTAGTTTGATTGGGATTGACTTTATTTGGCTTTTTTGTGGCATACACGTTGAGATAGTAAGGGATGGTCATAATAAAGTTTACGAGTCGTTTTTTGGATGTAATTGAAGGCTCATTAGGAACTTGAGTAAGGAATTGTTCTTTTGGGGTTTCTAGAACAAAATTTGAAAGCGAGCACCCTTGAAACCCATTGGACCGCCATCCTCACCATGACTAGGAACCTTAATTTGAAGATTCATATGACAGATGGGAAATCATGGGGATTTCCTTTGAAAGTGAAGAAGGGGGATTGGGAGGGTCTTGGAGGGAGGGGTTGGAGGGAGAGAGGGGAGGTGGCGAAAAGGGTGATTAGGTTTCATCCTTAGGGCTTGAGATGGGACCTAAAGTTTTAGGGATTGAATAAGACCTACATGATTCATGGTATTTCCTCCCTAAAAGGAGCCTTAAGCTGCTTCAAACAAAACAGATGAAACAAAGGCTTGCTTTGAGAGCTTCTCATATTTTTTTGACTTTGAAAGCAGCGGCGTAATTTTTTTTCTTTTTTTGAACTAAGGTTCACCTTTTTCTACTTGCGGATTCAAAGTCTGGATCTCATACTATAGGGGGTATAAATATTTATCAATTGAGCCAATCCTATCTCAATTATGTTGATTACTCTCACTTGAACAGATGTATTCACGACACTTATGCTTATGTATGAGATCAATTGACAAAAGGGATGATGGACTAGGAAGATTTTTCTTAGTGAAGAGGTTGTAAGTTTGATCTAATATGTAATATCCCATCATTATATATGAGAAAAGGTACGTTTCAAGGGGAAATAAAAAATTCAACAAACTTGGCATGTGATGGGAATGTGGAAAAATAAATACAAATTAAAAACAGTACGAGGGAACAATTCTGCGGGTTAAGAATTCAGTAAAGACGATAATGGCTACAAGAACGCTATGTAATCATCGCTGCTAGGACAGAACCTTATCCTATACACTGGTTAACGTCGCTAGGAATTGGAGCGCTGTTACTTTGCTTCCGATCTTGTAGCTTCCGCAACACCCTACCTTCCTTGCGGTGGAGAACAAGACATCGTTTGTCACGACGAACCCATCTCTTCCTGGGAATCTAGATGGGATCTGAGTTATTACTCGATTAATCCCCAGGATTGGATTTCCGATAAGGTTTCGCTTGATCTTAAGATCTGCTAGGACTGCTTGAGTATATGAGGAAGAGGGAGCTCATCAGCTCAGATTGAGAAGTAAGATTATCAAGGTATGGCTTTAGTCCTTTTTCACCTTCCATTTTGAACTCCTCTATGTTAGTTTCCATTAAAACCGCTGTTTTGTACCGAGTCATCACAGCTTTATGCAGGAAGAAAGAGCATTGACCATGAATTGGTTTCAACATCCATGCCCCCCCCCCCCCAACCCCTTTCTAACTGACACCAACAATTCACTACAACCACCATCACGAAATGCAAGTTGCAGGCTATTAAATTGATTGGAGAAGGAAATTATCATTTCAAGAGCTGGTTAGGGTTTCTTGACAACCCAGAGGAAACGTTCATATTCATAAAATTTTAGGTCACATCCGAGCAATGACATGATTGTGCTGTTATTCCCATATTGTAGGCGGTGAGAAGATGATTGTTGAAGTGAAGGATTCCACCATGGTGTACCCTGCAACGCAGGATACACCAAAAGGGGAGAGCATACCAATCTCTACCTTGGGCCAGGCAGCTCGTAGGACACATGGCCCTAGAGTATACTTCTATAGGGCAAATGGTTCTCACAACTTCTTTGAAGCTGCAGTCCTGAAGGATGCATTAAGCAAAGTTCTTGTGACATTCTATCCCTTGGCTGGGAGATTGAAGACGGATCACGAGACTGGGAGGATTACCATTGATTGTAATAATAAGGGTGTCCTATTTGTTGAGGCCGAAACGGAATCTTTTCTCGATGATCTTGGAGACTTTGTACCTTCCTCAGATTTCAGGCAGCTCGTTCCAACAGTTGATTACACAAGGCACATTTCTTCGTTCCCTCTGGTTATCTTGCAGGTATGGTACTTCTTTAATCTATTAAAGAAACTTGTTTTTGGTTTTCATTTTAATTTGACTTTTAAGACTCTGGATGCTCTGTATAGGAGAGTTTTCAACCAACATGGTCTTTTCTCTTTGGATTTTTTGAAGCTCAAACCAGATTACCAATAAGGGTGCAAGTTTGGCCCAGAGACCTTAAGCCGCCCTGAGCCCAAACCGGGTTTGGGCTCAAGATTTGGCCCTAATGGCGAGTTTAAGGCTAAATTGTTTTGGTCTTGACTAATTCCAAGGGCAGGTTTGGGATTACTCTTTAGTCTGCCGAACCTATCTCAAACCGTCCTTAATATTGCTGATTCTAACTCTGATTTTGTCCTTGATTCTGGCTCTGATTTTGTCCATTATTCTGGCCTTAGTCCCTAATGATTGATTTTAATAAATTAGGAACAGGGATAAGGATATAATAAATCAGGGCCAATCAGAGCGGAAATGGGTTTGGCTTGGTTTTGTAGGGCTTAGGGTCAGAAACAATAATAATTTGTCCCAGAATTAAAGTCAGGGCGAAAATGAACTTAAATTAAAATATATAGAGTTTGGTTTGGGATTGCAAAAGTCCGGCGATCAGACAATACTCACCACCCTAGGATTTGCTAATTTGTGAGTTTAATTTTTCCAAAATAGGTTACTCGCTTCAAATGTGGTGGGGTTTCTCTTGGGGTTGGGATCCAGCATTCCGTGGCAGATGGGTCCTCGGGTTTCCGGTTCATCAACGCATGGTCGGATATGGCACGTGGCATCAATCCAGCCACTCAGCATTTCATCGACCAAACCATCTTACGTGGACGGAACCCACCTACACCAGCGTTCCACCACATCGAATACCAACCTCCTCCAACGCTGAAATGTGCAAATGCTCAATCAGTCCCCACCACGTCAGCTGCAATCTTCAGGTTCACCCGTGATCAGCTCCGCACCTTAAAGACCAAGGCCCAGGAGAGAATTCCCGATAATAGTGCTACCTATTACACCACTTTTGAGGTACTTGGTGCACATACGTGGCGCTCTGTCTGTAGGGCACGTGGCCTACCTGATGATCAAGAGACGAAGATGTACATCTCTACAAATGGACGGTCGAGACTTAACCCTCCCATCCCAGCAGATTATTTTGGCAATGCCGTATTCTCAGCAACACCAGTTGCGTTATCAGGTAACATCGTATCCGAGCCGTTGGATTGTAGTGTAGGAAGGATCCACGACACGTTGTTGCGGATGAATGAGGAGTATCTTAGATCGGCCCTTGATTTCTTAGAATGGAATCTTGATCAGGTGGCTCTCCTGAACGGGACCCACTTCTGCAGGTGTCCTAATATCAGGATCATAAGCTGGGCACGGATGCCCATATGGGATGCAGATTTTGGGTGGGCTCGACCCATTTACGTGGGACCCACGGAGATGGCGCTTGATGGCATGGCATATATGCTACCTAACTCCATGAATGATGGGAGTTTATCACTGTTGATTGCCTTGGAACATGACCACATGGAGCTCTTCAAGAAGTTTATTTGTGAGATTTGATATTGAAGCACAAGAAAAATATATAGAGGTTTTCCTAGGCATCATTGTTTTAGTTGAGCGTAAACTATATTTTTTAGTATAATATATTATGTATGAGTTTCAAATAGACATTATTGTCTTTGACAGTTAAAGTTTTTTCAAAATTTAAACCTAGAGAGACCAAAATATCCTGTTCAGTTATTTAATACATATGTGGGTGAAGGAAAAAAATCTCGTTATTCATTTTTCCCCTTCACCTAGAGCCAACGTTGTAAATCATCTCTAAACCACCCCATAAAAAGGGGGGAAGGGAGAATCATTTACTGAAATTTTAACCCTCGCTACAATGTGTGTTACAAACAGTTCCCCAAAGCAAAATTAAAACCTAATTTTCAACAATTAAGGTAGAATGACATAATCAAGAAGAGTAGAATGACACCATTAAAATGTTATCAATAAGAACAAGCAATTAGAGTAAGATTGACATGAACTTGTAGACTCCATGTTGATGTTCTAATTTCCATTTTCCCCTTTTCTCGTCCTCTGAGTTGAAGTGTATTAGATGCCATTGTAGCATTAGCTATTAGTAAATGATTTATTGAGCTTCAGATATAACAATTTCCTAGAAGAAAAAGGGGAAATTGGCCAAAATTTCCTTTGGGTGGTTTAGTCAAAATTGGGCAGCAGTGCAAGAGGCGAAGCATTTGGAATGGAAGTTTTTGTGATATACTTGGATAAGATAATCTCCTCGTTGGCTTCAGCTTTGGCATTCACATTTTACATCCAGTTCTTCACTAAGACCTTAAACCAGTGATTTGTCTCCATTCTTGCTTTATGGAAAGTTGGAAACATAAAATTTGGCACAATAAATAATTGCTATGTGCCAAATGCTTTCTCTCTGATTCTCTATTCTTCTTCAAACAATGAGCAAGCCACTTCTTTCCAATCCTAACCATTTTAGAATCCCAGGTTTCTTTTAAGATATGGGTTGCCCAATTTTTACTCTACCACCCCACCTCGTAGGGTGGTTTCCAAGAACCAGTGGTTTTAAGCAGCGTGAAGGAAAAAGATGAGTGAAGAGATTTCATCTCACCCATCTATGTGGTTGATAACAATATGGTATTGGGGCATTTTAGTTATATCATATGTATTAAATAATCTGACAGTCCTTCCATGTTTGAAATTAGAAAACACTTCAATGGTGGAAGCTGGTGTTAATTTGATTCGAACCCAGATGCAATATATTGCACTAAGTGTACCTAATCAACATTAGTTTATACTCTACTAAGAGAACCTACACACAAAAACTTAAAAATATATAAAATACTTTGATTTTTTTGGCCAAATAAGCAATTATGTTAAGCTTTCTAGACTCAAAACCATAGTCCCTAATGACCTCAAATCAAGGTATTCTTGATTTTTTTTTTTTTTTTTTTTTTTGGTAAAATGATTGGTTGTTTTTGAATACAACAAAAGGGGAGAAATGTGAAATGTCAATTTTTTTAAAGTTAAAAATAACTTTGCTCAATCGTAGGGGCCCAAGTCACAACTGAAAGTCAAAGAAAGAACTTTGAAACTTAGTTGTGGAAAAATACATGAATGCACGCATAGATCCAAGACAGAATTTGTAATAAAGCACTGAGTTGTGTTATTTCTTAATCCCACGCGTACCTGCAGACAAAGATGTTTTACCTAAAGAAGAAATGCCATGGTCATGGTTCATCCATTTGGAAAGTACTGACTTTTGACAGGTAATCCCTCACTTAGAAGAGCCTCCAAAAGAACATCTTTCATATTTAAGAACAAACCCCACTGTTTGTGGATGAGTTTGTGAATGGAAATTGCTTGGATGTTGATTAATGTCAACACATGCAGCAGGGAAAGGTGATCTCGACTGTTCATTTCTCAAAAGTGCGAAAAGTATTAAGAGAAAAAGACAACTGAGTTTAAGCAGAAATTGTTTATTAGTTTCTTTAAAGAATTGTTTAATTGACAATCAACAATGCTTCTTAGTCAAAACTCATAAGGTCAGGTTCAGCTCTCCCAGTGTTATACGTAACAGTCGTCACTCTCAATATATATAAAATCATCTAGTTTTAAAAAAAGAAAAAAAAATTAGAAATTGTCGATTAGTAGAAGGTAGAAATTTCCATTGATCTTCAGGATTGAGATCATCTGTATCAGATGAATAAGCAGCAGTACCTGTAAAAGATCCAAAATAGCCCAGTTGTTGCTATTGATAAAATCTGAAACTAAAAGAGATTTATTAGTTAAGTCCTTAAACCTAAAGGGAAGCATCAGAGTTCGAATAGTATTGATCCATGGGTTAATCCAAAGAAGATGCTCTCCATTTTCAATAATTCTAGCCAAACTCTCATTGAGAACAGGAGCCATTGAGACTAGGCTTTTCCAAATACTTGAGCCCCTTTTCTTTTGAATTTTAGGATTTATTTTTTTTTATTTTTTATTTTTAGGGATCAAACACAGAGAAGTAAGAGAAGTATTTCTATAGAGTTAGTTGGCCTAGATTTTTTTTATTTTTTATTTTTGTTTATTTTTGTACAAAGGGGCTTTATTAAGCAAGAGTCAAACCCACGACATGCGGATATTAATATGCCTCAGTAAGAGTCGAAACCACAACATCTTCACTAAGAGGTGTTGGTTTCACCACTAGAACAGCTCTACGTTGGCTTAGATGTTATCTTCTACAACTACCTTTTCTATAATTCTGCAAGGAGTTACTAACTTATTATGATTGAATGATTGGTTGCGACACTGATTTTATAAAATTTGCTAAGCAGTAAAACCCAAAAAATAAAGGAAAAAAAAAAACTTTAAGGACTCTTTAATAATTTTTCCTTTATTTTTTCTCAGTTAAGTTCTTAAATAAATTTTTGTTGAAAATTTGTTGAGAAATCTGTACGAACACTTGAAAGGTTGTTGTAATCACGATACTCGTCAGGGCTGAAACGTATCAGAGGTACTTTCTTTAACATATTAAGACACCTTGATTTGTGTACTACGAGTTCCAAATGTGTCTTCATCCCAAGATCTGTCAGTTCAAACCTTTAAAGTTGTACCTCAAAAAGATTATTTTAAGGTATAATCAAGTTATGTTTACTATTTAACAGAACAACAACAAAGAGAGAGATGAGGAAAAAATTCAATATAAAAAATGAACTCATAAATGAGTAGGGTTTTAACAAGGTTTTAGCAAAGTTCTTATGCTTAGAATGTCAAACTCCTCTACAGACTTTTTCATTTTTTTTTGGTAATACTCTTTTACTTAAATTTAGTTCACGTTCAATGTTTCTTATCCAAAAATTGTTTTCCTTCAAATAACAGACGCAACAAAAAGTAGTTTTTGCATCAAAACTGGTCAAAAACTGTTCATAAATTTAAATTTTGTTTCAAAAATCACCTGAAGCAAAACTGTTTTATCAAATGATTTTAAGCCGCCTTTTTTTGTTTCTTGAAATATGAAATTAACCACCAGAAATTATATTTCCGCGGGTTATGTCCCTAGTGTCCTAGGTTTTTTTTTCCTTTCTCCTATGATTATCCTGCAATACCCAATGAGATTAATAAGTTGAATCAGAAAAATATCTCTCTTAGTCAACTTTAGATAGCTTTCTTCTTTGTTCTTTTCAATTCTTGATTGGTTAGCAATGGTACAAAATGGGATGGAGGAGGTGTTTAAAATGAGTTCTGAGGAATTTTCCTAGAATGATTGGAAACCCAAGGGCATTTGAATGGTTCTATGGCGGGTCAAATTGTTGATTGGGATTTTTTTTTTTTGGGTAGAAATTGATTTTATTAGTTGAACAGGATAGATTCGCATCGTGCATCAGTAATGCCAACACCACGTATTGTGGGTTTCGTGAGGGTGCAGGATTGTAATTCATTCACATCCTTCCATTACATACTTAGGAGTGATTTATTTTTATACTCTTATTAGTGCTCAAAAGTAAGCCCTCCTCCTATATATGATGTAAAAATATAAAAGAAGCACAATCCACTATCGCGCTAAACTCCACAATGTTACCTAGAAAGAAGTTTGGCCACTGGATTCTTTAGCGCAACAAAATTCTCTAATTTTGTTTTTTAGCCAAAATTACTTACGTGCTAGCACATCGCTCTTGCGGTAATTTAAGTCTTCTACGAAAACCTTTTCCGTGACCAAGAAAGTTTCTTTTTGTTTAACAGATTAAACATATCTTCCATTTTTTTTCCCTTGAGAAGCTTAATTTGACCCAAAAACCACAAAAAAAAATCTCTGGATTGTCAGTGATCCATGACTTTTCAGCCACGTCAGTTATAATAAATCCTGAGGATTAAATTTAAGATTTATACATTAAATGTCATTTAATACATAATTTTTAATTAATCTTACCAAAAAAAAAATTAATCTGAAGTAATCAATTTCCTTTATTCTTATCGAAGACGATAGGATAAGCAGAATAGAAGGTCTGGATCATAGTGAGGATAAGGAGAACAACTGCAGCTACAGCTGAGATGAAGGACCATGGTGTATCAAAGTATGTGTGCTTAAAGCTCGCCCACTGAACATGCATCCCATTACTGTAATAGTGGTTTATTTCATCAAACAAACAGGAGAGGTAAGATCTGTCGGTGTCAAAAGCTGTTTCTCTGCCCAGATTATTCAAGAGTCGAGCAATATCACCTTCTGTGCCAAAGTAATTCTTTATGATGTTTGCATCACAAAGAAACTCCACATCCTTGTAGGTGTTGATGAGACAATCCATTAAGGTGGCGTAAGAGGTAATGTGACTGGAACAATGTCTACAGCATTGCTCGTAAGTCATGGAGTTTGCCAAGAAAGAGCTTGTGAAGTCATCAATGGTGATGGTTGGCATTTCAAGAACTCCATTCCTGAATTTCACGTCAAGAAAATTGTTGCCTTTCCCTTGCTTGAAGGTGATCCCTGCAACACGAAGCTTGGTAACTGTTTCGACCACATGGGTTGTGGGTTTTCCTTTCCGTGGTTCTTCTGGAGCCAGCTCTGTGAAGGTGGATCTGAGCAAGTCAAGCAGATGTTTTGGTTGGTAGTTTTGGAACCTCTGAATCACTTCAGGAGGTCTCTCAAGAGTAGCATAGTTGAAGAAGCTCAAAGCCAAAACAGCCAAGGAAGGAGAACAAACACCTGTGTTGTGGTCTTCTTCTTCTTCTGGCATTTTTGATAGATCGAATAAGGATTGAAGGACAAAGAAGGGGAGTTGATTCTCAAGCTTAAGGAAATCCCTTGACAGAAAACTGAAAAGCCAAACCGTAGATAAGATTGGATCATCTGGGTCTGGAGTTACCAAATTCCCAACAATACGAAAGATCTCAATGATGAAGCAGCCATCAAGCACCACCATCTCTGCAAACTCATCTGAGTCAAGTGAAATGGTTTCTGAGTAACACGCTCTTGTCCTTTCCTCTAATCTCTTTGCTTCTCTCATATAATCTTCCAAACTAAGACCTTTGGATTGAGTGCGAGAAAGAAGAGAACCAAGAAAGCGCCATTTGTGCTCTTCGATCATTTTCAGGTGAGATTTTCCACGGTGGTAGGGGCCGATGGAAAGGACGTGAGGTTCATAAACTCGTCCATGCATGTCTATAAACCTCTGAGGGACTCTGAAGATGGAACAGGAACTCCAGCCGGCAGAGATCTTCAATAATTTTGGTGGTTCTGAGATCCGTTGCTGCATAGTAGCTAATTGATTCTCATTTAAATCATAGTCACTTATCTTGATAACATGATTATGCTTGGCTTCTTCTTCTTCTTCTGAGTTCATTTCTCCCAATTTCTTATCCATCTCAAGAGCTTCTTCTTCTTCTTTGCAATTATTACACCCTTGTCTATAGGTCTTCCTCCTGTGCAGATGTTGAATGGTAGGTGATGAGAGGAGATAATCATAGAAAGCATATTCTTTTATAACCAAACGAAAGAGATAATGTTTGATGAATTTGTCAAACTAAAACGTTTTTTATGGCCCTCTGAAATTGACCAACATGATCCAAGAAAAGACACCCTCTTGAGTTTGGAAAGCTTGGACATATGAGGAGCCGGGCACAGGCCAGACTCCCAGAGAAAGACGTAAAAGAAGAAAATTTTCTTACTCAAAAAAATAATAATAATAAATTATGCATTACAGACCTTAGTTGTCTACTTGTCTTTAAAAAAAGGAAAAAAACAACAATAAATAATGGTTTTGCTTCTTCTCATTGTTTGACCCAAGATCATTGGTCTTAAAGCTTGAAATTTTGCTGTTTTAAATTTTACTTTATAAATATAAAACTATTTTTTGGGGGTTTAGGTTATAAACATAAAACATTTTGTCTACCAAAAACTAAAGATAAAATTTTTAGTATATACCCCTTGGATTTACAAATTAGTTTATTTACATTGCCTGAGATTTGTTTTTATTAGGTTTATACACCTTTTGGTCTATATTATGAATACCACTCAACATCTATTGTGTTTTCAGGATTTTCATATTTTTTTTTTAATTCTTAAACATTTTTCAGTTTTCAAAGAAAAAAGAAGAAGAAGAAGGGATGGTGAACACAATGCCACCAATTTCTAATTTTTCTCAATTTTAAATAGATTTTGTATTGATAAATATGTCAATTTCTATTTAAAACTATCCACGTTAGGCATATGAATTGGCTTGTGATGAGAATAATTCCAAGGGTATAAATATAATGATTTACAAACCCAATAAATGTATTTATTATTTACTTTTAAATTTTGTTATCAAAAATCAATTTATTCAGGATGAATATAACAAACATATAGATGTAAGATGTAATTGGTTGAATTTGCATCATCATCAATGGTCTGAAAACTAGTCGTCCATCAACTTTGAAAAGTATTACTTGAAGATGAACCTCCCATATCTTTGTAGCTGTGCCTAATTGTCACTGAAAAAATAAAGAATATTGACTTGAGAGCTTTTAAGCTTATAGATTGATTTTCAACCCCCAACTCTCAAACTGCCTTAAACCGCCATAAAAATAAATAAAATTAAAAATTTAAAAAAATAATAAAAAAGAACAAAAAGAAACAAAGAATTACATGAAGGAGATGTCATATAATGTCACAAGTATTAGACCCATGAGGAGGGGTGAAGAGAAGCTACACCTTCTTGTTGATCAACTTTGAAGATCGTTGACCAGTCATTCTACCCTAAACCGCCATAAAATAAATAAATAAATAAATAACAATAATGTCTGCACAGACTCACAAGTATTCGACTCATGAGGAGAGGTGAAGAGAAGCTATCACCTTCTTGTTGACCAAGTTTGGAGTCTAGAACTGAAGATAAAATAAAAATTAAAAAAGAAAGCAATAAGAATGTCACAAGTATTGAACTCATGAAGAGAAGAACCCTGCTACCTTCTTGTTGATGGAGTTTGAACTGAAAATCGTTGACCAGTCACTTGGTACTCGGTAGGTCTTATTCATGACCATTTCCAAATTCTCCAAGTGTTCCTCTATAAATTGCCAAAAGCAAGAAGCAAATCAGAAAACCCACCAAACGTAAAGGAAGCACTTCATAGCAAGCAAACTCTTTAACTGTTCTTCCATCAGCAAGTACAGACAAGAAGATCTAGCAGAACAAAAAGTTCAAAGTTAGGGTTTCTTGTTCGCTCTCACAAGTTACAAGAAGGCATGTCGATGCAATACCAAGGTCGGGAAAGGATGTTGGAGCAGCCCCAGTTCCCTCCTTCTTCTTCCTCCCCAACATGCAACACAGCTTATGTTTACATTATCAGTTCACCTTCTGATGCAGCTGATGGGCCAAAAGCAAAAGAGATGAAGGAAACCATTAATAAGAAGCTCATGGCAGATTTCGACTTCCATTTGGAAGATGACCAAGTACCTGTTGCTCAGCCTTGGCCGGAATCTAAGTCTACCTTCGCCGCCGATAAGCCTTCTACATCCTCAGCAGCAGCAGCAGCAGCAGCAGAAGAGGAAGACGACGACATAGATGAGCAGCTGAAAGCAATAGTGGAATCTTTAAGGGATCTGTATAGGGAAAGCCACGAATTAGTCAAAAAGATATTTTCCAGATACCTACGAAAAAAGGAGGACCAAACGGATCCCAAGAGAAAAGCTGTTCTTGAGTTGGGAAATAAGAGAATCTCCAGAATCTTAAAGCAGACCAAAGATAAGCAGATGAAGGGTGGGATGTTGCAGAGGAGCTTGAGCGTAGGTTCACCTCGAACCCCTCTTGGGCGCTTCAAAATAAAGACTTTTGATCTTAGAGGAACCGGTGGAGGGGAGACACAGGATGTTAAGGGATCTGCAGAGGGTTCTTAATTAGAGCTCACCAAAAACTAAAACGATCCAAATCAATATTGCAAGCAGGGTATATATATACACATGTATGGATATTCAATTTAAGGGTTTTGTATTATTCATTCATTCTTTCCAATTATTTATCAATGGATTAAAAGGGTTACGCCGGTGCAGAAAGCTTCAATTAAGCATTGTCCGGGGGAGTTTTTCATTAATGTATTATTGAATGTTTTACATCTCATCTGTATCAAAATATTTCTTTCTATATATAGGGATTTTTTTTTTGCGGGGGAGGGGGGGGGGGCAATCTCCTTTTTTTGTATGCTCTCAGTGTAGTTGTATGTGTGTAAAATGTTAAAAAAAAAATTGTTGAGGAATCTGCACAAACACTTGAAAGATTGTTGTAATCACGATATTTCGTAAGAGCTGAAATGTATTCGAGGTATTTTTTTTAGACACCCAGAATTCGTGTAACAAGGGTTCCAAATGTGTCTGCACCCCAAGATCAATTAGCACAAACCTTTAAGGTTGCACCCTAAAAAGGTTATTTAAGGATAATCAGATTATGTTCACTACTTACAGAATAACAACAATGAGGGGGAGAGATAAAGAGGAAGAGGAAATTCAGTGTAAAATATGAACTTGAAAATGGGTTTATATAGAACTCTAAAGGCTATGGTTGAAAGGATAAGTTCACATCCCTTTGTGAGGGTACTTATTCAACTCAATTCACTACATGAAGGTATTTATTCAGCTAACCTCCCTAAGGGAAAATGTCTCTCTAATGTCATATCCACACTTTCACCCAACAATAGGCTTTCCGAATTAAGGCCCATGACAAAATGAGCTTTTTGGATCAAGGCCTATGACCCACGACCAACGTCTCCAAGTTCCAAGTCATATAAAATTATTAATATTAATTAATATATAGTTATATAACTATGGTTAGGTCACACCAGTGATTTGTCTCCATTCCTACTTTATGGGAACATGAAATTTGGCACAATAAAGAATCGCTACCTACCAATGCTTGATTTCTGATTCTCTAACCTTCTTCAAATCATGAGCAACCCACTTCTTTCCAATCCTAACCATTTCAGAATCCCAAGCTTCTTTTAAAATATGAGTTGCCCAATTTTTACTTCCCTTTCTTGTAGGGTGGTTTTTCCAGGAATCAATGTTTTCAGTAGTGGTTTAAGCAGTGTGAAGATAAAAAGATAGGTGAAGAGATTTTCTCTTACCCATCTATGTGGTTGATAACAATATAGTATTAAGGGTATTTTAGTTATATCATATGTATTAAATAATCTGAGAATCCTTCCGGTTTGAAATTAGAAAATACTTAAATGGTGAAAGATGGTCTTAATTTGATTAGAACCCAAACGCAATATATTGCGCTAAGTGTATCCAACATTAGTTTATGTTCTACTAAAAGAACCCACACACAAAAAAACTAAAAAATATGTAAAATACTTTGATTTTTTGGCCAAATAAACAATTACATTAAGCTCTCCAGACTCAAACCATAGTCATCCCTAATGACCTCAAATCAGGGTATTTTAAATTGGTTGTTTTTGAATATAACAAAAGGAGAGAAATGTAAAATGTCAATTTTTTTTTAAATTAAACATAACTTTGATCAATCATATCGTAGGGCCCAAACAAAACTTACACCCAACAGAAAGTCAAAGATAGAACTTTGAAACGTAGTTGTGGAAAAATACATGAACGCACGCATAGATCCAAGATAGAATTTGTAACAAAGCACTAGTTGTGTTATTTCTTAATCCCATGCGTAACTGCAAACAAAGATGTTTTATGGAAAGAATAAATGGTGTGTTCATCGTTGATCCATTTAAAAAGTACTGACTTTTGACAGGTAATCCCTCACTTAGAAGAGCCTCCAAAAGAATATTTTTCATTTTCCAGAACAAACCTCACCATTTGTGGATGAGTTTGGGAATGAAAATTGCTTGAATGCTTTGCAATTGTGCCAACACCAGCAGCAAACGGTCGAGATCTTGATCTCAACCGTCTGTTTCTCAAAAGTGTAAACAGTATTGGAAGAAATAGACAACTGGGTTTAAATAGAAATTGTCCGTTAGTGTCTTTAAATAATTGCTCAATTGACAATCAACAATGGTTCATAGTCAAAGGTCAGGTTCAACTCTCCTAGTGATCATATACGTAACAGCCATCACTCTCAATATATATATAAGATCACCTACTTTTGAAAAAGAAAAAAAAATTGGAAATTGTCGATTAGCGGAAGGTATAAATTTCCATTGATCTTCAGGATTGAGATCATCTATATCAGATGAATAAGCAATACCTGTAAAGAATCCATGTTTTTGTAAGACTTGGAGTTTCTTTACAATTTGAGTTTGGGCCCATAAATAGTTGTAGTTTAGGGTTTCTAAGTGTATATATATATTCTCTTGTAATAAAAAATTGAATATAATGAAAAATCTAATGCTGGACGTAGCCTCACATTCAGGTGAACTAGGGTAAAATTCATGTCTCTTTCTTCCTTGTTTTATATTCGATTGTGTGTGTCATTGATCGCTCTAATCCTAACAATTAAGAACTCTTTAACAATTTCTCATTTATCTACTCTTCTCTTTTCTCTCGGTTATCACAGTTCTTAGATGATTTTTCTACCGTTCTTCCACAAGTGATCTCTTTCCTCTTTCTTCTTTTTCTTCTATACATGGTTGGAGTGATATAAGGAGTGCAACCATGCAACACGTGTCAATAGTTCGATCTAGGTGATTTTAACTTGAACTTAACGGTTTTGAATTGAAAACATCACAAATATATACCATTAACAAAATCTTTGAAGTCATTCCTCGTTGCCTCTTTAGACTTGTTGAACCATGAAAGCAGGGGAGATTGGTAGTTGATGAGGGGGGGTCTTGCTTAGGTGTTGCGTAGCACTGTGCAGCGTATAGTCGAGTTCGATCTCGACCGTCTATTAGTACAAGTGTAGAAAACAATTTTTGCAAACCGAACGGTTAAAGTCAAAATCTCGACTTTTGTTTCGATCTTTATAGTACACTGAGCGATGTTAGGCATTTAATCCACAACGCCCAAACAATTTCTAAGAGATAAATAGAGCAGCAAGTTTTCCCTTCACGATTTATAGAGGGACGGCCGCCACTAGGAATTAGGTGAAGTGGATTAATATTCTCAATTATGTTTTAGCCATTAATTAATTGGAATTAATAATGTATAATTGCATTGGCCTAACTACGGGCGCACTACTCATCTTTTTTTTTTACATTAAAAAAAAAACTTAATTATTATTTTTCTTGAGCTCAGTGCAGACAAGTGATGGCCACGTTGTCAGACCTAGTTTCTTAAAAAAAAACAAAAAACATAAATGATTCAAACTAACATTCAATTTTAGTGGGTGGGGTAGTTAGAAACTAACATTCAACTCAAGAAATCTTTCTCTTTTTTTTTTTTTTTTTTTTTTTTTTTTTTGTAGAAACTCAAGAAATCAATTTCCACTAAATCTTAATGATGTCTTGATGAAATTGTTCAAGGAGAATTATTGCTGCCTCACTCACAATAGTCAGTACAGAATGAATCAATTTGGGTGTTTTCCCACAGCCGAGTAAATTTTACTTCTCACCTCAGGGAATCCCAGTGACTTTTTCTAATTTTCTCATTCATTGGTTTAACATGTAATTAAAATGATGAAAGGATTTTTGCCTGAAATGACGTGTCACCTATGCATGTTGCTAATATGGGATCTAAGCCCTCAAAAAAATGATAAAAAGAATATAAGGAGAGTAAAAGTACAAATATTTTTTCATGTAATCTTACTATTTTACTTGCATGACTGTGAGCTTACCCATATAATTATGTAGAGACCACAGGTAGTAATGGATATTGTTTGTTTTAAAGGAATACTTTTTGTGATTAAGAAAGCAATTCGGCTTTAATGCTGTGTAATTAATATATAGCATTAAATTGTACATAAAGCTTGCTTTGTTTCTTGGGGAAGACAAGATGATTTGGGGATATACCAATAATGGTACTTTCTCAATAAAATCAGCATATCATATGTTATGTGATTTGAGAGATATGGAAATTTCACACTTTAGTGTTGCTGAGCTTCAACAGATGCAAGTTCCTAAGGAAATATGAAGTCGTTTGGAATGTAAATTCCTCCCAAACTCCAAACTTTCATTTGGAGGGCTCTCTCGGTGGTTTGCTCTGCTGTGTTTAAGAAGGATTGCTGATGATGTGCTGTCCTAGATGTGGTGTGGTGGGTGTTGATATTCTTTTATTGTTTATAGTGTGTTTGGCTCTCCCCTCTTGGGTTAAGTTCCTACTTATGTCTCTTTGGGTTTTATTAGATTGGAGTGTTGGGAGGTAAAAGAGTTAGATTTTGTTTGCTTCTTTGTTGGGAGTTTGGGCGATAGGTTTTTTGAAGGAAATTTTCTGGCGTATGTTAGGCTTTAAAAGAGTCAGGTTTTGAGGTTTGAGTGGTTGAGGTGGGTGATTTGGTGTGTGAGTTCAACCTATCTTGGAGCCTCCCCTGGAGTTATGAAGTAATTCAGATGTGCCTAGAAACAGAGGAGGTTTGGGTTATATTTTGAGAGATCACAGGGAGTTTTTATGTGGGTCTTGTTTACTCCTTTTCTAACCTTTGGGGAGAGTTTAGGATTCGTGAGGCTTTCTAGATGAGCTGGAAGGGGTTTGATATATAATGGTGGAAGTGATTGTCAACAGTTGATCAATGCTCTTAATTTAAAGTCACTACTTCTGTTGATATTTTGAATATTGTAGGGATATCATCCACCTTTCTTCTTATTTTATGGATTGTAGTTTTACTTTGTTCTGGGGATGAACTGTTGCTATTCTCTAGTGGGAAGGCGTTACTTAAGGGAGGACTAACTGGAAATTCCACTACTTGGTTGTTGGATCTTTGTAATTCGACACCTTGTCATTTCCCTGTTCTTGAAATGAATGTTGGTTTACAAAAAAAAAAAAAAAAAAAAAAAAAAAAAACCCCCCCCCCTTTTGGGTTGGAACTTTTACAACTAAGTTTTACGCATTAATTGCACAGATCTCAAGCAATTTCCTTAAGAAAATAATGTTTTTAATCAGGCTTACAGATGCAAAGAACAAAACTATTATATTGAAAATTTGCAAAGATACTTTTTAAGTAAGTCTCAGAAAAATAGATTTTAAAAATGGACTGACAGACTTGACTTTTTAATTAGTTTAGGGTTCCACCATCCCACCAGAAAGAAATTAAGTAAGAAAATTCATCAGACGTCTTTCTCTCTTGATAAAACAAACAAACAGACTCTTCTGGAAGTATCTAAAGACTTTCTTATTAAAAGTTGACAATAAAGAAGGGGTGAAGCAGGTGAACACCATTAAAATAGAAATAGAAACAGTAACAGAAACAGTAAAGAAAAGAAAGCTTAAGGGAAATTTCAGAACTGTAACAGAAAGCTAGCGAGCTTCAGATCGAAACCCTTAACCCCTTAACGATTCCTTATAGCTATGTAGGAATCTTCCCAGGGCTCTTCACGTAAGAATCTAAAACCCATCAAGCTGCATAAGCAGTAGTTGCCAACCTAGGAGTCACCATGGCGGCCAGTGGCACAGCCTTCTGCAAAGCCAACCCAAATGCTTCATCCATGTTCAGTTGATCAGACCCACCTGGAACCTTCCAATCAAAAGCATGCACAAGAGTTCCCAAAATATATTCCACCAAAACAATTCCCATTCTAGTTCCTGCACAGATCCTTCTCCCAGCTCCAAATGGAATCAACTCGAAATCATTCCCACGAGGATCAATCTTAGCATTCCTTCCACTCAAGAATCTCTCTGGTGTGAAATCTAATGGGTTATCCCACACGTTAGGGTCTCTTCCTATACCCCATATGTTAACACTGAGCCTTGTGTTTTTAGGTATGTAGTAACCATTCACCATACAAGCTTCAGTGGAAATTCTTGGGAGGTTTAATGGTGTTGATGGGTGTTTTCTGAAGGTTTCTTTGCAGATAGCTTGAAGATATGGAAGCTTTGCTATGTCGGATTCTTCAAGACGGCGGTTCCGGCCGATCACTTCGTCCATCTCTGCGTGGGCCTTTCGAAGGATTGATGGGTTCTTGATCATCTCTGCTAGTGCCCACTCGATTATGCTCGATGATGTATCGGTTCCAGCTGAAAACAGGTTCTGTAACAGAAAGAAGAAAAAAAAAAGAAATATATCAGAACTCGGCCGATTCACTTAATTAATTGCGCTCGACCGTGTGTCCTTAACCCTTCCAAGCTACAGGTAATGAGGTAACTTGTACTTTTGACTGAGTCATAAGAGACTCGGTGAGTGAAAGAATAGTTCAAATTCTGAAAATTAAGTATAAAATGAACAGACCCAGAAAGCAGAAATGTCAATATTTTGGCATTACCAGTAGGAGAGCTTTAATGTTGACGTCGGTGAGCCTCTCGCCTTCTGAGTTTTCCCGATTCGCGAAGATCACATCAAGAAAATCGGGTTTCCCCTTACGTTCATGAGCAGTTGCTTGGTGCTGCTTAATCATCTTTGAAATGAGAGCATCCCATTTCTTATGAAGCTTCTTCATGCCTCCTTCAATTCCCTGTAAATCCATCCATGCAATTGAAGGTATGAAATCACCAATATTGAATAACCCAGCAGACGTCATGAGCTCAACAACCATTTCCTTGAACTCGTTCGACTCCTCTCCCTTCGTAGCAAAAACTCGGCGACTCAACATGATTTGTCCAATCATGTTAGCCATAGCATAAGTCAACATATCAGGCACAACAACGGTTTCACCACGACGAGTCGACTCACACATGGCTCTTGTCATGTGACCGAGTTCAGCAGAACGCACAACAGCCCATTCTTCCAAAGCCTTGCCGCCGAGCATGTGGAGGTTGCTGAGCTTCCGGAGCAGCTTCCAACGCGGGCCGTATTCGGCGAAGACCATGTCTTGCGCGTCATAGGCGAGGTGGGTGGCGCCGGCGTTGGGTGGGCGGTTGGAGAAGTTGAGGTCGAGTGTTTTAAGAAAGGCACGAGCGGCGTCCGGCGTAGACGCAACCGCCATGCCACAGGTGCCCATCTTAAGGTACATGACAGGGCCATGTTTCTGGGCAAGATCAAATAAGGCAACATGAGGCATTTTGCCGAGCAGTGGGAGAGCACCAATGACTGGCCAGCCTTTTGGGCCTGGAGGGAGACGGCGAGGTTTGAAGATGATGCTACGAACAACATATTGGGTGATGAAGAAGAGGATTGTAGCTGCAAATAGCTCACGCAGAAGAACCACGTCGAGCACCATTGTAACAAAATCGAGCTTTTTTCTTCTTTTCTTTTCTTTTTAAGTGCACCCGTGGAAGAGAGCACTAGCTAGTGAAGTGATTGATGACTTCAGGAACTGATAGCAGACTAACTTATAAGAAAGCACCTTAAGCTTCTTCTGTTGGTCACGGTGTTAGTTGTCACCAAAGAAAACAAAAGGGAATGGTTAAGTCACGTGGGAATCCTCAACTACCACTCTTTACCCGCAAATATTCTGGCATGGATTATAAACCATAGAGTTACTTTTAATGAATGTATATATATGTCATTAATTAATCTTACCAAAAGAGAAAATAAAGAGTGTTACGTGACTTATGTCACTATTCTCCATTTATAGATCAGGTCGTTGGATTGGTATCATTCAATAGATTTTTTCCTTGGTAAAACAGTTGTAAGATTACAAACCACTTAGATTCCTGTTTGGGTTAAGATAGAGATGGGGATATTTGATGGAAGTGGGGAAGTCTTAGGTTAGGATTAAGTCTCTATCGATATACAATTAATAAATAAGCTTTTTCGTTTTGTTTAGTACTTAAATGTGTTCAATAATATTATTCCGTTACTTTAAATACCATTGTCAATGAGATCATGAGGTCACTATTTGCCCCAGTGGGTCCAAACTGCACAATTATGTACAAGACTAAGCAACCCCATGTAAAATGTCTACTATGCCCTTACTCTTATCATTTCTTTATTATTTTTTTATAATGCATCAGCAACCCCAACCCCATTAGCTGTTGTAAGTTAGTTATATAGCTAGTAGGTTACGGTCCAACGGTAGTAGATGGCACGTGATCTTCAGAATCTTTACAAGAGAACAAGGATGGTTTCTTTGCGGACACTGTTGCACTATTTCTATATGAATTCTTCAAAATCTTAAACAACTTGAACAAAAAAATTATAATAAATTATAATAAAAAAATCATGTAGGACCTACTTGAGGGTTTTTTTTTTCTTTAATTAGTATTTGAATGTGAACCCATAGCATTGAGATTCACATCTTCTACTATTCTCACTTTCTATAATTGGCATAGAGGATTATGACAGACACGGATCACAATTATTGAATCTAAGAAAAAATTCTTTATTGAATTCTTTATTAAATATTTGTCAAAAAAAAAATCTTTATTGAATATTTGTCAATTCAGGGATAGTAGAGTAGTAAGATCCATACTTCTCAGTGGAGAGGTCATGGGTTCGATCTTTGCAGACGTCAAAGTTTTCTCTGAGAATGTAATTAAAGTGCGTGTAAGTTGGCCCGGATGAACCTTAGGTAAAAATTATAGAAGATATAAATTCATTCTGTGGTAAAGTGCACGAGAAGTGATCGAAAATCCTTGTGCGTGGTCTTTGCTAACTGCGTTATCTCAATTTCCAATCCCTTATCTTCCATATAACGCCCACGTCTCTGCGTTATTTTTGTCTTGTATCTCCTTACCGTTACGAAAGCTATTTCTTGATAATATATATATTTATATATATAAATACAAAAATGAATGGCCCATTGAGGGACAGCAGTGCACATGCTCATCGATGACCACATGACCTCTTTGTATGTTTATGTCAACTTTCTTATTAGTACCCCTTAAAGTCTTTCTTATTAGTACCCCTTAAAGTCTCTTAAGGTATTGTCTCCGACATGGACCCGGTGAAATTGAATTTCCCATGAAAATGAGAAGCACCAACGGCTATAAGGTAAGACCCCATGGACCTTTATTATAGCTTCACAGTTTGATTGAATGTGTACGTAGGACGGGAAGAGAGGTGGGGTGACAAACAACAATTGATCCTAAAAGAACCACTTTTTCGGCTAGGGATGCTTGACACCCTTTTCAAGTTTGGTTTAGAATATATGCAATGTAAAAAATGCTTGTATCTCCATGCATCCCTTAAAAAAAAAAACATCTCTATACCAAAATAAAGAATTTAAATTAATTTTAGTAATTCATATTTGAATAAACACCGATAGTTGCAATTAAAACACTTATAACCTCACTACCAAAAAAAAAAAAAAAAAAAGCACTTATAACCTTACCAATATTTTTAACCGTTGAGTCCTTTGATAAAAATAATTTGTTTTCTGTAATAAAATATAGAGTTATTCACACCGCACTCACTATTATTAGGATGAAACTAGTAACTACCCACTATTATGCTGTAAATTACATGATATTCATACTTAAAATTACAACTTACACACAAAATGACTGTAAAATTATCTAAATACCCTTACCCGCTATTAAAGTCATTTAAAATGATGATATCCAACCTCTAAATGGTGAAGAGAGGATCATTTCACCCATCTTCAACCAACATCTCTCTAATCGAAACAAAGGAACCAGAAAGGAAAATGGAAAGAAGGAAACCGTCTCTCTAATCTGGAAGTTGAATCTTCTACCCGTTAAATTTGTGTGCTCTTCTCATACTTTTTCACTATAGATCCACCTCTAAATTCTAACAAGAAAAATCAAAGATAAATCCCAATGAGCGCCTCGTTATTTAGTTGACTATTCAGACAAACACAAACACTTTCTGGTTAGAAAATTTTTGAATTTGAACACCCGTAATCAAATATGAATGCTAATTCAAAGGCGAATTTCAGCCATCCATTTACAAGTCTAATCTACACACTGCTCAATGGCTTACCAAAAAACAAAGAACTAAATCTCATCTTGGCCCTGAGAGGTGACCTAGCTAAATCTAGCTGATGATGAAGGACAACCACCCTTCACCCTCGCATGTTTTTACCGGCTTCTTGGAAGCTTCGGTGATGAGTAATCTCACCATCAAAATCAGGATATATCAATGGGATATCTAAAAAATACCCATCTAATGCATACCCATACACCATCTTAGTAATCAAAGATCTTTCCATGATCAATTTTATGTCAACCAACTCTTCCCCCTCCCTCTTTCTCTTCTCTCTCTTCTCTTTTGGAATTGATGATGTCAGAAAAGGTTTAACGTATTTCAGTACCCTGAATCATAAAGAAGATCATTTGCAAGTGATGAGACATGCCAAATTAACGCCTACCCTTAACACCAAATTCAACCATCTTGGTCGTAACGCAAATTGATTACATTAATAAACAAGCAACACTTGCTGATTATTTCCACTACTGTTCAAACATGAGATAAACATACATCACCTTGGGATAAAATTGACAATCAATCTGGGAGTAGTGAAAAATACAGAAAATGAGTGATCGTTGAACCACTGGCCCCTTCCAGCATAGCCAAGAATCCAACGGCAGGCCAACCAAGATTACTAACAATGTATTGACCACCGTCTCCGAACTCAAAATGTGCAGGGCCAACTCCCTCCAGTAGAACCTTGTCAATTTTTCTGAGGCAGATACAGAGTGACCACAGCCTTTTCACTCCCGTGGACGGGCTAGCCATAGAGAACTAAGAGCACGAAGCCGCGAAAAATAATCATGTATGGCCAGTAGCGCACGTGCTGATTGGCGGGTTGTTAGTATGCGATGCATTTGTTGAAGGGTTTGTTGTCGTAGATTGTCAGCCTGTTATAAAAAAAAATTATGATGAATACAAATAGTCATCCCAAAAGAGAAGGAAGCAAAAGGTAGAAAGCCAACAAACACATGGCAAAGGAGCCGACCAACCACACCGGATCATCAAAACAATTGGGCAAGGCAAAGCCAAGGCCACATACTATATTGCATAGGTGCCTGGACTGGTCACTGAGAGAATTAAGCAGAACGCAAATACATAACATTTCATAGATATTAAAAGATAACTCTTACTAAAAGTCAAGCACAGACTTCGGCCTTTATCAATAACAAAAACATTTGTGCAGCAAGATGACCTAGGTTTCTAGGATAAACTTGATTGCTTATAACAAACTCTATGTTTGAAGTTAACTACCGTACACTCGGTAGGAGGAGTTTTCCCTCCATTAAGTCTTAGGGGCATTGTGTCCCAGCAGGATTAGGAATAGTTGAGAGTTTCATTCTAATTATATTAGGTTTCCATTCAAGTACTGATAATTAGCATGTCCTGCTTCTTTCTATTATAAATCTAATAATATGTAACCTCCACGTTAATATATTTGTGCTTCCAGCCATAAGTAGCTGAAGGGTCTGTCGAGGGAAGGAAAGAAAGGAAAGGCTGAGGAAGGGGGGGTGTTTAAGAAAACTCACGCCAGCACCTCGGGGCTACTCAAACCACAATATTAAATTCATTCTTTCTATTAGCCATTCCCCCAACTCACAAAAAGAAAAGGGAGGACCCTAATACTTACTTGAAAAACTATCAAACATAGAAACTCGATAAAACTCAAGTTGGACATCTCCATAGAAATATAATAGCTACCTGTAAACAACCCAGAATCTCTAACCAGTGATTAATAAAGAGCAGAGATTGAGGATGAAGGGAAGCAGAACAATGGAAGAAAAAGGTATATTCTAGACTACCAGCCAAAACAACATACACTCATTTTAAGTCAAAACAGAATTACAAATGGACTAAGTTTAAAGCCTACAAGGAAACTTAGACTAGGACACTTCCAACTAAAGTAATACATAAAGCGATGAAGGAAACCACAACAGGCAGACTCCCCCTATTGCAGTACATACCCTAACCAAACCCAAGATAAACGATTACATTTTTTCCCTCCATAAGAGAACCCAAAATATCAACAGTTCCACCATACTAACTAATCTTGCTAGGCTGCTACACAAACATATTTATCTCGGAGTCCTTTAACGCTCTCCTAGAAACCAAGCCTAGTCCTAATTAAAACATTTTACAGGTTCAAACCCACACATACGGAGTAACCCATCTTAGTATATACATAAAATAACCTTCTTGTACACTGTTCTAAGGACTAAACATAGCCTGAAACTAGTGACAAATATTCAATCCTCTTTCTCCAGATGACAAAGTTCCAAACATCAACTCCATTCCTGATCTGTTTTTTAATCAGCAAAAAGGAAAATGTCCAGCTTCAAGATATGTAAATAAATTGTCCCCCTGACATTGTAAAACCAAATATCTCATCACAAAAAGTTTCTTTATGCTCCACAACTATTATATCCATTGGTAAGCAAACTATTAAAATTCCAATGCATATAATTAGCCACGGCAGATGATTACCAAAAATCAAAGTGCATATGATAAACCAAGGATATAATTGAGAAGTGCTGCCTCATATATCACAAACATTAAAAACAGATCAGTCTTCAATGGAAGACCCCATCATGTGTGTTGCCCCATTTAATGACAAAATTATACAAAGGAAACTAGAAGCTTTATCCCAACTGAAAGCGATCCACAATAGGCATAGTTCAATAATAGCAAATAACAGAACAATAGTACATTAAAGCCAACATGTGAAATTCTTGTTGATGGATTCTGTGATTCATGTATCAAATACAGTAGCTTCAGCTACTTAAGACAAAAGATTACCTGGCAAAGGAAGCTCTCAAGAGTGCCCAGCTTTCCCATGGCCATAGCCATCTGACCCATATAGTTTGCCACATTCCCAGATGACCCAGAGGGACCAAGCGATCCACTTGCCAATGTCTCAGCTAGGGACTGCTGCAATGCTTCCATCCCTTGAGAAAGGGCATCCTCGGCCTGCTGGGATGATTCTTGCAAATTGCAAATGCCAACCAATTGTTGCTCAGTTAAAGGCTCCAGTTGATTAACAAGAAGCTGCAAATGGCACCAGTTTGGTTCATCAAGGAGAATGTATGCAAGAGTTAATGCTCAAAGGAAATTTAAATTTCCAAACAAGAAAAAAGGGTGGCAAATGGGACTGCTTCTCGGTATTATGATAGTTTTCTATCTTGTTAACTAAATGGTCGCATAACTAGGATCTGTTCCCATTAAATAATGGGATGGCCTGGTTCTAGTACCTTAATGATTCTAAGCACTCAAATTTAAAATTGTCAAAAACAAGTAAAATCGAAAAGTAAAAGAAAAAAATTTTAGGCATCAACCTTATATGCTTAGCAGTAGCTTAAAGAAAACTCAGAACTAACATTCATCCAAATTTGTAATAATGGACTACTGACTACATGCATGGCACGGAAGGATCATAGTAAGAAAATTGCAATCCTAGAAAAAAGGAACTGATACAAAAGTTCATTTTACATATACACGCCCTATCAGAATATATCTCTAATGCCAATATTTGATAGAGAAGCAACAGGAGACAGTGTGCTAATGCAATAAAGCAATCTACAGATTTTGTTACAGGGCAAATGTTTCCTTAGCTACAAGTCAAGTGGGAGGCTTCTCCTAATTATCCAAATACATGTGAAACTGGGAAGAGGAAAATCAAAGTTTGAATGTTGTGCAAAAGCAAAGAGGCACAAAGCAAGTACAATGATGATACCTTAAGAGAGGGAGATAATACAGAACCCCTCTTTCC
Source organism: Hakea prostrata (assembly GCF_041222555.1). Classification (NCBI taxonomy): domain Eukaryota; kingdom Viridiplantae; phylum Streptophyta; class Magnoliopsida; order Proteales; family Proteaceae; genus Hakea; species Hakea prostrata. Next base: position 14,257,293 of record NC_142606.1, on the reverse strand, counting down.
AATTATAAACAAGAAATGACAAGTGGTTGCCACCAAGCATAACAAACAAGCATGATGGCAACCTAAGTTTCAGGAAGTATCCATATGCTTCTCTCACTAATGAAGCAGGAACCCAAAAGCCAAAATTTTATCTTCAAAATGGTTTATAGGGGCGGATAACCAAGACACATTTCATTCAGTTGATCATCAAACAGCCAATTCTCTTCCTTCACTTTGAATTTTTCAAATGATCACTCCCCAGCCCATAATATACCACCCCAACCTAACACCCTCAGAAATACCAACTACAAAGGCTTCAAACCCCAAACAAGAAAACAAACACTTATGGAAATGTGCAGCCTGAAGAGATCAGGACAAATGATTCTAACCTGAGTATCTGACAGTAATTGAAAACACAGATTTCTGTTCCATTCCAATAGACAGAAACTGAACAAAAATAACAAAATACTCCTCACCTTCAGTAGTTCGGATGAGCGGAAACCACCGATCCAAAGAAAACACCTCTCTGCAGGTGTCTTCCACATTCCTGACAGCATATGGAAAACATCAGCCTTTGCAGCAGTGCCCTTATGTCTGAAAATGTCATCGTAGTGTGCCATTACACCATCTACAATAACACGGAGTTCATTGTCACTTGCATGGGAGTTAACAGCTGCCCTCAGCTCATTGATTTGCCTGTTTTGTTCTTCTAGCCACCGCGCATACTCTATGTCAAATGCCAATGCCCCTGGAAGAGAATCCAATTTATTACATCTCTTTCTAAGTTGTCCAGAACAAAAATGATCTCCTTAAAGGTTGACTGATATCATGAAAAATACAGGCACCTTCCCAAAGGGACATAGATCCAAAATAATAAATATTTGCCATGTAGTGCAAGCAAGAACTACCTGCACACTTGCCAGTATCTTTCCACATAAAGAGCAAGTACATTTTATAGTGAGTTTTGGATGTCCTTTTTATTGCAGTCTTAAGAGGAAAGAAATATGTATCTCTCTTTCAGGCACCCTAGAAGATAAAGAAAGACCTAGAAATTAATACTATCAAGTATTGCAAAAGTTGCAACTCTTCCAATTTTTCAAAGAAAAATATTTTATGTAAAATCAACTCTCAGTTGTGCACTTATTCTCTATTTCTTTGCCCCTTGTTCTTTATCTTTTCTTCTCTTCTCTCTCCACCAATCCCTTCCCCCCGCAGGGGGGGGAACTATTCCATGGGGAAAGGAGGGAAAGGGGTGACCGAGTGAATCATTGTTTTCATCTTGTGAAATATTGTCTTACCAGATTTTTAAATTTTAAGGAAAGGTTACATATTTAAAGAGAGAGGGGGAAGGCATGGGATATTCAGAGGGACTATAAAGATAAGAGTACTGTAGTCCTAAATTGATAGTAGATCAACTACTACCAGCTCTTCATGGAGCTTTCGGATTTGTAGAGGGAATCAGGTGCTGGCATTCCTCAAGCATAATGTTGGAGTTTAATTGCTGTTTTTAGTCAAGTTAAGTTGTTTTTAGCAAACGTGAACAATGGTTAGACCGTTAGAGTCATTGCCCATCTTGGTCAAGATAAGTAGCTGTTTTTGGCAGACATGAATAATGGTCAGAATCATCACCATTTAGGTCAAGATTAGCTGCTGTTTTCACAATCATGAGTCATGAATAATGGTCAATTCACTACTATTTTTGTTCACAATCACTTGATATTTTTGGCACTTTCTGCAAGAAATACTGGCTACCTTTTTTGTTTTAAATTTGATCATTACGGTTTTCGGTTTCCCTTTTTTTATTTAACAGTTTAGTCTATACACAGAGGCCTTGGGCTCAAAATTGTAAAACAAGTCCCATGAAGGATAATTAATTGAGGTGCTTCCCCTTGGATTCTTTGATAGAATTTTTTTTGTAAACTTATCAAGTCTTCTACTTGTGGCATTCATTCCCCATGTCCTTCTTGTTATATTGTTGCACCGTGCTTCTTTATAAGCATTGGGTCACAGTTCATCAATCTTAAATCTATATTTTCAGTTTTCCCAGGCAATCTTCCAAATTATTGTAACTTGTTATAAGGTCTCAAGGCAGATCGCCAGGGATTAGCATCAGTTCTGCTCACCAAAAATCAGCCAAAACTGATGGTTTGAATGTGAGATCGGAAGATTGCAACTTCCCTGGGAGAAACTGGCACTCCAATCTAGGGTTTCAATGACGGATTGGTACTGAACTTGACTGAGTTAAGGGGCTGTCTTTTTTTTGGGGGTGGGGGAACCATTCAAATATGGAAGGATTCTGATGGGTGGAAGGATTCTAGGGTACAGTCTTTTCTTTGGTTTTTCCCTAAACAAAAACAAAAGGATAAGGGACTTGCTCTGATGCTTTGTTAATATTTATTATACGAATAATATAAACAGGCAAACATTTTCCTTTGACCTTTATGCTGGGTAGCTGCTAGCAACAATAGTTAGTTTGTGTGTTGTCAACCGGTTTCTACATCCTCTTACAATAAATCCAAAATCCTTATGATGTTCAGTTGTTTCTAGTAAACTCTAGCTACGACATCAACTGAACAAAGTAATTTTCTTTAAAAAAGATAGGGGAGAGAGAGAGAGAGGTATTACTACACCCCAACAAGTAGCTCAATCCAATAATTAATTAAAAACCTAAATGACATTCAATCAACCAGTAACTATATCAGGTCCACAAAATCTGCATTACTATTCCACATCACATTCGAAACAGGGTAAAATCTGCTACCAAGATCAGAGAAAACCCATCTCTTCCCCCTATTTCATTAGAGAAAAAAAGTAAAATACATTTCTAACATGTATAATCAGTGGACTCATCTCTCTCATTAATTACAAAATGGAAGGAAAGTGACAATACCATTTCCACTCATGGAATGAGACTGGTCTCCAGAACTTGAAATAAAAATTCCCTATGAAAAGAAAAAAAAAAGGAGCATTGGAGGGTAAAATGTCAGGAAAATAAACCATCAGTGGTACATACATCAATAATGGTTTCATAGATATAGACCTGCTGACGAGCTCTCTGAAGCTCCTGCTCAAGTTGAGTCAGCTTCAGTCTGCTACTCTCTAATTGTTGGACATATGCCTATAGAAAATGAATAGTTAATAAAAGTGATGAATGAAAATACCAATAGCTTATTTAATGTATCAAAATATTGCACTTGAGCAGAGAGCGTTAAACAGTGAGAAAATATTAAAAAGAATGAACTAGGTACTTGAGAGCTCATATCTGCTCAGCAAAGGAATTCCAATAACACAAACGGAGGAGAAGCACTACTTAGAAGATATATGGCTAATTAAACCATCAGCTTCATAAATTGATGACAACCTCTTCAAAGAGATAGAAAGGACCCACCTCTTTACATCAACTTAAAAAATAAAAACTAATTTATGCTCATAAAACAAATTCAACGATAAACTTATTTTTGGTAGGACCAAGCACGTTGAGGTCAAGTTTCATTTTGTGAGAACTCCTCCTACAAGAATGTGGGTTCTCAGCTCCAAAACCAATGAAGATGTATCAAAGTAATCCATTTTTTCATGAAAAGACCAAGCACATTGAGGTCAATTTTACTTTCCATGTAAATAAATCTTTGACTCTTAGTAGGCTGTTACTAAGAGTATAGAAACAATTGCCGTCCCTTACAGGGTGATTATTCCCTCCATGCTTCAGCGTTCTCTATCTCCACTATCGATTTTATTCCTCTTCTCTAATCCTCATCTCTGACACTGGTAATTTCAGACTTACACATTATTTCAAACAAATTTTCAGTAGACATTCAGGAACATGTAAGCTCCTATAAATGACCAGAGGTTGATCCCAATGTCCCATTGCTAATACACTTACAACTTACCTTTACATGAAACATTTTCTACCCATACCATATGCAATACACACTAGAGGCACAAGAAGCTGATAGGATGGAAAGAAATCAATAGAACTTACTTTCTTCCTCAGCCGACTTTTTCTTGCAGCTTCACGATTCTGTGCTAGCCTCCGAAGTGTCTGCAAGGTAATAAACAAATATTAGATCATCGAATACCATTCAGCCTATCCTAGTTAGCATTTAGTACCAAAACAGTTAAACCCATCTATTCCAACTACCTTCTGATCACCTCCTCTCTCCTTTGACTTGTCACTGGAATCAGAAGCTGCTAGAGCATTAGACTGACCTTCAATCTGCACTAGTGAAACTTGATTTTTAGCTCATTTATAACTGCACTACCATAGTATAATATCAAAACCGTAAGAGGGAAAGCATAAAAGAAGCATGAAACTAGGTCCTATATGCTGGAACAATAGCAAATACATGTGGAGAAGGCAATTAGAAGACTTGCAGGAGAACATCTGGTTATTGGAATTATCAAGTAGACACGGAGAAGCACAATATTGAAGTGGCATATGGAAGAGTGAAATTTAAAAAACTCACCATTTGATTCTTATCATCAGTATCCACATCTGTTGAAGTATCAGTTCGAGGACTGCCATCTGCCATTGCAGACTCTGCCCAATTCTCAAAATGACCACTAGATACAGATCCTAGGTTCGATTGTCCCTTTTGCGACTGAAACCTCTGAGGCACAGCTCTAGCAGCAGATGGGGTTGTATCAGAGGGAACAAGAGACTGTTTTTTGAGAAAAAAAAGCAATTAGACACACCACTACTGAATTGAACAAATAAGCAAATACAGACATAATACTAGATCACATATTCAACTTTTAAGACTAATATTTAGATCTACCTTTGTAAAATTGCCAAATTGTGAAGGATCCAATGTCGTAGCCTGTCCACTTGACTTTGTTGGGTTGAACACAGGATCTTCAGTTCACAAAAGTGGTAAAAAGAAAAAGTCAGGAAGAATTAACAAATGATACGCAGATGACTCAGAGCCCACTGCTTCTGCACAAAATTTCAAAAAGTAGATAAAAAAGACTTAGGAAGAACACATCAAGTGTATGTAGAAGAAGCCTAATCCAAGCATCTAATATTTTATGTGATTCCTCCACATGCACAACTAATGGCTCGATAAGGAATCTTAATTTCCAGATCAACTAATTCATTGGAGAACACCCAACAACTAAAAGGACAACTCATTCTGCAAACGTCTGCTCTGTCAGATGACCTATGTCAAGGGAGACCCAAATTAACATTTTCTGCACAGGAAACATTTTTTGCATGTACTGCCATGTCAAGCAAAGAAACCCAAGTGCATGTCCACACTACCTAGATTAATAGCATAAGACTATCCCAGTTAATTGATAGAGGAGAATGCCATATGTAACTCTGTTTTTACAATTTGACCATAACCATTACCCTTATTCTGCCATGTTATAATATCAAAGAGGCTGAAAATTTGGGCATCCCAAGGTTGCCTACTCTAATGTAAAGTCTCAAGGTTATCAAAACATGCCACATAGAAAACAGAATTTAGCATTACCAAATGGTGGATGAATATAAACAGGAAGGTAAATGGTTGAATTTGAGACTGAAATATCAGATGCAAACAATAGGCAATACATAGGCATCTAACAGTCAGATGCCACATCGCTCTTTCACATCTCAGCCAATCTTCATTATTTATAAAGCAGAGTTTGACCAAAGGTTATAATCTTGATTTGTGAGGGTGCATTCATACCCTCTGCTGCTACTTCTTACTTGAAAAAAGTATATTCCTCTGCATGTTAGCTTATGGTTTCCCATTTATAAATCAGGGTTCAACCAAAACAGATAAACTTAATCTATAAGCATGCAAATCAATAGGTGTTGATGCCTTCTGCTTACTTAAAAAAAAGGTACAGACAATAAGGACCATTTCTTGATGACTTCAGATGGTGATAACATACTAGAGGGCAATGGATCTAATACAGCATGCAAGAAACCATCCACTGAGATACATAAGATAATGCACTTCTGATGTTTCAAATGAAGTCGCAAAATGAAGAAAAAAAGGGGGGGGGGGGCCACCAGAGAGTTGCACAATAGTTCAAAGATTGAAAAGTAATTATTTCCTGCAGGTAAGAAATCTTGAAAAGGAAGCATAGTACATACTTCTGCCAAGGTTTACAGCATCCTCGATGCGAAACCCAACTGAATTAGCCAGGGCTCCAAAGTCAGAAACTCGAGAAAAAGGGTTGTTATTTCCATCTATGCCGCTGAAACCCAAAGATATCAACAAACATACAGTTATATTAGCAACAATAGAACATGTAACATAATGGCAATATGACCAAATCTGTAGAACTGCTAGATAACTAACAAAAAACTGCAAATCAACATAAAAATTGTTCTCTCCTATACAAAGTGTGTTACCAGGCCGGAGGACTGTTCTTTCACCTCCCTTCATGGCAGTTTATTTGGTAATTTGTTTCTTGTTTATTTTCTTTAGCGAGTTGAATGGCAGATTGCCAGATTTGCCATATAGGCTATCTTAAAAACATGTTCTTCAAATTCACATTCTTTTATCCATTCATTGTATCCAAATTATGAACCCAAAGAATCAAGGTGGCATTCACAAGCTCAACAGACGAGAGTTTAACTTCTTAAGATACAACCCCAGGAAAGGTACTTCATGCCAAACTGCTGAACCCAATGACATGCATAGTTTCCATGTCTTAAAATGGTGGAACTCAATCTAAGCATCAAACATCGACCATATTGCACTTAGATATCCACTCAAACCAAGTAGTCAACTACTTTGGGAAGGAGAAGGATTCAACATTTCCAATCAAGGTACAAGGAAAGAAATGGAACATTCACCAGTATGAACATGAAACCAAGGAATTCTTCATAAGTCCAACTAGACACTAAATGCATGGATAAGTTAAGAATTTATATAAAAAGATTACTAAAAGACAACTAAAAACAGAACCACAACGTCTTCAATCTTCAGAGAATCTAAAGGAAGGAAATGAGAGCAAAACAGCAACAAAACGAAAGCCAAATCAATCCAAAGCAAAGTGTTAAGAGTTGAACTTTACACTGCATGAGAAGCAGGTAATTGAGGAGTGAAAGCCGGCATCCCGCCTGCCGCTTCTTTATCATTTTCTGCACCAGCCCTCCCTCTTCTACTCCCCATGCATCACCACCTCACCACCATCTTAATTCTTCAAAAGCAACAGGAAAACCCAAAAGCCCTAAACCTTCAGCAAACTCTGCAAGTTAAAATTTGAACTTAAAAAGCTGATGAAAATAAGAAAAGATAAAAGACTCCATACTACTTCAACCCCAAAGCCAGGTTTGAACAAAAATCAACCCTCTTGTCGCCGACGGACAAATCACAAGACCAAACAGATAAAGAACCTTAACATGAGATTATCACCACTTGCGTGTCTAACCAGGCTAAACCCTAAGAGAGCTTAAATCCAATACGCAAGATCCAACTAAGAGGAGGACAAAGAAAAACACAAATTTTTCGAGCTAGAAACTTCAGAAACCACTAAAAACCCCTCATAAATACGACCCACTGGCCTCAACCTGATAACCTAGGAATCTTAGAAAACAGAAACAACTTGGAATGAACAAGAAACCCAAAAGCCGAAATCTTAACAAAACCTAATTACCTATAGCTTCTTCAAGATCAACCCAGAACCTTTTGACCTCCCTCGTTCTCTTCAACTGCGCAAACTCAACAGCCTCAATCTCCAAACTTCAGACCGACCCAACTCGAACTCCGATTTCTGTGTTGCAGGGGCAAGAAAGAGAGAGACGGAGATGATGAGAATAGGGTGACGTCTGGATCATTCCAATCTCTAGACGTCCTTTTCTGTTGAATTTCTAGCTTTTCAAAGCCTGTCTTTTTTCTAATATTTTTTCTACTCCACCTTCTTTTTTCTTTTCTTTTCTTTTCTTTTTTTTTTACTGCTTCGAGAATTTTTGTTTAATCAATCTTTCCTTGTGAGTTTATCCAGAGAGATTTACAGTTGTTTACAAGATTTACAACTTTAAGCACAGAACTGAGAGACTGCAAAAATGAATTGGGATCTGGGAATTCTTCACCACAGTTCAGAGATGACTTTCTAACTTTATGCCCATCATGCCCTATTATCTCCTTATAATTACCATTTTGCCACTGTCCAATCTCTGATAGTCAATGATTTGACTGTCTTCAAGAAGAAAACAAAATCCAACAACAAAACATTAAACTTAAACACAGAGGTTATATACAATGGACCTGGGCAATTTCCTGAAACCACCATCATCAACATCATCATCATCTGCTTCCGTTGACCTCTTACCTCATTTGGTGGTTCTTTTGAAATTTGGAAATTGGAGACTTTGACCCACTGGTCCGACCACTAACCAGTCTTTCAATGTTCATCATTTGAAGTAAATCAGTAATGGAGGGGCATCAAGATGATTTGGTAGTCTTTTAGTCTTTACTTCCAATTATTAGGAATCTATTGGAATCTATTGGAATTATTTGGATTGGATTTTATATTAAACATCATCATACTTAATTGATTTTTTTTTATGGATATAATGACAATGATTATGCCTAGATTCAATTGAATACATCTTCATGTTTACCAGAAAAAAATGAATACCTCTTCATGTATCCCATGCATGGTCACAAGAATAATATTTCAATATCATTTGAATTGTGAGGAAGAGAAGTGAATGTTAATCATTTAAATACACTGATCATGTATCCAAAATAAAAAAAAATACAAACACCCCCTGACTCTCACTTTCCTTATTTGACTATGATATGAACCATTTGGAGAACTATTCATATAGGAAATTCCAATAAGAAATATGAACTTGGACCATCCAAAAAAAGAAAAAAACTCATTAAACTTTTTTTTTTTTTGGGAGAGAAGAGAGAATTATATTAATAAAATATAAATAATATTACAATATTACATTCTAAAATACCAACGACCACCGCCTCTCTCGAATGAGTTTTGCAAGTTGATCTGACAAGGCTTGAGGATCAAGCAAGACCTCGAAGCCATAGTTGGCAACCCCAGCCAAATAATCTATACAACAGTTAGTCTCCCTAACGAACCCTATCATAAAAAGTACAATCCACAAACTGATTCTTCAACTCAATAATTTCCTCCAGTAAACTGAAGATCTTCCATGAAGCACGAATGGGGTACCCAAAGTAGCAGCAATAACCACATGCAAATCAGATTGTACAACAACCCTGTTGCATCCAATGGCCTTTACCTTACTCAAATCACAAGTAATGGCATGAACAGACTACCATAGTGGTCACAAACAGAAGATCCAACCCCAAAGAAAGAGACACCAATGGTGAATTGTTGGCCATTTAACTGAGAAAGAAACATCGATACCCCACGAACTAAGTAATGCGTATTCCGATGAGTATCAGGAATAGCCTTCTTCAATTTAAAAAAGAATCACAGAACTATCGACAGTATAATACATTTGAAACATATTATAATCAATGCATATTGCATGCATGACCATCTTCTATTTTCATATATATGTATATTTGAATGTATAAAATAAATTAGAAGATGGTTTTTCTATATCCATGTTCAAGGAGAATCATTTGACTAAGTAGATAATGTATAAAATACTTAGTATGTGAGTGGATAAATAGGAATGACCCTATATTTGTGTATTTCTCTAATAATTTGTTTTCCATATATAATAATTATGGAGCAAACAAACTTTCTCATAACACTGCGGTTAACTTTCATTACTTTAATCGCTATAACCGCGTGGATCATGCAAGCATTAGCAAATGGGGTGCTTAAAAACATTTCAAAGCTTCAAACCAGATATATGAGACCACTTTTTCATTATTCTAACTCCATTAATAGTCGTTGAATCATAACAAATTCTCTAAATACGATTTGAATTGCTTGGTTGCATCTTGGTTGTTTAACTCAATCAATGACATCTAATATTCACAGATAACCAGCTTCAATGAAAATGAATGGCCCTTGATCTAAGCAATTCAATGATCCATATGGATGTAATAGGTAGGTTAGACCCACTATATGAATGAATTTTGTGCCATAACACAGTTAGTTATTTTCAACTTTTATACTGCTCTAATATTTGAATACGAAATTTTTTACTATTAAACTTTAAAGCAAATTGCATTGACACCCCCAAAATGGTGGCTTTAAAGCACTAACACTCTATTTTATGTTTAAAAAACTCATAGGTCCGTCCTATTATGTTATAATGATTAGTTATATTATCGCAAATATTATTATACCCTTTAAAGAAATATCATTCTCATTTACCAACAAAAAAAGAAAAAAGACGTTCTTCCGCCTACGAAGTTTATTTGACGAAGGCATTGTTTTAGGATTTTTTTTTTTTCTCCTCAGATTTTGGTAGGGTATTTTTGAAATTAAAGAACAATAAACAATGAGTTAACTGTTTCACTAATATAATGGACTAATGTATTTAATGAATTGGAGTGTCTGAGTTTTCTGAATATAAAATGGGTGTCAATGCTTTAAAGCCTCCATTTTGAAGTACCAGTGCAATTTGCTCTAACTCTATCGTAGAAAAACATAATACTAACTAGTAATATAGCTCCAGTGTTAGATCACATGAATTTTAATTCAACCACCAACAAGAAATAAAATATTAAAAATAAAAACTCCTACACGATACATGAGTGACCACTACACTCGTGTAGTTGCTACATGACCAAACAACAAACTTGTCATTTTATAGGGAAAAAGATACCCTAGGGCTACCTCCCCCCTCTAAACAATAATTTAGATCATTTGCTCCTAGCTAGCTCTATACAATCATACACCCACACTTTGTGAGCCTGTATTGTGTCAGGCCTGTCAGTATTAGGTCAGGCAGCACAGGACTCACACTCTCGCTAAGTATTGGTATTGTATGGGTAACTGGATACTCCTTATAAATAAAAAGGTTGTTGTAAGCCTAGAAATAACAAATGGATCCATGAAGGTGAAAAAATGCTTACCTTGTGGTTGCAAACTTGCAATTGACCCTTGTGTTGATACATGACTCTTCCCCTGATATTATATGGTAATTTTGTAAAATTGTTTCCCTATCTTGTAGAGGCGGCTAACTATTGATTGGATACTTTTTGAACTTCCTCCACATCGTATGTATTGGTTGCCACCTAATGATTCCTTCAAACGCTCAATAAGGGATGGGACCCATATGTAGGTCATGCTGAACTAATAGTGGGGGATAAAGATTTCTTGATCATGATGTGGTTCAAAATGAAAAAAAAATAAAAAATAAAAATAGTGGGCTCGAATTATTGGGATTCATAGAGCTTAATTATTATTATTATTTTAATGAGAGAGTGGGTAGAGAATCATACTACCTTCGCAGTCTATTTCTCAGCATTGATAAGATGGATCAAAGGTAGACACTTTCCCATGTATTTAATGAAGAGATGTGAACGAAGTGCAATTTCTCTACTTTTATAGATAGATAACAAGGATCCCTCTACCTGGTGGCCCTCTGTCTTGTTCTTGATTGTTAGATGTATGACATGTGGAATAGTTTAAATGCAATCGTCATATAGAAATGTTGAAATGGAACCAGTTTACTTAGAAATAACAAAAACAAAACCAATCGCTTTCAAAATGTGTGATTCTCTTTATTAACAATTACAATTGAACTAATCCATGCATCACCCATCCAATCTTTTTCGAAAAGAGCCAAGTCACAGATAGAAGATCGCAACTACACATTCTATTATTTTTTTTCCCGATACTGGTGCATTTTTAATACTGGAAATGAAATGCCGCCGGATGGGTACGAATCAAAGATCTCCCCATGGGAGTCTGAGCTTTTAAGCGTTCAACTAACCAACCATTGGCTACACATCTTATTCTTGGAACGTATATCAAATGATGTTGTTGAACAATCGTTTGATTGGAATATCAAGACAAGACAAAACTAACCGCACGGTTTAACTAATAGAAAATTAGTTTGCCAATGGAAGGATAGTGGAGTGGTTAAGAACGTTACCTCTCAGTGGAGAGATCGTGGGTTCAATCCTTACCGGTGAAATATGTAATATCCCCATCCCCAATTTTCATGGGGTGGGAAAAAAGGGGTGGAAAAATTATTGTAAAGAGTACATATTTATTATTTTTCTCATAAACCCCAAATTTTCATGGGGTGGGAAAGTAATTTGTTTGTTGATGTGGCAGTCCATCTTTCCCACCCCAAGCTATTTTAAAACCCTACATATTTTATGGGACTTCGTGGAAAAATTGAGAAAAGTAAATAGTGAGACCCACCACTATCACTTTCTTACAAAATCCTGTGGTTTCACAAAATCTTGTGGTTTTATTTTCTTCTCCCTCACCCCATTGCACATAGAACCCACATATTTTTTTTCCACTCATTTTTTTCCACCCCTCCTTTACAAACAAACGCAGCCTAATAGACACCTTTGTGGTATTTTTGTAGTTTTGGTAATGTATGAGGCTATTCACTACTGAATGCAGCGAAGAGTGCTTGGAGCCTTGGTGGACGTGCACAGGATCGCCTAGTCATTATTTTATTTAGTTTTTGGTTTCCAGAGAGTGCAGGGTGCTGACCAGCATTTATTAAACTGCGCCGCCTCGGAGGGAAGAAGATTGCAGAAGATCTCCATCGAATTATTATATTAATGATTGATCTTAGATTGACAATTATAACCTTTGTCTGCGTGAAAGTCAAAAACTAGGACTCGCCTTTTGCTAAATGACGATCATGACCCTATTGATCTTTGTTTTTTTTTACCTTCTTGTTTTTTGGGTACAGGAAATTTGTTTTATTAGGGCATAGGAAATATATTTTTCTTGATTCTTGATTTTCTTATTAAAAATTAAGAATGTCAATTGTGTACTGATACCTTTTTTTCATACTCAATTGTACCGTTTAAATTACATTATACCATACATTTTTCAAATTTGGTATGGTATATCAAAACTGTTTTTTTGAATTCGGTGCAGCGGTTTCGGTTTCAAACACTATACTGTTGGTATATATCGAATTATCATATACCAAAACTATACTATATACCGAATTTGACATCCTGTATATCTAAATTGGGCCCAATTTAAACCCAATCCATCTTAATATTACTCTTGGGTTAGGGCCCAATTGTTAAGAAAAAAAAAAAGATAAAATGAATTTTAAAATAAAAAAGCTTAGACTGAAACAAGTAACGTCTACTTCATTCAAATTTACAGACAAAGATACATTTAAAAATAACATATGTAAACAACGAGTCTTCAAAGGATAAGATTTCAATTGCATTTGATTGAGGGTTGCAAAATGATTCTTTTTATTTTCCAAGAGTCATGTCTTCGATCAAACCCTATTCTTCAATTAAAAGAGACAAAAGCAATGGTAATAGATGATAAGGTTTTTCATTTTCCGGATATAATATAAAGAAAATCAAATATATTATAATAATGGTATTTGATTTTTATTTATAGAAATATTAATTTTTCTAAAAGAATTTCTACATCCAACCATACAAATCACCATAAGAAAAAGCTACAAGAAAATGGGCTAGTGCAGCAAACCTTCTTGGCACAAAGAACAATGGATTCAGAGGCATTTCAATTAAGCATTGCAGAAAAAAAAATTGTTCAATCTGCTATGATTCTCCAATCAAAAAAGAAGAATTAGTTTTTTATATTGAAATTGTATCGCACCAATTTCATACTGAACTGTTTTTAAAAAGAATGTTTTCATACCGTAACGTATAAATTCGATGCGGTACGATTTTGGTATGAGAGTTTGAAATACAATTCTATATTATACCAAATTGACACCCTTAAAAAGTGTGTTTTTGTCAGTTGACCTTATAGAGCTTGTTAGGCATTTAATGCATGTATTTTGCAAATTTGAATCACCATTCCTTTATTTGCAAGATAAAAACGAGTAGGATAAGATTTAACCCCCTCTGCCAACAAAAAATAAATAAATAAAAAAAAAAATTTTTTTTTTTTTTTTTTTTTTTTTTTTTTTTGTTTTTGTGTGTTTTTTTTTTATTTTTTTTTTTTTTTTTTTTTTTTTTTTTTTTCTCCCTTTTTTTTTTTTTTTTTTTTTTTTTTTTTTCCTAATCTGACTTCCCCCTGGTATAAAAAGGTCAATTTAAGGACAAATTATCACTTTTTGACATTTGCCCTTTTTTTTTTTTATTTAAACAAAACATGAAAAAAAATTCAAATTCAAATTCAAATCTTTGACCGGTGCGATTGTTAGCATTCGAAATCAAGAGTTGTTTAAGATCGGAACATCATGCCATTCAAAATCAAAAGAGTTGTTTAAGATCGAAACACATGCCTTCGAATCGGTTGTTTAGATCGAAACATCTGCCCTTGCCTCGCGTCGCTCCCTGGTTTTCTACCCTTCGGCCATGGTCCTCTTTCTTCGTGGGTTTGTTTGTTTCTCCGTCGTGGTGTTTGTGTCTTCCGTCTTTCGCTGCCGGTTTGGCTGTCCTTGTTTGGGCTGCGGGTGTTTGGTCGTCCGCCCGGTCCGCTGGTTCCTGCGGTTTGGCCTGCCCCCTTCTCCCAATCCCCTGTTGTTCCCATCTTCGCTTGCCTGGTTTCTCTTCGCGCTCCATCCCTTTCGCTCGGTAATTTTTTCAAAACTAGGGTTTTTTCCCTTTTTATTTCTCTTCGGATTTCTCGTCACTTCATGAAAATTTACTTTTTTCAAATTCTTGAATCTTGTTCCACTTCGAGTTTTCCAAAGTAGCTATGTGAAGCAAGAGAGTTTAAGCTAGGGATTCAAAGTTAAATGAGTTGAATGAAGAAACATTCAAGTGTTTGATGTTCTTGGCGTTGTGGTGTTCGCCGGTGGTTTTGAGAATCACAAATGAATATTCTTCTTTTTTTTTTTCTTTTTTTCCGTTTTGTTTGTAAATTTGCGAAGTGATAATTTGTCCTTAAATTGACTTTTCATAGTGGGGGGTGTGCAAAGTGCAGTTTTTTTGACAAGCAGCACCTCATTTTGGGGGGGGGGGGGGGGGGGAAATTTTGTAGTGTTTTTTTTGTGCACAAACCAATTTTTTGTTCTCTTCAACACATGCAAGAACAATATGAAGCATCATTGCCAGGTGATTTCACTTCGAACTAGATAATGTTGTTGATTCACAATCTCTGTCTAATGTTGAGACACACATTCGAATGGTGGTTTACAATAGGACTTTTGAATCAATCCAAAGCAAATCCATTGTTGTTGTAGCTAAACAAGGGGGGAATGCACCCAACGTTCCTTAAGGGGTCTCCTCAGGTGATATGTGATGACTCTAAGCTGTATATTGTCATAAGACTCACTGAGTTTGATAGCCTTAGAATGATCTGTCTCTTCACTTACGAAGAAATCAAGGCTCTGGTGTTCACCATGGATGATAACAACTCTCCCAGCATAAATGGCTTTAGAGCCTATTTCTATAAGAAATTGTGGAACAATGTTAGGTCGGACAACGTGATCTGGAAATTCTTAGACAATCCTTGCCTTTTCGGATCAAGTGAAGATCTCGCGCTTGGCCTGTATTCCTAAGATGGTGTGTATAACACTTTCCATGACTATAGACCTGTTGCCATGGCCATGGTCCTTTATTTTTAGATTCATAGCTAAGCTACTAGCAAATCGATTGAAGTAGGTGGGACCTACACTAGATACTTTTAGTCAAATTAGCCTTTGTGAAGGGCAAATTATTTATGACGACATCATATTATGTCAATAAATCATGCAAGGTTATCATCTAAACGACAAGATAGGCAAATTTGTAGCAAAGATAGATCCGAGGAAAGGCATTCGATTATGTTCAATGGAGTTTTTTTTTCACTCTGTTGTTGAGGCTGATCCTTCATTTGTCCACTAGGTGGTACAATGCGTCATTCGGCCTTTCTTTGTTATTTCCATTGAGGGAATTTAGTCATGCCTCATGCCACTTCTTTGCCAATAGGGGGTTGCAACAGCGGTGCCCCATGTCCCCCATCTTGTTCAACTTGGTGCTCTAGTTTTTTCTCAAACTCTCTATCTATAGTGGTTTCCTCGAGGTCTTATGAGTACCATCCTTTATGTCGGGGCCCAAGCATCATGTTGGTTTGCTAACGACATCTTTGTTTCTAGCAAGTCCTAGACCATGGGCCATGATTTAACATTGGGAGGAACCAAGTACCGATATCTTTACACAACTCCCACTGTGTTTAAAGGTTTTATGAATTTATATATTTTGACCTTAAAAAGAAAGAAAGAAAGAAAGAAAGAAAGAAAGAGGGTTATAGGGGAAATTTCAAACTTTTGGCTTTAGCTCGTGGAGGAATAGGGCACTATCTTTTGCAAGAAGATTGACCCTTCTTCATTCCATTACTTTGGGCATTATTGGATTTCCATTTTTCATCTCCTCTAGAGTTCCACAGCTAGATTTATATGGTGGGGAGTCACTTTAAAGAAGAGGGCAGTCTCGGCCTTCCATAGATGATCAATAAATGCAGAGATGCTTTTTTGATTCAGGAGGTCTTCCTTATCACATTTAAGCCCTTGTTGATGAGGAAGCTAGTGGGAGGCACTTCCTGCAAATGTAGTTTGCCGTGTGTGCCTTAATCGCTATTAGTATGACATACATATTCTCTCCAGGTTCAAAGGAAAAAAGAAAAACTCTTTTTTTTTTTTGGGAAAGAAAAAAAAAAAAAAAAAAAAAAAAAGAAAAGAAAAACTTATGAGCACTATTAATTATAGTGCATCTAATAAAGAATGTAGATGGTACAACTAATGTAGGAAGATAATAATGAATATGAATTATGCTAATTACAATTTTTTTTTGGGTCATCATGATACCAATTACAATGATTATATATTTTATACAGGATAAGGTCGAACCACCCTACTTTGAATATGGATCCTTGTTGGAGAGTACTATGTGCTCCTTTTCACATTTTTCAGTTTTTACTGTACATTTTGTGTGAATGAAGCCCAAGCTTAAAATGGATAAAATAATTTAAAATAAAACATTAATAGGTCCCACACGTGTAGTACCTTGTAGAAAATCCAATTCCAGTTCCGGCGACCCAACGTGGCCACGAATTATGACTGAATTTCCCACCCTCTTTCATTGTCGCAACTGAAATGGCGTCGCCCAGTTTCCGATCTTTCTCGTAATAATATCCACAATTCATGTCGGTTGCAGAAAAGCTGTACCGCGAAGGAGAGACCATAAACCAGACCCTAGCTCTACCAAAACCCTAGAAGCCAACGAATATCGATTTTCTCTGTTCCTTCCGATCTTGACCTTCTTGGAGATCTGTCAATGGAACCTTATCAGAAAAGAGCCCGTTTCGAAAATGGTGGATTTGGAATAAACCCTAGAGGTTCGGAACATCAAGATTGGGGCTTCTACCAGCAGAGTAACGGAGGCGGGGATCTCGAATGCAGGCGGTTCAACACGCCTGAAGGTTGCCCTTTTGGATCCAACTGCAGATTTCGGCACGTCACAGCTGGTACATGTTATTGATTATTTTCCACCTGCATTTATCGCCTGAATGGATTTCATTTGCTGTGTTTTCATCCCATAGAAGAGTCTGTTGTTGTCTGTGGATAATTGGAGTTCAGCTTTAATTTCTTAATCCAGTTATGTATTTTGGATTTCAAATCGCTAGTGATAAAGGCAATTGATATTATTTTACCCCCTCTTTGAGCTTGCGTGTTAATTAAGGTGCTAATGGATGGGAACGACCACTTATTTTTTGTTGTTAATTATGGTGCTTATGGATGGGAACGACCATTTATTTTTACTCAATTGGAGACCTCGGGTGTTTCAAAATTCTCCAATTAGTGGGGGAGCTTGCAGGAAGCCCTTTGGTGCATGGTGAATAGAAACCATAGCCAATATAGATGAATATTTTGTTATGGCAGGGTGAAAGAATGCAAAGAAAAACTCTAATTTTGATAAGTAGGTTGCTTACTTTGATGGGTAAGTCTTATGTATTTATAAATAAACATGACTTTTGCACAAGATTCATTTACAATATTCAAATTTGAATTCAAAATTAAAAACTTGAATAAAAAAACTTGAATTCAAAAATCAAATTCAAACCATAACAGATCCGTTATGGTCTTTCATCCCCCTCAAATTCTTTATTAGCATGTGCAAGAGTTTGTTTCTATGCTTGAAGAAAGCTTGTGATGTTAAGCCCTTAGCAAACACATCTGCAATTTGATCATCTGACCGCACAAAGTGCACTTTTATGGTGTTGTTTTGAACCAAATTTCGGACAAAATGATAGTCCACTTCTATATGTTCTGTGTGAGCATGTGGCACTGGATTTGCAGCCATTTGTATTGTAGACACATTATTACAATAAATTTTCATTCCTTTTGGAAGTTGTACTTGCAAATCACGTAGAACATAAGAAAACCATAGTAACTCAGATGCTGTGATAGCAAGGGATTTGTACTCAGCTTCCGTACTTGATCTATATTCTGTAGGTTGTTTCTTGGAAGACCATGATAATAAATTATCCCTAAGAAAAGTGCAAAACCCAATAGTTGATTGGCGTATGTTTGGACATCTTGCCCAATCTGCATCAGTGTAAGCGGCTATGAAAGAAAGTTGGGTTGGTTTCAAGAGAAAATCAGCACCAATAATATGCTTGACATAACGTAAAATACGTTTTTCTGCTCGTAGATGATCTTCTGTGGGAGATTGCATGAATTGACACACTTGATTGACTACATAGGAGATATCTGATCTAGTGATCGTTAGATATTGTGAGGCTCCTACTAATTGTCTGTATGGTATTGGATCAGGTAGGGGATAACCTCCTGTTGTTGATGATAACTTTGTTACAATTGCAATTGGGGTTGTGCATGGCTTTGAAGTCTCAATTCTTGTAGAATTTAATAAATCGACGGAGTATTTACTTTGAGTGACTAAAAGACCATTTGAACTTTGATTAGCCTCAATTCCCAAGAAGTAATGCAAGTGTCCCAAATCTGTCATTGCAAATTCTTTGCTCAGGCTTTGAATAAACTCTTGAATTGCAACTTCATTGGCTACAGTCAATATTATATCATCTACATATAGCAGCAATACTGTCATTGTACTTTGGGTTTTGTGTGTAAACATGGAAGAATCTGCCACGCTTTGCTTGAAACCTTCTCATTGTAGGTATGTTTTGAATCTGTGAAACCAAGCTCGTGGAGCTTGCTTGAGACCATAAATTGCTTTTTGTAGATGACAAACATGTGTTGGTTTAGATGTGGAAACAAACCCTTGTGGTTGTTCCATGTAAACATCTTCTGCTAAGTTGTCATTCAAAAGGGCATTTTTCACATCAAGTTGATGTACTGGCCATGACTTTGAGAGTACAACGGTTAATATTGTCTGAATGGTGGTTGGCTTTACAACTGGACTAAATGTTTCATGAAAGTCCACTCCTCTCTCTTGGTTGAACCCCTTGGCAACTAATCATGCCTTGTATCTTTCAATGGAACCATCACTTTTTGTCTTGATCCTGTACACCCACTTATAGCCTACAATATTTATAACCTTAGAATAAGGCACCAAGTTCCAAGTCTGATTATCTATCAAGGCTTTGTATTCTTTTTGCATTGCATCAATCCACTTTGGGTCTTTTGAGGCTGATTTGTAGGTTTTAGGTTCAATTGGGTTGTTGGAGATGGTGGTACGAAAGGTTTGAGGTATTGGGTGTCTAATAGTGAGTAAAGAGAGAGGGGTTTTTGGTTTGGCAGAATTGATTTTACTCCTAGTAATCATAGGATGAGATGGTTGGGGCTGTGGTTGATTTATTGTTGGTGGGGATTAATTAACATCTTGGGTTGGATTTGCCATTGATATGGCTGGTGATGATGTTGTAGGGGCTGTTTGTGATGGTTGGTTGTTTGAAACAGGTGAAGAAGAATGTGAAGTGAGTGGAGGCACATTTGGTGGGGTGTGTGGGATGAAAGCAGGTAGAGAAATAAGTTCGACTAGTGGTTTGTTTGATGATTGGTGTGATGGGGGCTTTAAAAAGGAAATTCCTTTTCTTAAAAAATAACATGTCTAGATAAATATACCTTGCTAGTGTCCTTATCTAAGCATTTATAACCCTTGTGATATAGACTGTAACTGAGAAAGACACAAGCCTTGGACTTTGGCGATAATTTGTCTTCTCTGTAGGGTGTCAAGTTGGGGGTAACAAAGGCAGTAAAAAACTCTCAATAAACAATAATCTGGTTTTAAGCCAAACAATGCTTCATGAGGAGATTTTCCTTACAATACCGGTGTAGATAATCGGTTTATTAAATAGACAGCAGTAGTAAAGGCTTCTAACCAATATTCTTTGGGCATGTGAGCTTGGAATAGAAAGGATAAACCCATCTCTGTAATGTGTCTGTGTTTTCTTTCTGAAACTCCATTTTGTTATGGAGTATGAGGATATGAAATCTTGAATATAATGCCACATTCATCAAGATAGTTTTTGAAAGCTCCCTTTGTTAACTCTAAGGCTTCATCACTCTGAAAAAATTTAATAGAAGTAGAAAACAAGTTTTCAGCCATATTTTTAAAATGCTTGAAACAATGAATTGCATCAGATTTAAATCGCAAAGGATAAAACCAAGTAAATCGATTGAAATCATCAACAAAAATAATATATGAATTGAATCCACTAATTGACAAAGTTTTAGTGAGACTCCACAAATCATAATGATTGAGCTGTAATGGTTGAGTAGTTCTATTAACTGAAATAAAAAAAGGGTAATTTGTGATGTTTGCCAAGTTGGCAAGCGTCACAAATTTTATTGGATCCAAGTGTTTCAAAGGAATTAAATAAGACACTATTTCTCAAATGAGTAAGTATGCTGAGAAGAAAGATGACCAAGCCGGCGATGCCACTTATCAGAAGGAGCTTTATTTCCATAAAGAGCCAAAGGATGCATAGTATTGGCCAATAAAGAATATAATTTATCTTTGACTGGACCCTTCAGTAGAGTGATGCTCGACTCCAAATCCTTAACACAAAAACCCCATGGAAAAAATTCAACAGAACAATTATTGTCAGATATAAGTTGAGAAATGGAAATTAAATTTTTTGACAATTGGGGACTATTAGTATGTCATTAAGAGATGAGTGATTTGAATTTGTTTTCAAAGTTGAGGAGCCTATATGAGTTATAGGGAGTTTCTTACCATCACCAACTGAAACCTGATCTTCTCTTTTGTAAGTGGCAGATCTCTGTAGCATGGCTGGATTAAATGACATATGGTTGGTAGCACCTGAATCCGGTATCCACTATGCATCATTCTGTGGTGTAATGTGTTGGGTATTTTGGGTACCATGTAAGCTAGCATAAGGAATGTGAGGTGGTGGATTAGGATTATTTCGGCTCTGGGCATAACGGAAATAACATCTATTGGCCAAATGGCCTTGCTTAGCACATATTTGACATTTGAAGGAATTAGTATTAAAGGTGTTTTGGTTTGGTCGGTTATAGGGATTTTGAGATCTTGGAGGGCCATTTGATGAATTTCGAAAGTCAGATCTAGGTGTGTTTCGGTTGTTGGGTGGATAGGAGTTAATACTATTATTAGGCCGATTAAATTTAGGTTTATCTGTAACAAGTAATGCAGTAGGGGAATGGGAATCAGTTAAGATTGATTGGGTGTTGCCATAGCTATGTCGTAACTGTTGCTCATGAGTAAGTAGTTTAGCCCTTAGGTCGGTAAAGGTAATGGGTGGGGTAATATTTTCCACAGGTGAATGATGAAAGTGAGATAATCCGAACCAAGACCATTTAATGTATATGATACCAAGTCAGAGTCATTTACCTTGTCATTGATTGCCACTAAGGAATCAGCGATGGACTTAATTTTGTGAAGATAGTCCATAATTGTGCTCGTTCTTTTATTGTTCATCTGCAATTCACTGCGAAGATAAGTCCTTCAAGTAGTGGACTGTTGTTTGAAAAGTTGTGCAAGAGAATAATCCCATACATCTTTCGCTATTTGAAGGCCAAGAATGTGAGAAGAAAGAGACGGTTTGAGGGTGGCATTGATGCATGCTTGAACAAAATGATCATTCTTTCTCCAGGTTTGAAATGCTGGATTCGGCGTTTGAGTTCCTCCAGTAGTGACAGTTTGATTTGGCATTGATTAAGTACCATCAAGATGATGCATAAGATCATAGGTAATAAAAATGGATTCTAATTGTTCTCTCTACATGAGATAATTTGCTCCATCAAGCTTGACAAAAACAAGGTTGGAGAGTGTTGATACGAAATCCTGCTCGTCCTTCCCTGTCACGTTCCTGCAAAACATGTGCTCGATTTTGGTTGGTCGAGGTACGTCTCCGATAAGCAAGTCAGTATCAATTAGATATGATCACAACTACTCAATAAAGAATTCAAGTAATTGATCACACAGAATATGAATGCTTACTCTCTCATGTTTACCTGAGGTGTTTATATAGTGTAAGATGATAGAGTTAGATTCGGAATATGACTCTAGGATGGGTTACACATAGAAAAGTAACTCTACCAAGAGTTCTTTGCATAACTTGTCTTTCCATGAAGACGATAGGAGTTTACCTTTGTTAGGTTTCCTAAACGGGTTGGTCGGACCAACTATTATTCGTATGGTCGAGATAAGACCACTGGTCAGACCGGTCAGGGTAGGATGACTACTTTAGTCATTAACAGAAGCCCCCCAGTCCATTGAGGTCGAGAACTGCGTGTTTGACTCAAGGGATTACCTTGCTTTTATAGAGTTGTCATTGATTGGTCCGATCAGGCTCCTTCATTGCAAAACGTGACGCTTTCATGTTGAGTAGATGTCATTTGTGCGTGGAAATCGAAGCACGCTTGCCGAAACTCGTGCATGAACTGCCATGTGTCGTAGCCATAACGTCACATTAATTGTTCATTATGAATTTGAATAGTCTCTATTCTATCCACCGTCCATTTGTGCTTTTGGGGGGCCATTGAATGTGGATCTTGAGAACTTTTTTTGTAGACTGTTGGTAACTCATTTATCACGACCCTTAGATTGGAATCTAAGAACTTATAAAACCCCTCCTCTCTTCTTCTTTTCCTGTTTTGTCTTTCTCTTGCTTACTTCTTTTCTTCCAACCTTTTGTTCTATGAATTTTTCTTCTCTGAGCTTGTGAAACACAGCAAGATATACCTTCTCTATAGTCTTCTTTCTCATCATTTCTCTTCATTTTCTCTCGTGAAACATATACAAGTAAGTTCTTCTCTATCTTCTCTTTCGTTTCCTTGTTTATTTCTTTTTCATTTTGTATTTGTGTTGAGTATGGTTCGTAGTTTAGAACCTCATGTATTTTTTATGTCTGTCTATCTTTGTTTGCTGCATTTTGTTTTGTTCCTTTGTAACGACTGCTCCTTCTAGAGGACCATGGTAGTTTTGAAGAAGAAAAACATTCATGCTGCCAAAAGGCCTAGGAGAGACTTAGGTAGTGAGTTTTCTGGCTGTTCTTCCACAACTGCTTTAGATACCGAACATATCCCCAATCCCGGGCCTAGTACTAGTGAACGGTCCGACGAACCCTGTGAAAACCGTTCTGATCGAGAACCTTTAGGTAACGATGGCGATGAACCTGACGCGGAATCCCGATCTAGACTTAGTGCCCAAGCTCGTTTCAAGGCTGACCGTAAAAAATGGAAGGATAGTCTTTCTCTGAAGGAGTATAAACTCGAGCAGGCAAAAGAATTGACCCCCGACCATATAGATTACGATCCGTACTCAAGTGGTCCAGATTTCCTACCCTCACAAATGAGTGATGAACGACTAGATTACCTTAGAAATAAATATGAGATTTCCTCTGACTATGTTCTCCGAGTACCCACTTCCGAAGAGAGGGCCAACTCTCCTTGTCCTGGAGAGTTTGCTCTTTATGAGGACGCACTTAAAAGCGGATTTTGTCTTCCCGTGCACCCTTTATTTCAGGAGATCATGCTTCATTTCCATATGTGCCCGGGAATGTTCGTTCCCAATAGCTGGCGGAATGTCATATGCTTTTGGGGTTTTTGTCAGGGTAGGAATGTAAAAGTCCGACCATCTCTTCCTTTGTTTCTTCACTTTTTTATGACGAAGAAGCAAGAGCAGGACGGGTGGTTTTACTTGTCCAAACGTACCTTTTCCCAATGTGGTTGGGAAGGAAACTTCGTCGGAACTGGTACCCTCCCGTCCAATACAAAAGGATGGAGACCTAAATATTTCTTTGTCCGACCACCTACCAAACCTTCTTTCCTAATATATTGGGTTCGTGGGCCAGCTGATGGATCGAACGATCTTCCCACTTTGACTGAAACCGAGGAGTGTGTTAGGGAACTGATTCTTCGGCTTCCTACCGATCGGAACAAGAATTTGTTTGCAGTTCATGGACATTGTCTAGAATACCCAATGTGTTACGCCATTGGGGGTTCCTCCCTGGTAAGTTGATATATATTTTCAAGTGTTTTTGTACTTTCTCTTTAAGTTCTTTTGGTCGGTACTAACGCCATGTATAATTTGTCTCAGTGAAACTTAATCCAGAGGCATGCGCCCTTGCAGCCGATCAAGAGGCCGAAGAGGCAGAGGCCAGGGTTCCGACCAAACCTGACCGGAAACGAACTGGTAAAGGTAAATCGGCTTCAACTTCTGTTTTGAAAAGGCCTCCGGATTCAACGGATTTGCCTCCCCGAGCACCTAAGAAGAAAGCTCCTATGTCTTTCGTTGCTGGTTCTGGTGGGGATGTGAATGTTACTTCTCCTCCCGTGGATCTTGTTGTGCCGAACACCGAGTCTTTTCTCCCGCATTGGTCCTTGACAGTTGACTCACATGTTTTGAATGATCTCACGCATGGAACTGAAACTGCCAAGGAATGGTTGCCGGGAGTTACTCTTCCTGCCGACCAGAAATTCTTAACCGATATTGGATCCTCTCGGACTCAAGATGTAATGACCAGGTGAGTGTTATTTTCCCGAATAACTTCAAAATATTCATATTCCCTCCCGAATAACTTCAAATAATTTTTTGTAGACTAGTTTGTGCTTTAACGCAAGCGTGGGCTGGTAACTTGGAAGTTGCTCGGAATGACTTGTCCGCCATCCATATGCTCGAGAAGAAAGTCAAAGATATGAATGTTCAACTAGAAGGTCTGATCGGGGAAAGAAGTCTTTGTTAGAAGAAAAGGTCGTTTCTGATGCTCAAGCTATCTCTGCTATAGAACAAGTAACTATCCTTAAATCTGAGCTGGATGAGCTGAAGAAGTCCTTGGAGATGAAGGAGGTGGCTCTTGAATCCGCCGAGCAAGAGAAAAATGAAAAGGACTGGTTTATCAAAGATCTGACCGATCAACTTTCTCAATCATGTCTGGCTACCTTTGAAGACCTTTCCGATGACTTGCGTAACGAAGTGATTCGACAATGGGTCCGAACCAAGGGGTGCCAAGCATTTATGGCTAAGGTTGCTGCCCCGGGTTTTAGATATGGTCGGCGTTATGCCTTTGCGAGTGTCATAGGTGAATTTCGGGGGCTCGACCTTGAGAAGTTGCAGAAGTTTATTGATCCTAGTATTTACGGCGATCTCAAAATTCCCCGTCCAGCTTGGGCGGTTGGTAAGGATGCATTTCCTTTGCCTAGGGAGGTGGACATACAGGGTTTTCTTGACTCCAACTGGGAGCTGGCCCCTGAGGAGGAAGATCAAGCTGGTCCTTCAACGACCACTCCTGATGCCGACCATACTTCTTCGGTTGATGCGGATGTAGCGTTGGAGTAATTCTCCTTTAATTTACTTGTCATCCATGCTTAGACTCTTTTTATCATTATTCCTCTCTTTTGCTTATGGCAACATGAACAAAGTTTTGTATTTATTTTGGTGTAGTAGTTTCTTCGTGTAAGTACTGCTATTCGGTGCCTTTTATATTTCTTCTTGTTGATCATTCTATCTTCTAAGTATATTTGTTTGACTCTTTGCTGTATTGCTTGTTCCTAGCATGTATCCTTGTTCGGTATTTTGTAACTTGATTTTCCCGTACAAAGTTGCTATGCACACATATGTTCGGTCATATGCTTGTGGTCGTTTATGGCATGCTTGTGCTTGTTCATCACAAGTAAATTTGATCGGGTAGATATTCCACATTATGGGATATATGGTCAGCGTGCACAATCCTTTCTAGTTTGGTTGGTTTGTGAAGAATCCGACTTTCGTCTTTGTTGATACTGAACCTGTGAAGTACTTTTCAGTGTTCGGTATTTATTATGTTGATCATTCAAAGCCATGCTGTTCGGTAGGGTTTGATCGGTCATGAGTCCAAGTAATTGTTCGTCAACTATTGCTCGGTCATAACCCACTACCCCCCGGGCATGAAAACTCGGAGTACGATGAAAAATCTTTGAAGTTTTCGTGCGTAAGGACTTTCTGCCAAAGAATAAATCTTGGGACTTTCTGCCTAAATATTTTAGGTCTTTGTGCCTAAGCATTTAAGCATCTTAGGTCTTTTCCGCCTAATTATATTAGGTCCTTTCTGCCTAAGAATAAATCTTGGGACTTTCTGCCGAAGAATAAATCTTGGGACTTTTCGCCTAAATACATTAGGTCTTTGTGCCTAAGAATCTTAGGTCTTATCTGCCTAAGAGACTTAGGTCTTATCTGCCTAAGAGACTTAGGTCTTTCTGCCTAAGAGTCTTAGGTCTTATCTGCCTAAGAGACTTAGGTCTTTTTGCTTAAGAGTCTTAGGTCTTTCTGCTTAAGAGTCTTAGGTCTTATCTGCCTAAGAGACTTAGATCTTATTTGCCTAAGAGACTTAGGTCTTTTTGCCTAAGAGTCTTAGGTCTTATCTATATGTTTAGTCGAATTGATATGAGGTTATAAGTAGCAATTTGTACGATCGTCTTCATTTATTTGATGAAGTAAAAATTTGAAGTATTGGGATTATAAATATGAAGTATTGGGATTATAAATCTGAAGTATTGGGATTATAAATCTCCCATGGTGACTACACACTGAAATAAATAACAAAATTGAAGTAAATAACAAAATTTGAATAACAAAACTGAAGTAAATAACAAAATTTGTCGTGTCTGCGACAATCTTGGTGACTATGCTCATTGATAGTATTTTCGGAGATTGTTTGAATTCCATGATCGAGGCCTCGAGGGATCTTGTCGCTTGTTTCCGGGTCTTGTAAATGATACGCTCCAGGGGCGACTTGTCGTATGACTATGTATGGTCCCTCCCAATTTGGGGATAATTTCCTTTGATTGGTTGGATTTGAAGCGACTGTTCGGCGAAGCACAAGTTCACCAGGGAAATATTGTTCGTTCTGGACCTTGGCATTATAATATGTTGTTATTCTTCGCTGATATTCTTCAAGTCGAAATTTGGGGTTTGTCTCTTACCTCATCGATCAGATCCAAATTAGTTTGCATTCCCTCGATGTTTGCTTCTTCTTCAAATTCTTTTTCCTGAAGTGATCCAATTTGGATCTCCATTGGGACTTTTGCCTCTGCACCGTAGGCTAGTCGGAATGGTGACTCCCCCATGGTCGTCCTAGGTGTTGATCGGTACGACCACAGTACGTTGGGTAGCTCATCCACCCACCTTCCTTTGAGCTGGTCGAGCCTCTTCTTGAGCCTATCGAGCATAGTCCTGTTAGTAACCTCAACCTGGCCGTTACTCTGAGGATATGCTACTGAGGAGAACTTGTGCTCGATCCCTTGTTCCTTGCAAAATGTTGTGAATGCTGCATTCTCGAATTGTTTCCCGTGGTCGGTCACCAATATTTTTGGGACTCCATACCTGTATAATATGTTATGCTTGACGAAACGCTTCATTTGCTCGGTATTAATAGTTGCAAGGGGTTCAGCTTCTACCCACTTTGTAAAATAGTCCACTGCTACTACCAAGTATTCTCTTCCCCCTAACGCTTTTGGTAATTTCCCTACTAAGTCTATTCCCCATCTTGCGAAGGGTATCGGGAATAGAATTGATGTCAAGTGAACTGCTGGTGTGTGGGAGACCTTTGCGTGTGCCTGGCACTTATCGCATTTCTTCACGAAGTCTTTTGCATCATCCTCCAAGGTCGGCCAATAAAATCCTTAGCGTAATATTGTATTGGAGAGTGTCCGGGATCCTACGTGACCTCCGCAGATCCCTTCGTGCACTTCAAAACTTTGGTAGCTTTTAGTGGTCCAAGACATCTTAGAAGTGGTCGAGTGAAGGATCTTTTAGACAATCATCCGTCTTTGATTGTGAACCAAGCTGCTCTTTGTCGTATAGCTCGGGCAACTTTTTGGTCTTTTGGAAGCTGGTTGTTCTCTAGATAGTGAATGATCGGCTCCATCCAACCTTGCTCGGTTGAGATTTGCATGTGGTCGATCATGTTTATACTAGGACTCGTAAGTTCTTCTAAGTAGACCACAGCGCCCGAACATCCATGCCCTCCGTGGCTAAGCGAGATAATGAATCTGCCTGGTCGTTTTCTATCCTTGGTACTTGAGTAATTTCCGATCTTGGAAGTACTTGTTTGTAATTGTTGACCAGGTTCAGGTATTTCTCCATTCTTCTTTCTTTGGCTCCGTAGACTTCCTTTACCTGATTGACAATTAGTTGTGAGTTGCTTTTGATTTCTAGATGTTGGACGTTCAAAGCTTTGGCCATTCTCAACCTTGCTAGCATGGCTTCATCAGCTTCATTGTTAGATGTTTTGAATTTGAAACGAAGGGCGTATTTTATTTCAAATCCCCCTGGACTTTTTATTAATAGACCTGCTCTGCTTCCTTGTGGATTGCTTGATCCATCCACGAACAAGGTCCATCTTTTAATTGATTCTGCAATTGGCTCGATCTCATCTTGGCTTGATTCCTGTGTTTCAATAATGAAGCCTGCCAGGGATTGAGCTTTGATGCTTGGTCGGGGCTTGAAGTCTATTTGATGTTCTCTCAATTCTACCGCCCATGTAACCAACCTCCCTGCCAGGTCTGGTCGGTGAAGAATCTTTTTCAGAGGTAAATTCGTCATCATTTTAATGGGATGGGATTGGAAATATGGACGGAGCTTTCTGGCTGCTACAACTAGTGCCAATGCTTGCTTGTCCACTTCTGGATAGCGAGTCTTTGCATCATTTAAAACATGACTAACATAATAGACAGGCTTTTGTATATTACCTTCTTGCACGAGTACAACACTAACCGCCACCGATGATGCGGCCAAGTATATCTGTAGTTCCTTTTTGTTGGTCGGCATCACGAGCAACGGAGGTCGGGATAACTTTTCTTTTATTTCTTCAAATGCTCCTTGACACTCATTATTCCAGATGTCGCCTTTTTGATTCACTACCTGCTTTAATACTTTAAAGAAAGGTAGGCATTTTTCTCTTGATCTAGAGATAAATCTATTAAGTGCTGCCACCCGACCAGTCAGACATTGGACTTCTCTGATGTTTCTTAGTGGTTTCATGTCCAAGATTGCCTTGATCTTCTCAGGGTTGGTTTTGATTCCTCTTTGAGACACCATGAATCTGAGGAATTTTCCAGAAGACACTCCGAAAGCGCTCTTTTCAGGGTTAAGCTTCATCTTATATTTTCGAAGTACTTTGAATACTTCTGCTAGGAGAGTCAAATGATCTTTTTTTGAGATGCTTTTCACCAGCATGTCATCTACATATACCTCCATGTTCCGGCCAATTTGATGTGTGAAGATTTTGTTTACCGCTCTTTGGTATGTTGCTCCCGCATTTTTTAGACTGGAAGGCATTACTTTATAATAATAACTGTCCCTATCAGTCATAAATGCTGTGTGTTTTTCATCCTTAGGATGCATAAGGATCTGATTGTATCCTGAATAAGCATCCATAAAACTGAGCATCTCGTGCCCAGCTGTTGCATCTATGAGAAGATCGATCCTTGGGAGTGGATAATGATCCTTTGGACAGGCTTTGTTAAGATCTGTGTAATCAGTACACATCCGCCACTTCCCGTTTGCTTTTTTGACCATCACCACGTTAGCCAACCATGTTGGGTGATCGGTTCGCTTTATAAAGCCGGATTGTCTTAGTTTTTGCACCTCGGTTCGAATGGCTTCATGCTTTTCAATAGTGAAATTCTTTCTTTTTTGAACCATCGGAATGGCTTGAGGATCGATACAGAGTTTATGTTCAGCAACCTTCCTATTGATCCCTGGCATATCTTCAGCCGACCAAGCGAATATGTCAGAATTTTTCTTTAGAAATTCAGTGAGCCTTGATTTGAAATCTGCTTCTTGTTCGGACCAGATCATGGTGCCCTGCTCCTTCTGGTCGGGATTGAAGTAGATTCTTTCTAGTTTTTCCACAGGTTCAGCCCTTTGCAAAGTTTCTTCATCGCGATCGTTCCTGACTTCAATAGTCATTGTTGAGTTCGTCCTTATCTTCTTTCGCATGTAGTTGTTGTAACTTTGTCGGCTAATTTTTTGGTCGGCCGCACATTCTCCAATTCCCTCAGTGGTCGGGAATTTTATCTTCATGTGTAACTAGGAGACCACTGCTTTGAGCGCACAGAGAGTTGGTCGTCTTAGAATAACATTATATGCTGATAAGTCTCGTACAACCATAAAATTGGATTGTACGACCCTATCTCTTGGATGTTCTCCAATCCGTAGGTCTAATCGAATAGTACCTTCTGCTCGGGTGGACGAACGTGTGAAACCGTAAAGTTGGGTTTCAAATGGAATGAGCATATCCTCCCTTAACTTCATTTTTCTGATTGCCTCCAATGATAATATATCTGCCGGGGATCCAGTATCTACTAGAACTCTGTGAACTTCAGTTCCTGCCAAGGTAACTTTGATTACTAGAGCATCATCATGAGGGATTGTGCTGTTGTGTAGATCTTTAGAGGAAAAAGTAATTGGTTCCAATGATATATTTTTACTAGTTTCAGTATTTCCAATATATCGTGCCTTTCTCTTTGTCTGTCGGCTTGACTCTTCCGCCGGCCACCAAATATAGTGTATATTGGACTTCTTTTTCTTTGATTCTCATCCGCCTCAGGTCGGCGTTTGGCCGGACTTCTTCTCTCCCCTTTATTATCCGATCTCCCTCTTTTCCAGACGGACTTGTTTTGCGGTCGGCCTTCTTGTTTAGGTTGGATGTATTTCTTCAAGTGTCCTCGTGAGATTAAATTTTCAATCTCCGTCTTTAAGTTTCTGCAATCGTCCGTCCAATGACCGTGATCTTTATGATATTCATAGTACTTTCCTTTATCACGATCTCCCAGTGGTGCTCGGATTTTACCCGGCCACTTGAGAAATCCTTGATCTTTGATTTGCATCAAGATCTCCGACATTCTTGCATTGAGTGGAAAACTGCCGACCTCTTGATTTTTCTGGGGTTCTGCTCGGCCATTCTTGGTCTAACTTATCCCTAACATTCTCTTCGGAGGTGCTCTTTCTCGACTATTTCTCCTTTCAACCCTTGGCTCTCTCTTCCGAGATTCTAGGGTTTCCGATATCTCCGCTTGTTTATGGCATCTTTCGACTAGTTCTGCATATGTTTTTGGCATGTCTAAGAGTAGTCGCTCGAGCAACCCTTCATGGGTAAGTCCCTGGTACAACGCATGGAAATCAATCTTATTGTCCAAGCTTTCAATTTGGATGGTAAGATTGTTGAATCTTTGAAGAAAATTTCGTATGGACTCCGTTCGACCTTGTTTTATAGAAAACAGGGTATTTTTTTCTTTTTTGTTCCAACTCCGCCTTGAAAGCGTAATAAGAACACTCGACCTAGTTGATCGAAACTTTTTATTGAACTGTTTGGCAGTGCCAGGAACCAATCTAGGGCAGCACCGGTCAAAGAGGCAGGGAAACTTTGACACATAGCCGCCTCGCTGTGTTTATACGTGGACATTGTTGATTTGTAGCGAGTGATATGATGCTTTGGGCATCGCGATCCGTCGAATAAGGTGAAGGTAGGGCACTTAAAGCTTTTTGGCATCTCTACTTCGGAGATGGCTCGGATAAAAGGATCCTCCTTTAGGATAGGATATAGCTCGTCTTTGTTCGGCTCCTTCAATTTCTTCAATCTCTCATCTAATTCTTTGATCTGTTTGCTCATGTGCTCTTCACGTTTACTCGGGCCGCGATCGCTTCTTTTGTCTTTTGGATCTTTGGCTGGATTAGTATTGCTACCTCGGTCGCTATCCTTGTCGTTCGGAGGATCTTTGATTGGAATCGCTTCTTCTAATGTTTGGGGTTTTTCGCCAACCTTCTCTTTCAGCTTTTGTCGGTTTCCTTGGGATGGTCGAGGTGTTTGGTCGGGAATGATTAGGAGGTCATTCTTGCTTCCCTCTGGTATCTTCTGATTTTCTTGAGGGCCTACTGTCGGGGCAATTATATGACGCATGGTCATCCTGACCAGCTCGTTCAGGGATGAAATCTCCTTTCGAAGCTTAGATTGTTGCTTTTGGAGTTCACCAACCTGATTTACTATTGCGCCTTGGTTAAAATGCTCCGATTGTTCGGTATTCTCCTCCCTTTCATTGGGATTCTCCTTTCTTTGTTCGGGAATCTCTTTCCTTTGATCGGGGTTATCCTTCCTTTGCTCGGGATTCTTCGAAGTTTTTGGCGGAGGATCTCCCTTATTGACTTTATCTCCGACCTCTTTTTCACTCACTATCTTAGATCTTGTTCGTACCATGACTTTTTGATGCAGTTCCCACAGACGGCGCCAATTGTTGATACGAAATCATACTCGTCCTTCCCTGTCACGTTCTTGCAAAACAGGTGCTCGACCTTGGGTGGTCGAGGTACGTCTCCGACAAGCAAGTCAGTACCAATCAGATATGATCACAACTACTCAATAGAGAATTCAAGTAATTGATCACACAGAATATGAATGCTTACTCTCTCATGTTTACTTGAGGTGTTTATATAGTGTAAGATGATAGAGTTAGATTCGGAATATGACTCTAGGATGGGTTACTCATAGAAAAGTAACTCTACTAAGAGTTCTTTGCCTAACTTGTCTTTCCATGAAGTCGATAGACGATAGGAGTTTACCTTTGTCAGGTTTCCTAAACGGGTTGGTCGGACCGATTATTATTCGTATGGTCGAGATAAGACCATTGGTCGGACCGGTCAAGGTAGGATGACTATTTTAGTCATTAACAGAGAGATTGGTAATGGGCAGGGAAAGAAATTTCGGCGATATTTTTAAAGAGATTGGTAATTATCTCGGCGATATTTCGCCCCCCCATATAGAAATTTTCGCCCCTAATTTTTTTGAGTATTTTTACCCAATAATTTTGGTAAATTTGATGCCTATCCTAATCTGATGCAAATATGTGGTAAATTTGAATTATTTCCTAAAAATTATTCCATTTTAATTCTCTTACCTAGTCACATTTAATATGTTACCTTATGAGGCCTACATCATTAGGACATAATTGGAACGATTATCAAATCACTCTGAAGATTCTTTTATAAGATTCATTAATAATTTAAATTGTTTCCATAAATTATTTCATGTATACACTCTTCCCTAATCACATTTGGCATGTTGATTTTGATAATTTAAATTATTTCTTAATAAATAATTCCATTTAAATCTCCTGCCTAGCCACATTTAATGTGTTACCTTCTAAGGCCTAAATCATTCGGACATAGTTGGAAAGA
Source organism: Hakea prostrata (assembly GCF_041222555.1). Lineage (NCBI taxonomy): Eukaryota > Viridiplantae > Streptophyta > Magnoliopsida > Proteales > Proteaceae > Hakea > Hakea prostrata. The sequence goes on along the minus strand of NC_142606.1, from coordinate 14,223,691 downwards.
TTAACCGACGATTCTAATACAAAATATCTTCATAATGTAAATTGTTTCCATAAATTATTTCATGTATATATTCTTCCCTAACCACATTTGGCATGTTGACTTTTGAGGACTAGATCACTAGAATATTGTTGGTAAGATTGCTCATTAATCTTGATGATTTTGCTATAAAAAGTTTTCCTATTTATAAGTTATTCTATGTAGATTTTCTTCCGAATTACATTTAACACATTAACTTTTGAGTCTTGAATCATTGTGATAAAATTGGTAAGATTGTGATACAATCGCGAGAGAAATCGCCTAAAAAGTGCAAGAAATAGTATAAAAATCACACACAAAAAAAATTAAAAAAAGAGATTTTTCCGAAATATCTCGAAATATCGCGATATCTCGCTCAGATATCGCCAATTTCTCGGCGAATGGTAATGGGGAATGGAGTGTTAGCAGTGGATATTGAAAATGTAGTGTTTTGGGGAAAAAAAAACTCAAAACCTTAGCTCTAATACCATGAAAGAATGTAAAGAAAAACTTTAATTTTGATAAGTAGGTTGCTTACCTTGATGTGTAAGTCTTATGTATTTATAAATAAACATGGCTGTTGTACAAGATTCGTTTACAATATTCAAATTTGAATTCAAAATAAAAAACTTGAATTCAAATTTAAAAATTGAATTCAAAAACTTGAATTCAAAAATCAAATTCAAAGCAAAACAGATCCGTTATGGTCTTTCACACGGTCCATGAAGTATGCGTGTGGGGTTGTTTATTATATTAAACTTTTCAGCCAAAAATCTGGCCAGAGTGATACTTCTGCTGGGAGGGTATTACGGTTCGCTCTATTGTGACCTGTGTTATCATTGTTAGTTTACTTCTATCTCTTCCAAGGGACATGCGGACCAATCTTATTGCTCCTATTGGGTCAATTTGTGTAAGATATGCTTGTCTTGCCCTTCTAGCGTCCAATTTTTTATGTTGTTTTATAATCTCGGATCATTTGGATTCTGTACACCAGATTTTTATATAGGTGGTGGCAAATATCCACTTGTGATGGTTGCCCCTCATTGCTTTTAACATGTAAATCTTTAGCATCAAGATTTAACCCAACATCCAATTTTGAGTTGTGAAGAATCTTTTGTAGTTCAAGTCGGAATGATGTCAAACGCTAAGACCTACTTTATTGTGGCTTCAAGCTGCCGTGACCAAGAATCATAAGCATTCTAACTTTACTGTAGAATCAGTGAATTGTCGCAGATAGGTCATCATAATAGAAGGAAATTAGACTTAGAAGGTGAATACCAAAACAAAAGTAACAACTGGCAGGTAGTCCAGAAATTCTGACAGCAGTTTGGTGCCAAACTTGGATTACATGGAGTAGGGGCTGGGTAGTTCTGATGCTCTAAATTTCAGCCTGTTGTGATGGCTGGTCAGTGTGATATAAATTGGAGTCAATTTAGAAGGTTATGGCTGATCTCCCGAATCAGTGAGTGTTAAGACATCAAACTAGGGTCAAGTTTAGGTCTCCTTGAGGGGGACCTGCTGTTCAGAATCTTAAGCCATTTTGGTTGGTGGTCACTGATTTATGACCTTCACAAGTCACAGCAGCAAGATTGTATTCCAGGGACAGCAACAGCTCAAAATTGATGGATGACTAATGTAAAGCTAAGGCCAAGGATGACTTAGCCCCAAATAATCACAAACAAAGAATTAGAATTAGAATTGGATCAGCAGAATGTGTTCATTCAGTTGAGTTTTAGTCCGTGTGTTGTACCTGCTCAACTCACGTAAAAAAGATGTCACTTTGCGTATGTGTGTGGATAGCTGAGCCATAAACAAAATCATGGTTAAGTATAAGTTTCCAATAGTTAGACTTGACGACATGCTTGACATAATGGATAGCGCTACCATATTCTCTGAGTTAACGTGAAGAGTGGGTACCACCAGAAATAGGTGAGGCCTAGGGATGAGTTGAAGACAGCCTTTAAGATTAAAGATGACCCTCTTGAGTGGCTAGTTTTGCTATTCGGGCTCTCAAACGCCCTCAATACCTTCATGAGGAGCATGATAGAGGTTTTTTGGCCCTTTATAAGGAAGTTCGTAGTGGTCTACTTTGACAACATGCTCATTCATGGCAAGACTAGGGAAGATCATTTGCGTCAAGTACTCCAAACACTTTCGAGAAAAGCTTTATGCTAATCTTAAGAAGTGCACCGTCTTGAATGATTGGGTGATGTTTTTAGGTTTTGTTGTGTCAACCGATGGAGTATCAACTGACCTCGAGAAAATTAGGTCGATAGTAGACTGGCCAAAACCAACCAATATTCAGGAAGTTAGGAGTTTTCATGGTTATGCCACTTCCTACGGGTGGTTTATTTACAGGTTTAGCTCCATTATGGCTCCCATTACCAATTGCATTAGAAAATGGGAGTTTAAATGGACTACTAATGCTATTATGGCCTTTAAGGCCATCAAGAGATTGATGTCTGAGTCACCACTCCTACACTCATTGGATTTCTCCTAGGTCTTTAAAGTGGCTTGTGATGCATCAGGGGCATGGTTATTAAAGCGGCAAAGCGACCAAAGCGATTGGGGGTGCGTCTTGGCGATTCGGCGACTAAGCGGCGCTTAGGCGGCAATAAAGCGATCAAAGCGGTTTAGTCAATTTTTTTAATATAATTACTTTTTAATACAAATACTTTTTATAATAAACTAAAGTACTAAACAAAAATTCAACAATCACATTCACAAAAATAAAAATAAAAATAAAAAAAACTTTCAAGAATCACAATTATGAATAACAATATTATTCATATATAGTTTAGTGAAATTAATTCACAAATTATTTTTAACATGACTTTTTTGTTAAATATACATGAATAATATTCGAATTGGAATCAGAATTGATGTATCCATTTTCCCCTTTTTTTAACCAAACAACGCTGACATGATAAATTAATAGATCTTATTATTCCGATTTCCAAGTCATTGTTTATTTAATAATTCATTGATTATCAATGTTGAATATGGCTCATGCTTCACATTCTGTTGTCGACAGGCACTTTGAGCCTCGGAGTTCATTTGCAAATTGGGCCTCGATTTTGAAATGGCTCACATATTTAAATCTATATACGGCATTGTAGAATAAATTATGATTAAAAAAAAAGAAAAAATAATATGCACAAATTACAAAATGTAAAAAAAGCGGTTGCTTTAGCGTTTAGGAGGCGGCAATATGGCGCAAAAGGCGGCAAAGCGGTAGTGCCTAAGCAAAAAAGCGGCAAGAAATCAGCCCGTTAGTTAAGCGGTTCACAATTTAAGCGGTTCAAAAACCGCTTTGCCGCCTAGGCGAACGCTTTGATAACCATGATCAGGGGTAGGTATAGAAGTGTCCTTAGCTAAGAGTCCCACCTGTTGCCTATTTAAGTGAGAAGTTGAATGAAGGCAAGCAACTATAATTGATGTATGATAAGAAATTCAATGTGGTAGTACAGGCTTTGAGATATTGGTGTCATTGTTGCTACCACGAAAGTTTGTCCTTTTTCTTATCACCAGACACTCAGATACTTGAGCTTCCAGAAGAAATTAAACCCCAGACGTGCCAGGTGGGTTGAGTTTCTACAAGAGTACAATTTTACTTAGGCACAAGCCTGAATCAAAGACCCTTAGTTGAGTAGATGCCTAGTTGTGGTTACATTGTGCTTCGAGCGGAGTGAAGTCCCTCTTGCACAGTCTGAGTGTCTAGGTTGATGGGTTTTGAGCAGACAAAGGGTCAGTATCATACTTGCCCTGATTTTGGAGGGATCTTCTCTTCTTTTAGTAGTAACTAGTAACCACCCAAGCCACACCTTGAGATCCATCGAGACTGTAGGTGATTCTAAGTAATCTTCTTAGGTGCCTTGTTGGTGAGAGTCTAGGTACCTGGGATTGTATTATGTCCCACGCTGAGTTTGTCTATAACATGTCCAAGAATCGGTCCACCAGTTGGTCTCCTTTTCAGATTTGCTTAGGTGTCCAACCTAAAGCCTTGATAGATCTCATACTTGCCCTGGTCAGTTCTAGAGTATGCGAGTCTTCCGAGTCTTCTGCATAGCCTTTACATGGCTTACATGCAAAGATACGTTATAGTGGATTGCTTTCAGCAGTGAACAATGTAAGTCTCGTGCAGATGTTTACCAAAGGCTACAGGAGTTTTAAGAAGATGACGTGGTTATGGTTTAGATTCACCTAGCTAGGTTAGTGAGAGGAAAAGGGAGGCAAATCAAATAAACTTCATCCTCATGGGGTAGGTGCATTCAGAGTGATTAATAGGATCGGTGCTTATGCATATGTGATTACCATCCGATGTGGGGATAAATAACATCTTCAATGTTTAGGACCTTACTCCTTACCATAACCAACACTAGGAGCTCAGATCCCAAAGCTAAGCCCAGGTAGGGTTCCCAGGCTCATTTGGGAGTAACCTGTCAAATTTGAGTCCAATCAGAGTCTGTGACGAATAAAGGGTGCAGACTGTCCTTCACCTTACCCACCTTCATTGGGAGACTCACCTTTTGACATTGACCAGAAGAGCCCTTCAGTCCACACTACATCTTCCCCTCCATTACCCCAGTTTACCACCATACCTAAGGAGATTGAGGATGTACCTGATGAGAGAGTCATAACTACCGCCAATGGTGGTGACATGAGTTTCTAATCAGATGGTGCGGACAACCGGCAAGCGACGATTTTTGGATTACATTGAGGAGTTACTGCAGCTAGACGTCGACTTCCTGGAGTACTATCAGAGTTTTTATTCACCATAGGTGAATTCTTCAAAGGCAGGGAGGATTGATGGGGACATCACACATCCCCCCATTGTTCCCTCTCCTAGAGGGTTTCTTGGATCCGTAGGACCATTTTTACACTTGTTTTTTTATGTCTTTATTAGTTAATTAAGTGCAGGGGTAGTCAAGGTTGTTTATAGGTTTTTTTTTTGCTTTTATTACTCACGCACATAAAGGCATAATTAAAACAGAATGAAGAAGAAAAAAAAGAAAAGAAGAAAGAACCTCCCATTGGAGTTCAGCAGTCTCTCGTGGAGCCTCCCCCCCCCCCCCTTTTTTTTCTCTCCTTCTTGGTAAATCTTCTTCTCCTCTTTCCCCTGTATTTTATACCATGAAATTCCATATTCCCCATAGCTCCACAGTCCGGCAATTCTTTTTTTCTGATTCCCTTTCTTCGCTCTTCTGTCTATTTTTTTCTTTTCTCCTACACCCATATGGCAGGAATTGCCAGTATTATGTGTATTTTTTTCTTTTCCCACCTTCTCTTTTCCTTCTTTTCCCCTCTCCTTGGTGCAAACAATCCCTGATCTCCCCTTCTCTTCCTTGTTTTCTCTCCGGCAAGTTTTCCTTGCCTTCTCCTCTCCTTTATCCACTGGTTGCTTACCCTCCCTCTTGCAACAGGGCATCTTACTATCAACAGTATTTTTTCTTCTTTCTTCTGTTGTTGCCTTGCTGTCCCCTTCTCTTTGTCTCCTCATAGTCAAGTGCTATTGTCTTTGCATCTACTGCTTTATTTGGGACTGTTGATTCACTACTTTATTTCGTTAGTCTTATTTGATGCCCTGTAGTCCTGGTTTGGGTTTGGGATTAGGTTTTTAGCATCGATTATGTATTACTTTATTTCCAATTGAATAACATATCTCTCTCTTTGACCTGCTGCTGTGTTTCTATTATTTTGGATGCAATGCCCCAATCCCCTTACCTAATTGATCAGCACTTGAAATCTGAATCCTTGAGTTCTTTGGTTACTTTGCATGTTAATTATATCGAAACATGCTGAAATTAATTCTGCCTTAGTTGTTTTTTGCTGTTAGGTAGTGTGTGCTGTGCAATCCCCTTCCCCATACCCTCCTAATGTCATTAATTAGCTGTTGATCTTGTTTCCCTTGTAAGGTACCTTTTTTTGGGGGTGAGTGGTTGTCTTTCTCTCTTTCCTCTTTTTTTTTTTTTTTGGGGTGGGGGGAGGTTTGTTGTGTCAACGTTTTGGTAAGGTAGGCCATATGTTCAAACTTATATACTGCAGGCCATATGTCCAAACTTATATACTGCTACTGCTGATAATACTTGCTGAAGTTCACCAATTATTACATTACGGAAATTTAGTGTTTGTTTGGGATTGTCCCTGGAACATCTGGAAATGAAGGTAAAGAGGCCAACCTGTATAAAGGTTTAGGTCCAATTGTTTTCCCCTGTGCAGCCAGGCATAACCCAGGGTACAAGACCAGGGTACAAGACATAACTCCTATTGTTTAACTTCGTAATATGTGGCCCTGCCAATCATGTCAATTGTATTTCTGCCAGTGCCAGCATCCCATTGGGGCCATAACCCATTAGAGACTGCAGAGTTGAGAATAGTAGATATGATTTGAAGGGTTCTTTTGTGGAGATCATCTTCGATGACACACCACCAGCAGCATCAGAGAGAGAGAGAATGGCAGTACTCTGGTGTCACCCGCAGAGAACTTCTCACACGATTTTGGATTGTGAGATCAATGTATTTTTTTACTGAATACATCAAATGTCACTGGTGTTAATTTCCTTTTGCTCGACAACCCCCCAAACCCAAACAACAAAAACAATCCCAACCACCAAAATAATAAATAAAAAGGCTGGCCTCTTAAAGATAAAATTAGAATATTAACATCAATCCTGGAAAGCCCAATCATGAAGTCTTTGCTTAGTCTTTTCAAATATTTTTCATGATTTATGCTGGACTCAGGAAAACCGACCGTAGTCCAAGGTTGGGTTGAAATATTAAGTCATTTTCCATGTTTGCCTCCTCTTACCTGTGATATTTGATGTATTGCTTATTCAAGGAAATGACCTACTTTTTAGAATGTTTATAGACGATGTAATGATTGGGAGGTGCAATTGGAAAGTCAATTGTTCTTCAAGCTTTTCTCTATCTATTTCATGTATTTTATGATTAATTTTTTGTTGCAGATGGTCGGGAAGTGGGACCTCCCGGCCTTTCTTCTGGAGGAAGGCCAAAACCCTGCATGAAATTCTTCAGGTTTGCTCTTTCCTACTCTGTAGTTGGTCACCATTTGTAGCACAGATTTTCAATAGTCAAAATTGACCCTCTTGAACGTTCCGCCTATATAAGTGGCTGAAAAAGGATTAGGATAGCTGAGCTTGGAAGTTCTTGAACCGGACCAGTATTTTGTCTTTCAGGTCTGGCATTGCTATTATGACAGCAGTTTCACTCTCACATCAGCTTTCGATGACATGGAAGTGAAAAATTGCTGCAGCCGAGGCCTCAGGTATAATTTAAGGGGAAGGAGTGTTAAACACATATTTCATACTAGCGGGATTTCTAATCAGTGTGAAATTCCATTTCTATCAAGGAAATGGTTAAAAACTTGAACCTGATAAACCACTTTATCCGTGATTGCGTCCAAGTTACCAGTTTACTTTCTTGTCTGGTGAAGAAGTGGAAACAATAGGCATGGTCAGGTGTTCAAGTGTGGATTTAAAGCTTGCTTTGACAGATGGCTTTCATGCACGTCGTTTGAATCCACCTGTTGATGGGTCATTGGGTTCTACGTAACCTTCCCCCAATCCAAGAAATTTTGTCCTATTGGATAAGTCTACCATTTATGTCTGTTGTTTTCTTTCAGACCCCCGCATAAATCATTTAAAACTAGGGACGAGGCTTGGATTCAATGAGTATAGTTGCCTGATTGGGTCGGTATTTTAAGTTGAAATTTTAACTCATTTAAGTATATATCCCTTTGGTACACTGGTTACCCATGTTGATCATCCCATTTATCCAAATTGTTTCCTTTCTTGTATAGGTTCTCAATGATATTATTTTTAACATTTGATGTCTTCTGACAGTACTTCAGGCTGCCCATTTGGTGAATCTTGCCACTTCATGCACTTTGTACCAGGGGGTCTCAGTTCGTTGGGTTTAAGTCCAATAGTATCTCTTTCAGCTGCTTCAGCCGTTTCTTCTCACAGGAAACAGATGGGGTCCATGGGGGACCCAACAGGTGCGGTTGGTGGCTACAAAACAAAGGTTTGCAACCGGTACAACACTCCTGAGGGCTGCCGGTTTGGTGACAAATGTCATTTTGCTCATGGGGAGAGAGACCTGCGGCCACCGAACAATAGTTCTCGAGGGAACATGCGACGAGACACTAGTTTCACAAACCCAGATACAGTTGGAAGCTCAAACTTCAATTCTCAAGGCTATGTTGAGCCTAACCCACCTGATGTTGCACTTAATGATGGTGCTGCTAGCTATGCTGCTGCCCCTGTAGGTGAAAATGTACAAGTGTATTAACTGGAGGGCTACTGAATGGGCACAAGGGTGGGGTTTAGTCATTTTTGACCAATTTGCATATGGTGGTGTTGTTGGTTTGACGAATGACCATGTCCTCTTCTAATCAAAGTTTCATTCAGTCGGGTCTATTGGATGGTAACTGTTGTTTCAGTTTTGTAAGAACGTGTTAAATTATAGGAGAAATTTGTGACAGCATGGCACTGGCATTGGGAAGAACTTTGCCCATGGAGGAATAAGGTGCACATTGTGGTATTGAAGATTTTGGCCTGTAGCTGTGGCGGTCGCAACTGCTACCTATGTTGGTTATTGAAGCATTGTAATACCGGATGGACTGAAGGCAATTATGTTTATATGCACTGTTTGGATGAAAGAGTCAATTCAATGGAGCTTAGTTTGTAATTGTTCCTACAATTCTTGGATGTTGTTATGTAATGTGAAATTGATAATTGTTCCAGAAATCTCGACTTTTGGCACATGTTGCACTCCTCCAGTATACTAGTTGCTACCATCAGACCAAAGTATATTCCAGAGGGGAAGTGTTTCTCACTGGTTCCTATGGCCAATCTAGAGGGTGGTAATATCAGATATGTAAGTGGTGATTTCAAATCTTGAGGTTAGTTGAACTCTGGCAACTTTAAGTAGGGCAAAGTTTAGTTTTTTTTGGAGTAAAATGGAGAATTTGACAGATAAGTTACCCTTACTCTCACTACTATTGCTCTACAAAATCGAACGTGAGATTTTCACCTCATATGGCTCTTTCTTCAATTCTTTCGAAGTCATTGGAGCATTTTCCTTGTTTGAGATTCTCCTCCCTTCTTCCACTTTATTAATAACTGATACACCAGAGGTGTGTCTTTCTTTAAAATTGAGAACAACTGAAACTCCAACCGAATACATGTTGTCATATAAGCTGTAAATGTTGTTTTGGTTTTTGGGCTCTGGATTTCAGCCAGTAAGCCAACAATAGACCAACCCTGAAAAATTGTCACACACACCCAAAAAAAAAAGAAGAGACTGAAAGGGAAAAAGTTAAGAACACTGCCATGGTTATAGTCCAATCCTAGTTGCGTTTGAGTAAGGAGTCCTGGATTTGAATCCCATAGTTCAAACATGAAGGAAATGTGCTGGATCTATATACAAGCTTCAACCCAAGGGTAGGTTCTTCGGAGGGATTATACTCTTAGGCTCTTTTTGATATCAATTCTCATTCTCTATTGGGTTTTTCAATTTAAATTGTTGGCACATACGTTTTTTTATTTAAAATAATGAAAATCTTCCAAAATCCATATGACTTTTGTCATTATGATTTGGGGGGATTTCCCCTTTTGCCGTTTTTTCTTACCAAAAGTTTCTGAATTTTTGGTGTGGAATAGTCATCCGGTTTTTAAAAATCTCTTTTCGCTCTTTCCTTGCTCCTTTTTTACTTTTTTTATTTTGCCCCTTTTTTCTTCCTTTTTTTTTGCTTCCCAACCTTTTCTTCTTGCCCTGTTCTTGTCTTTTTCTTTTTTGTTTGGTGTTGTCCGGCCTTAAATTTCAAGAAATTTATAGTGCTGCTTTGGAATCTTTGGATTGTTCTCTGGACATCGATCCCAACATTAGAGTTGTCCTGGAACATTCAGGCAGCCATCTAGTAGGTTTTGCAAATGATTCTACATGACTCATTGTAATCTTTTTTTCTTCCCATCAAGATGCATTTCTATTTTATCAAGAAAACAGGAAGAGAACCATGGTACATAACCTGTATCAGTCTGACACCGAAGAAATACAATACCAGCACACCCTCCCCCACCATCCCCCTCCAACACACAAATACGCAAACTGAAAGGAAGAGAAAGAAAAAATGAGACTGAAAAACTATAGAAGTAAACTAGAATCCTACGCATTAATTAGAGTCTGTACCTTCTGAATGTTACAATGTTTTCTGAGGCGAAAAAATTTAAAGGTAAAATTAAAAAATTGCAAACCAACCCTGCAAGCTCTTAATTTACAAATGGTGCTGTTCATATCCTTTCCCAATCCCAATTCCTCCCTTTCCTCCTCTTCAAATATTATACATGAGTGATCACACAAATTGTTGAATTTTCAGAGAGTCACAGCTTATCCACCATGACAACATCTGGAGATTATACATAACATCACACAGAACCATTCCAATTGGCATATTTTTTCTCTTGTTATAGACGAATGCCACCCCGAATCAAACAAATACATCGCGCCGCTTCTTCATGTTCACTTCAGGGTTCCCTTTTCTCATCATTGCAACGAACTCATCGTAGTTGATCCGACCATCCTGCAGTAAATAGAAATGTCTGTAAGAATCAATGGATTCATAGACAGTTGATATAGTCATTGCTTGCTGCCAACCCTTAAGCTATGCTTTTAACATGTGAGAATCAAGTGGTAGTTCCTTGTTATAAATACAATTTTCCTTGGATTTTTGTTACCATTTGGTGTTTTCTCTGAGAATTAAGTATTCAGTACCACAGGATTTCTTGCTTACATTGTCACTATCAACTTCAGAAAGTATTTCCTTGATGTCTCTCCCATCATGCATGCCAAACTCGCGAAGAGCTTGCTCCAGTTCCTCTGTTGTAATGTACCTGATTGAAAGAAAAGAAAAGTACCATCAGTGACTTGACAAACTTCAACATGCCATGTTTAGTATTTTCACATGATTTTCAAGGTGTGGTTTTTTAAGTTACTATTGTCACATACCCACTATTATCTTTGTCAAAATACTGGAATGCAGTATATAGATGCTCTTCTCTGTCCATTCTATTCAGATGCATCGTTGCTGTGATGAACTCATCATAGTCCATGGTCCCATTGCCATCTGCATCAGCCTGTTTCAAAAGGAAATAAAATGTGATAAATTGGAAAGAAACCACTACCTATATGGTTTCAAAACTGCAAGAAGTTTTATCCATTAATAATCATACTTTGAGAACTTACAGCTTCCATCAGTTGTTTAACTTCATACTCTGATAACTTAGTTCCTTGCTTGGAGAGTCCCTGTTTCAGCTCTTCAAGTGTTATAGTTCCACTATTATCAGTGTCCATGTTCTTGAACATTGCCTTGAGTCCCATGATTTCTTCTTCTGAGAGGCAACCTGATATAACCTACCAAATTCAAAATATGTAGTTCAGTAGAATAAATATACTGAAGTAGATTGTTTTCACTAAAAGATCTTTCAGGTTCAGATAATAGCCGTTGCTGTCTGAACCAATAATAGCTTGTGACATTATTCAGTTTGTATAAAACCATTGATGGTTGCAGTTGTATTTTATCACAAAAGATTCAAATTTGATGATTCTGCACCAAGACAAGAAACTTTGTAAGGAGAATAATTTGAGGTATGAAATATACCCTTAGAGCAACTTTCTTGAACTTATTCATTGCTCTGAACTGTTTGAGCCTGCTTAGAACAGCATTGTCAAGCGGTGTATCAGGAGCATCTCCATCTTTCTTGATCCATGGGTGATCTGTAAATCAACTTGATTGGTTAGCAAGTGTATCACCTTCCATAATCATGCACCTAAATACTTAAAGCAAAGTTGGCTTTTCTGGTCGCATGAAAAGACAACAACATGCCAGCTTTGTTTTCATAGCCCAGGTTATGGCTAGCTTACCCAAATGGAAAAAAACTAATTAAAAGCCATTCTACTAAATTTCTTCTTCAATGTGATCATAGGAACTATGCATATTCTTTAAGACGAAGCATCTCACTCTTGCATCAACGTTGGTATGATGACATTTTTTATTTTTATCAAGAAGGGTGACATTTGAGAGTAAGTTTTCCCCCCCTAACAGAACTACCCAACTACAATTTAGAGCTACACACATTAGTATATAGCAAAGATCATACTAGTTATTTTCAGAACAATAATCTTCAACATACTGTATAATAATTCTTGAGGAACTGAGTCATACTTACCAAGAACTTGGTATGCTGTCAACCTTTGCCCGGGATCTGCATGTAGCATCATCCTGACAAGATCCTTTGCGCCAGATGAAATTGAGGGCCATGGCTCACTTGTGAAGTCAATATGACCACGTAAGATTGAATTGAAAATTCCATGCTCGGACTCTGTTCATTTATTCGGAGGCCATGATTAAAGCAGTAAAAGATAGAAGAAAGGAAAAGCAGCTAACGAAATGTACAGAAAGAGAATGTCACCAGCCCAAAATGGAGGAACTCCACAGAGAAGTATATACAACATGACACCGATACTCCATATATCTACTTCTGGTCCATATTTTCTCTTCAAGACTTCAGGTGCAATGTAATATGCACTGCCAACAATGTCTTTGAACACTTCACCTGTAAAAAAGTATCAAACCAATAGTTGAACTGAGAATTTCATCGACAAATTTGGCATCCTTTAGGGTCATGTTTGGTATTCACATAAAAAGGGGTGGGGAAGGTTATACTTCTATCCCACAGCTTGACATACATTTGCCTTGCTTGAAACGCTTATAACTAGTTTAGAGAAGCATTTCATTCTTACCAGAAACGATCATGAAGCTAACAGAAATCGAAATAAGGTAATTATGCTTTGAGTAAGCTTCAAGTAAATTACCATTTTCTCTTCTTAATTTCATTTGGAATTTAATTTTTCTAGTTTCCTCATCTAAGTTAGAATTTCAGTTACTCTGGATCCAACCCCTAAAGTTTTGATGTACTCCTTAGCAATACAACTAAAGCAGCCTAATCAACAAATTCTGAGAGTAGCAACTTCTAGGCAGGGGCTGAGCCAGGATTGAACATTGGGGGGCCGAATAATAAATCTAGATCACCTCTTTGTAGGAGGAACACTAATATCTTTTCATCATATATATTATGTAGGCCAATGTGGGACCCACTGTGGGTCCCACCTCTAAATTATTTTATTATATTCGGACGCAGGGTCCACATTTAAAATTTAGGTAAATTAGTATAAAGACTAAAATATATATAACACGATTATATTGGAATTATAAAAATATATTGAAATAAAGCATAGGAGCTAAACTTGTGGGAGAAAAATTTTAAAAATCCTAAAAGAAAAAAATGTGGAAAAGAAATTGTGGGAGAAATTGTAGAAAAAAAAGATATATTTGAAGTCTATCAACTAAACATGGGGAAGCAATCAATTTCCATAAATTAAGTAAAAAGAAAAAAAAAAGTCAATGATTAGGATTAGATTTAATAATATTAAGCTGAAATTCTAAACATCCAACTAATAAAACTTTAAAAAAAAAAAAAATTGTCAATGGTGGGTTAGTAGAGCGGTAAAAAGCCCAGACTCCTAACCAACGGGGTTGGTCCAAGTGGTAAACAGTTTGGTCCGCTTAAGCAAGGTTCCGGTAACGAAACCTTGTGGATGCAAAAAATCCCCGCTGGAAGACTCACCCACCACAGCTAGGTGTGCGACCCGGGTCGAACACCGGATTAGTCAGGGCAAAGCCTTGAAAACCGGGGTTGGCAACCAAAAAAAAAAAAGCCCAGACTCCCAACTTCTAATGTTTTGTTAGACGTGTGAGAAAAAAAAAAGAGAGAAAAAATAAAAAATAAAAGAGGAGATTAGGAGAAAATAAATAAGAATGAAAATATGAAAAAATAAATAGAGAGAAATTCATAGATTGTTACTTAGTTTTTGATTAGCATTTAATTTTTTTATTTCTTAAAACTGGTGGATTAATGGTAACTATCAAATAATGATTAAGAACGACATCTATATCCATCATCTTTATTCTTAAATTTTTATTTATAATTTTTTAGGAGAAGGGCAAATAGAGGTATTTCACACGAGATAAACAAGGAGGAGATGAGATATGAGCTATTACAAACCTTCTTTAAAGAACACAGAGAGACCAAAATCCGTAGCCTTCAAAGGAGAATCCTCCTCCTTGTTCAAGAGAAGGAAATTTTCTGGCTTGAGATCCCTATGGACAACTCCCATTGAATGACAATTATGAACGATCTGTACAATTGTCCTCAACAACGAAGCCGCTGCACGCTCTGTGTAATGGCCCTTGGCAATAATCCGATCGAAGAGCTCTCCACCGGCGCACAATTCCATCACTAAATGCACCGAATTTTTATCCTCATAAGCTCCTTTCAATTCAACAATGTTGGGTTGACCCGTTAAATGGTGCATGATCTGCACTTCCCTCCTAACATCCTCAACATCCTCCTTATTGACAAGTTTACGTTTTGCAATTGTCTTGCAAGCAAATTGCTCACCAGTAACCTTATGGGTACACAGATGGGTGATTCCGAATTGTCCCCTACCAAGCTCTTTCCCTATGTTGTAGGTTGCCCTGACATCTTCCATTGGCCTTCCTAAGACATGACCCAAGGGGGCGGCAGGCTTCGACTGCTTGGCTGGAGGTTCAGGGGTGGGTGGTGCGGCAGCGCTTGAAGTCTTGGGAGGGATATCTTCTGGAGCATCATTCTCAACCATTGGAGCTTCATTGTTACCTGAGTCTGTTTCAGCCTTCTGGGCTTTAGAGGTTTGCTTATTGCCATGGGAGAAACAATTCCCCATGGTAGAAGGGGGAGGTTGAGGAGAGGAGGAGTCAGATATGAGAGATTGGGGTTATGGGTTCTGAAGAAAGAGTTATTTGGAGAAGGAGATAACATGTATACAGAACCTAACCAAAACAAGGCAAAATCATGAAAAGGAGAAAAGAGAAGAGGTTGGACTAAAGAAGAATTATACCGGAAAAGATTGATGGTAGGGCATTGATGTGAAGATTTTGTTTTGAAATGGGTTTGAAAGAGTCGTTGGGTGCAAAGTGGGGAGTTTTCAGGTCGGAGATGAAGAGGGGTTGGGAGCATTTGGCGGGAATCAACAGTTTTTTTGTCTTCTGGGGTTTGATTAACGGCTGGGGGAAGACAAGAAAAAACTGGAGTGAGATGGTTCTGGGTTGTCTGGGTTGGGCCTCCCTGTCTGTTTTCAGATTGACGGAAGTAGCCCTAAAGAAATGTCGAATTTCAATTTTGTTCATCGACAAATCGAGTCAACAGTAGTTGGTGACCTCAACTGTCCTATATTTTAGAGGTAAGCTCCCCTCCTATATGTATGACGGAAAGATATAAGGAGGCACCATTCTCTACGCGTGAGGATAGAAGACTTAAATTCCATTCTTACGAAGAGCCCACTGTGGAGGCAATAGTAAGTTTTTGGTTGGAGTGGATGAGGAAAATCTACCATTGGAGTGTACTTTCTTAATTATAAATGAACTTCTCGTGAGATAATCCATCAAGGTCGTCAACTACGGAATCCAAGTTTTAAAAGATTCTCTTGAAATAACAAAGGGGTGTGAGAAGAAAAAGAGATAAATACACAGGGTTCAAATAATTATTAATCTCATATTTTGATAAACATTATTGATTTTCTATTTAAATTATTAAAGACAACTTAGAGACATACGGGGGTGTAGCTCATATGGTAGAGCGCTCGCTTCGCATGCGAGAGGCACGGGGTTCGATTCCCCGCACCTCCACTGAGGATTTTATTTGATTTATATAACCCTTTTAATTACCCTTCTTGATTTACCGATTTTTCAAAGTCTTCCTTTATGTTCTTTACTCATTTTTCAAAGCTTCTTGATTTTACCTCCACTGAGGATTTTACTTGAATCTGAATGAAGCCTCTTTCTTCTTCATGTAATTAATGTGGGTGGCTTTTACACACCACATCGTGCCATCATCATTAAGCGGTTGTTTTCTTTCAACCACCATGTGGATTTCTTTCTTATCTACTTGGAAGTTGGAATGACCATGACTTATATAATACTTCTATCCAAGGTTTAAAATATTCACGATACCATACAATACTAGTCAATATGTATCCATATTTGATCAAACCAATACGACAATACTCGATACAGGAGGATACGTCTCTTAGAATCACCTGACTGATACGATATTCGATAACAATACTTTAAACCTTGCTTCTATCTCACACTTGACACCCCCCCCCCAATTGGAAGCATTTGCTTCGTTTTTTATGGTCAAAGAAATTCTCGTCAAATAGAAGATTTGTGTAACAATTATTGCCAAAGAAAAATTTTGACATGCTCCCCACAGTTTTTTTAGTAAAATGAGCAATCATTCATTAACCAGTAAAGACAAATACAGAGTCGATCACATGTTAGCACAAGGTGCATACATCCAACACATAGGAATGGAATTTGATCAATCTAACCATACATGTGATAGACAAGGTCTTTCAGACTAGGGTATGGGCAAGCATAGAAATAATAGAACGAATCCAAGGGAGACATTCTACCAATCTCGAGCTCTATGTGGGCAGGACACTAACCATTCAATCTCTAATTGATAACCATCATATCAGTGTCACTTCAAATAAGATTTACTAGTCGAGATATGTGTGTGTCATGTCGTCATTCAAACTTGCTTGAAAAACAAAAGGACATTTGCCTGAAGAAAAGCACAGCTTCCCAAGGGTGTAGCTCATATGGTAGAGAGCTTGCTTCACATGAGCACAGAATTGGTGAGAGCTTGGGCATCTAATGTAAGAAAAAATATGTGGACTACAAACAAGTGAAAAGGTATAGATAGGCAAATGAGAAGCCGGTGAAAAGTGGAGGAGGAGGTAAAAAGCAATGCCAACGCAGGTTGTTCGGTTGGTAAGGCCAACACCTTTTAGTGAAGATGTCATGGATTCAAACAAAGGTGGTAGAAGGTCAAGATTTTCAAAGAGGCGGAAGATCTTCCAAGATAGGCTCTTTCTTCGCGCATATTCCTCACATTAATGTGTCAAAGGGACTTAGTCACTTAGGGTTTTCAAGAGACTCTATCTCCGCATATTCCTTGCGCTTAATCCATGGGTATGGCAAATATAGTGCAGTACTCTAAGCTTCTCTAGTTATAGATCATTCTATCAATAGGCTCATACTTTGGAGGGTCAATCGAAGGATGACCTGCTTTCTTTCCCCTTACTTCCCAAAACACAATTTAATCCGAAAAGGAAGCAAACACTAAGTTTTATTTCATTTCTCTAATAACATTCCTCACACCTGCACAACCTTGCTAGCTTACCTATCATTTAAGCAAGGCTGAAAGCCTGAGAATAAGATGGTCGCAAGCCAGTATTAGAAACACTTAACTGAAAATGTCACGAAATGTAATCCATCTTTCAATGGATTTCAAACCCCAATACTCTTATCTTCATAAATTTCTATTTTAGAAACCTCCCACAGTAGCTTCCACATGCTACAAAGTCATCCAAAAACTTTTTTTTTTTATAAGGATGAAGATATTAAACCTCTAGTGAAATTCTCAACTATTCCATGTCTCCTAAACTACATTCTCATCTTGCTGTGTGTGAGAATTGGTGCTCACGATCATGGTGATTCCACTCACGATGTGTAGGGAAAACTACTCTCTCACAAGTAGCAGAGAAAGAAAAAACAAGTAGAAGAAACATCTCAATCTTAGAATATCTTTGGTTAGAAGTCTACGGCTCTACCTACCTTACTTTCCTTCTTTTTTCTCCTACAGTGAATGGGAATCATATCAGTATGAACATGCGTATCTGATAAAGATTCTACTTTAAGTTTAGAGGGAGAGAGATCTATAACATCTCAACTAATTAATCAATTCAGCTAATTGATACAGCAAACACATAGAAGTTCAATCACAGGTACCTACACAGGTGAAACAATAAAGTTTTGAAGGGATATCTGGGCAGCAATCTCTAACAACACAACCACCGCGGCTCAGGGAGATCTAGAGAGAGAGAGAGAGAGAGAGAGAGAGAGATCAACAGCACCCACCCATTAAAATTCATTATAGAGCAAAGAACTCAAAGCCCAGAAAACCCCCTTCATCGGGAAGAAATCCACCTGCCGTTCTTCCACTCTTGATGAACCCTTAACTGAGAAAAGGGGTAATCAATCTCATCTCCAGAGGGGAAGTAGACATAATACTTGGATTTATCAATAACGGTGACCTGAGAAGAAGGGTCTACAACTCCATCAAATTGGGCATAGTACTTGGATTCATCGATTTTGGTTATCTTCCCAGCCCACCAACCATCATTATCATAAGCATCCACTACATCGTTCAATCGGAACTCAGAAACTCTAATTTCAGGAGGTCGAGGCCTTAATTTGCTGCAATGGACCATCTCTCTCAACCAACTCGATTCGTCATCAGTTACCAATGTCTTGTATTCAACTAAAACTTGCTTCTTTTCCACCGAGAGAACCTTGGCTGCATAGTAGGAACCCTCGAAACCTTCTTCGTTGCTGAAAACTTCGACTGAATCACCAACTCGATAAGCCATAGCCATAGCCATAGCTGCTCGTTATTGACTGGGTTTCTCTAAAAGGGCAAGATTGTTGATCTATTGAAAGGAATTCGAACAGGGTTATGCCTTCCGAGAAGAAACGAGAAAAGCAAGGAAGAGGGCAGAACCGAAACCGCCAAATGGAAATCAGCATATCTGCCTTTTATTCGGTGGGCGGGCGGTTGGGGATATTTCTTTTCGTTTTTGAGCGAACAATTGACTTTCAATTTATTAGTTGTCACGTTTCATCTTTCATTCTTTGAGTTAGAAACTTAGAATGTTCTTGGATCGTTGTGGGTCCGGATCACCCACGGAAGATGAAAAGTGAAAAACAATGTGCTTCTCTGGGTTTTTTTCGTCGCATAATAACAGTGAGGTTCATGTAAAAATCGTTTGTGTCCCTATATACCACTTTTGTTCTCCCGTATTTGGATAAGTAATCCTAGCTCTTACCGGATAAAGATAATATATAAAGTTTTCTTATCTTTATCTAAAGATGTAGTTGACTAGTTGACTTGCATGTATGCTGGTTGGGAGGAATCTTAGTTTCCAAACAAAATGTGAAAAGGAAATTTCTATCTTTCTTTGTTAATTTAGGGGGATAGGTCCTGTATTGGGTAATGATTGAAAGATCAGAGTGTAATGTTAGTAATCCTCATCCACAAAGGGTAACTTGTATTAAGAAAAGATTTCAAACTTACAATGTGAAATATATCTTACCATTGACGTCCTCCTCTACAATTTTAGTTAGTGCATTTGGTTGAGACCTAAGAAAAAAAAAAATGTAGAATCAAACGCTTGTTGTTGCTCAAAAAGTTTAAATTTGGGAATATGGTACTACTAATATTTCCTTATTCCATAGCCAATAAACATCTCGGTTCAAGTTTGGATCTGGGTGGACCTAGGACAACCTCAGCACAACCTAATGAGGTCCCAATAGAAAATAAGTCATTTATAAAGATTGCAAACCCAGCCAAATAATCAACACCTACATTAAGCTCATGCACTAGATAGTGGAAATTAAGCACATTAGCGAAATTGTTTAACCAAGTCACGCATGTCACTGTTGAGAAATGCCATGCCAGCATTGTTATATCAGCCTCCATTAGTTTTGATGATAACAAACACAAATTACTAATGTCTATATTAAGTTATGTTTGTCCAGCTCATTGCTAAAGTGGACTAATTCCAACTCATTTGACCAAAATCACCGGTTATTCAAGCCCAAGTCAAGATCAAACAATCTTGGACAAAGAATCAAAGTCGAGATGAATATCAAGTTCAAAGCACAAGAAGATGCGAAGATCAAGTCAAGAACAAGACTTAGATGCATTTAGGACTTAGGATACATTCACATACACTCATATATAATCACATTTAATGATATGCATATCATGTCACTAGACTAACCTAGGACATATTAGGAAAGTGTATGAGGCTTAGGGTTGACCAAAAAGACGAAAAACCTAGCTAAAGTCCAAGTCCCAAACTTGACTGGACCACTGTGCTATAGACGAACGACCATTTGGTCACACTAGGCAAGACATAATTTTCGTCTGGCTAGACGGTGCTCCGTCTGGCTTAGACAAGCTAGACAGACGACCGTCTGACCAAATGTTCGTCCGTCCGGTCCTGACTTAAGTCCAACGACTACATTTTAACGGATAAAATTTTAGACTAAACTCCATCTGGAGTAAAAATTTCACTAAAATTTTATATCCGTTGGGAGGTTGGGCCAAGTAATTGATTGATTTCTTTACAAGCCCAACTACTCCCCATTTGAGAGTTTCTACCTTGTCTACTGAGCTATTACTCCCTCACAACTCTTAAAGCTATCATTTGGTGAATTAGCATTGACTACTTGCCTTCCAAGTCCATCCAATTTTGAAGGACATTCCAAAGTTGTCAATCAAGTTCATTAGAGTAAAGCTTGGAGTTATTGAAGGTCATTGAGACTTCTTGGTGGTGCATTTCTTATCTTGAGCATATATTTTTCATTACATCACATTCATACGAGGGGTAAAGTGTCACTCCCCTTATTAGGTAATATCCCCCACTTCTTCAAATGTATTGATTATTCAATTCTAATATAGGTTGATTAGAATTAGTAGAGGGTGTTCTTACCCTACTTAAAACAAATATTGTAAATGTTTCTTTTGCCCTAATAAACATAGATAATAAAGGGTTTGATCTTTACCCATTGTATTGAAAGAGAATCACTAGTGAAATATTCTCTTGAGACCAAGAGAGGAGTGGACGTAGACTTGTAAAATCGAACTACTATAAATACTTGTCTTGTGGATTTATTGCATTATTTAATTATCATTTTTTTTTTGTAGAAATTTAATTATCATTGAAATACACAATTTACTTTGTATTTGCAATTAAATCAAAAAATTAGGCAAGTCTACTAGTTGCAACCTATTCACCTTCCCTTTAGGTTGTATTAATAGTCACATATCATTTCTGCAGCAATATCAAAGAGCATTATACTGTCCCAAAATCATTGTGATAGCATCATGTGAATCAGATTGGATCTGAACCTGCTCCTTGGCGGCAACTACCCTCGGCTGTGCATGGATTTTCTTCTTCTTCTTTTTTTTTCTTCCTTTTTTGACTCAAAGGTTGAATCACAGATTTTCTATTTTTGCCTAGCTAATCTGGGGGGAAGCGTTACAACACAAATTATGTGAGACCTACAAGTAAAAAATAAATCTCATCACCATAACTTTATGAGCTCCCTTAATTTGTGGTCAGCAGCCGTTGGGGGAGAAAATCCGGATGAGTGAGACAGCATTACAACCACAAATTATGTGGAGCATACAAATAAAAAATAATAAAAAATTTAAAAAATTAACCCCATCACCCCAACTCTATGGACCCTCTATAATTCATGGTCAACAATTGTCGGGGGAGACAATCCAAACTCTCGGGGGATTGTAACCCTATCTAACCATCTTTTAAGAACCCTATCTAACCACTCCTTCAAGAAAAACCAACGGGAAGGGAGACACAAATTCATAACAGGTTGGAGAGCCAAACCAGCCCACGGGCAACTTTGATGGATTTGCTCCGTTGAGCATGTAACTCATTACCCACAAGTCTTTAATAGTCGTGGATTATTGCCAAGCTACTATTGTTTTTCAAAATTTTTTTTTTTTTTTTCCTTTTGAAAGAAAAATTCAAATCCAAGGCACTAGTTTAAGTTCTTTTTTTGGTAAACTAGGTCAAGTTCTTCACTGATTCAAAATTGGCAGCTGTCTTTCTTGACTTAAAAATGTATAGGTTCATGCATGGAATTACCTAATCAAGTATTTTTATAAAAACAAAGAAAAATGAAGTATAGTTGAGAAACTATAATAATCCATGCTTTATTCAGCCAAGACTTAATTGAGTTGATTAAGCAGTGAAGACTTCTTTGTATGTTGAATTCAATTTTGGACCAATGACCATATGGATTTTAAAATGTCCATTCAAAAGATTTTTCTTGAATTTCAATTCCACTAACCCTCAATTTCAGCCTTAGATTTATAAAAATAAAAAAAAAAAAAAGCATTTCTTTTGAGAAGATAATAGAAAAGGAAAGCAAATGACAAGACATTTGAAACAATCCAAAACCTGATGCTTCATTTAAATCCTTGTGTTCAACATGGGCAGTTACTAGGGAATGAGTTGGGCCCGGCCCACATTTGATCTTTAAATAATGAGACACTGACTGGACCGGTCAGTCAAATCAATGACCCAGCAATATAAAATTATAAAAATAAATTCTTTATTTAAAAATGCATAAAAAGAAAACCTAAAGATCACGCCAAACACATTTAAAAATAAATAAATTACCTGTGAGTTTTTTTTCATGGAATACAAACTAATGTTTAGTCCCTTTAGTACAATATATTAAGTGTGCTTTCCAACCAGACTAACACCTTTAACCGTCGTTAAGTATATTCAAATTTCAAATGTAGAGTGACCAAAGTACTTCTTGGATTATCTAATATATTGTGTTAATATATGGTTTTAAAAATAAATAATTAGTCACGGTAAAAAATATATACATGTATCTAAAGAAAGGGAGAAAAAAAAAAATTAGAGTAATACAATGTATTAAATAACTTGAGTGATATTTTTTGGTCCCTCCACGTTTGAAATTTAAATATACTTAATGTCGGGTAACGGTTTTAATCTAGTGAAAACCCACACGTAATATATTATACTAAATGGGCCCGACATTAGTTTGTAGGTCCTCTTATTACTTAATGGCGGCTAATAGTGTTAGTCTGGTTGAAAATCCTGCGTAACAGTCTAACATTGTTAGCTGCGTTTGTTTGCTGAAATAAAAATAGAGTGGGAAAATTCTTGAAAAAAATGTATATTTCTTACTTTTTCCCCCAAAATTGTAGATTGTTTGGGATGGGAAAGCGAGAAACAAACTTCATTGAATCAAGGAAACTTGTCTGGTGATGTGGTAGTCCAATTTTTCCACCCCAAGTCATTTTAAAACCCCACAAATTTGATGGAATTTTGTGGAAAAGTTTAGAAAAGTAAAAAGTAAGATTCACCACTATTACTTTTCCATGAAACCCTTTCCTTTATTTTTTTTTCACCCCACTACACATGGGACCCACATGTTTTTTTTTTTCCACTCCACGTTTGCAAACAAACGCAGATAAAGGAACCCAACATTAGTTTGTGGTCCACTAAAGAGTTTAGAAATAGATGTTTTAATTATTTAGTCAATTGGTTGGTTTTGTCTAATCACGTGGTAGTATGTAAACAAACAATTGACCAAACATAACTAAAATCTTCCACGACGTAGGGGACCAATTTTATTTATTTATATTACTATTATTATTATTTTGAATCTAGGGTTCATACGGGAACAAGCACAACTACTTGCAAAATAAGGAAAAAATTGGTGCAGATGAACCTTAGATCTGAGGGAAAAAAAACTATTCAACTAAATTTGGTAAAGACTCGAGATTTATTATTGAATACATCATTTAGGTCTTCGGTTTTAATTTTTTATTCTACATTTTTGCAGAATTGTATTTCATGATTTTTATTAGTCAATTCACATTGGTCAGTCTTATATGCAGATCTTAGAATGAATAAAGGTAAAACAAGACAAGATACAGCTCAATATGAAAGCAATACCGTTTGAAATTCAAAGTATATCTGATATCGATTTTTAAATTCATGTATACCTCTAGTAACATTATTCAAAAACTAATCTTTCAATTTGTTACAGCCCCCTCAACAAAAATATCTAAATGTTATTATAACTATATATTCAGTTTATGGAGGATAATTCACAAATTAATCTGGATTATATTGAATTAGCAAATTACATATTTTTTATTTTTAAAAGGGTTATAGCACAGTGCATAGAAGCAATTTGTTTCAATTCCTTTTATGAGATATATTTATTTGAATTTTTCCTAAGGAGAGAGAGAAATTTTTGTATAAAACTTTTAAAAATTTTCTTCCCAATTACAACAAAGTTTATATATTTAAGAGTTTTTTACATGTGGGTGTCTCTTTAGTGGACCATAAATTAATGTTAAGACCACTTAATACAATATATTACGTGTGAATTCCAAGTAAACTAACACCGTTACCTTAAGTATAATTAAAGTGTCATTCAGATTATTTAATACATTGTATTAATATATATTTTAAAAAGAAATAATTAATCATTAAATATTAATTATATAATAAAAAAATTATAATAATATAATTTATTAAATAACTTGAGAGGCATTTTTGGTCCTCAACGTTTAAAATTTGTAATGGCATTAATCTGGTAAAAAACTCAATATTTAATCTTGCGGTCGCGGCTAACCTGCACCAGCTCCCGATATCTGGCGGCTGATTTTAAAAACCAAACCAAGCGAAGCCAGCTCAAACCAGACCATAGAAGGTCAGTTTCTTACGTCAGCAGAATAAGTATCAATGACATCAGCACAACTAAATAGGAAGTTTCACGAAAGCCACGTCGGAAGATATTATTGAAATGGTGAAAATCCCTGTATAGCCAACCCGATCCGGGATCGTATCTCTCTCTCTCTCTCTCTCTCTCTCTCTCTCAAATTTCCTCCTCAGCTTCCATTAACTCCATCAACCACCATCCCTTTTTCCAATCTCTGTTTCTTTCTTTCCTTCTCTTGTTCCTGTTTTCACTTCCACGAAACCACCTTTTATTCTCTGCATAAAACCACTTATAAAATCCCCCATCCAATCTGACTTACCTAAAAGGCATCGAAGAAAAGCAATCAGTTCTCTTCCATACAAGACAAGCGAGCTGTCCTGGTTATTTGGAACCCAGAAATAGATATGCTCAGTGTTCATCAGAGCAGCAGCAGCAACAGCAAGAGTTGCAAAAAGACCAGATCAAAGAAGAAAACAAAACCCATCAAGGTTGTGTACATCGGAAACCCTATAAAGGTAAAAACCACTGCCTCTGATTTCATGGCTACGGTGCAAGAGCTCACCGGCAGAGACTCTTGTTTAGGTGGTGGTGTTGACGGCGACGCCGATACTGGAAGGTTGTCTGTGGACGCTGCTGGCCTTCCAAGGGTTTCAGATCAAGCAATGAAAGTTATAATTAGAGATGACTATTTTGTCCCTCAGCAAGTTCCTGATCAGGTTTTGGATTATCATCAAGACTCGCCAGGGAAAGTTGACGAGACTTTAGGGTATGAGATTGACCCCTTTAATGATGATTGTTCCTTCAATCCTGATCAGATGCTAGAAAGCTTTGCAGGTTTCTTGCCTTTGTTGAGTCCCCTTTGCTAGATGCTTTGCTCAAGTGTAAGTTCAATTTCTTAATCATATTCAAGGTTCCCCAGGATTCCGCTCGTTTACATGCCCCTGTAAGACTTGGCTTGTCGTACTATATTTTTTTTTTTTGTTAATGGTTATAAATCTAGCACTTGTTATCATCTAATATTCTGATCTCTCTCTCTCTCTCTCTCTCTCTCTCTCTCTCTTGTTATCATCTAACATTCTGATCTCTATCTCTCTCACTCACACACACCCAACGGGAGAAAGACCATCTGGGCCACTCTCATTCAACAGACATAGTGATCAAAGATGTAGCAAATGAAAATTTCCAACTTAAAATGATAATCATGCAGAATATGTAGTGGTACATGTAAAAATATATACAATGGAAGGTGTCTCTTAGTTCACTATTTCATGCTTTAAGTGATTAAGATTATTTACTAATACATGAAGACCTTGTTTGTGTCTTGTTTGTGTATTGCGTGTTTAATGCGCAGGACCACATTAGCGAGATCGGTCAGTTGTCGGATCGAGATTTCGAGATCTTGGTTAAAATCTCGACTAAATCCCGATCCAATGGTCTACTGCCTTAGGTCTTAGGTAGTTGGCTCTCATTTCAAGATTGTTGAGCAACTAGTGGAAACCCCACCTGTGTCTCTTCGCAATTAGATTTAGACCGTCATAGTCCTATCTTGTATAGATATTCGAAATCTGAATTACTTTCACCCAACTTTGTGTTTCACACCCATCTGACATAAATTTCTTGGGACCATCTATTGTCAAGTGGGCTATGAGACAACATTTTGGATGCAGGTGCACTTGGGAGGAGAGGATTTGGACTCAAATCCTTGAGAGTTTTGAGCCTTTGGCCAATGCTGGGAAAGGTGACAATGATGATGGTGATCAATTTCGATAACTAGGGCAAGTTAAGCTCAGATGAGAGCCTTGCTAGAAGGAAGGAGTCCATGATAATGAGGAGTTGTAAACCCTAAAACAATAAAGATTATAATTTATCAAGTGCATGGCCTGGTTGGTTTCATAGCTCTTATTGTGGTGTGCCTTTATTAGGGACTCAGTAAACTGATGAGTACTATTGTATAGTGTTGTCTTGTACAGTTGTATAATGTATTTTGTACATACTATGAATACACATGTGTTAGTCTCGCATTGAGTGATTGTGATAACTGATAACACGATTCACTGTTCACTTGTTTGTCTCAATAACAGCCTTTGAGGCTTGAGCATTGGCTGATCAGAAACCTTCCTGTCACTTCCTACATCTGTGTTTTTTTGGGTAGAATGTCACTTCCTACATCTGTGATAACTCGTTTTATAGAAGACCCTGTGCAATGTGCATGCATCATAGATTTTTGGTTAAAAGTGCATGCATCATAGATATTTCATTGATGATGCAGTACTTGCATCAAATTTTTATGCCATTTGCTTTAGAATATATCAGCCGCCTTGTTTGAGATGAGAATCTGAGATTCTTGATGAGCACAAAAGCACTAGGGAAAAAGGTGGTACGTGCAGGTTTCGTATCACTCTCGTATTCCATATTATCTATTAGGGATAATTACTAATGCCCTCTTATACTTTGGTTTTATTATTAATCAAACCCTATTCTTTGTGAAATTACTATTGTCCCTCTCATTTCTAACGGTGTTAAGTAGCTGTTAACATCAAATATGAAATATCTATTTTGCCCTTAGAATTAAGAAGTCAAAAATATTGCATTATCCTCATTTATAGAAACTATATTGAATGTTAATTAAATCCTTAAAATCTTATATTTTAGAATTAGATTTGGATTTGGTGGAACCACATACTTATGGTTGTTGAAACTTTCACATTCCACTTAAAATTTTCATTATCACCATGATGGAAAATTTACAAACAAATTAGCATATAAGTTGCTAATTGATAGGAAATTTGGTAATATATATTATGGTCAGCATATATTAGGTGATTTTCAATTTTCAACTTTGAATTAAATTTGATATTTCTTAATATTTTAGTTTCCATTTTAAGTTTTATTTAATTACATTCATTTATTTGGTGATTTCTTTTTAGAGAAGAAAAATCACATCTTTCCTTTATTCGGTGGTTTATTTTTAAAAAGAAAAGTTAATTTAAAGTTAATTTTTTCCCATAGTTAATTAAGGGTAGTATTATAACTTGACAAAATAGTAAATAAGTAAAAAGATAATTGCGGGGTTATTTTTGGGATTTTGAATAAATATATAGATGCCACATCATCAGTAAACTAACGGAGTTTAACGGTAGGGGGCATTAGTAATTGTAGACAAAGTTAAAGGTTGGATTAGTAATTTTAAAAAGTATAGGGGATAAAGTAGTAATAAAATCAAAGTACAAGGGGGCAACAGTAATTATCCCTATCTATTATTGTAATTATTTATAGTACTCTAAGTAGGAACGAAATTTCGGGAGAGATCACCGGTTCGCTAGGTGGCGAACCGGAGAAATCTCACCGAAGTTTGCCTGAAATATCGAAGTTTCAAGAGAGTGCTGGACAGCCTGGACAACAAATTTCATGCCCTTCTGGTTCTCTTCTGTTTCTTTCTCTTCCAACTGCGGCGGTGTTGTTTTAGCACTGCCACTGCTACTGGTTCTCTTCTATTTCTTTCTCTTCCAATTGCGGCGGTACTGTTTTAGCACTGCCGCTGCTTCTGCTTCTCTTTTATTTTGATCAGTTTTTTATTTTGCTGGTCAGCGAACTACCAAAAATTGGTGAAAATTTTGCCGATTTTCGGCTATATGTTTTACCCTGCTCTAAGTCTTGTGTGGTGTAATTCTTTTCCTAACTAACTTGTCTAATTAATAATAAATAATTTTTAAAAACTAGAATCGCCCATTTGCATATTAATTATTATAATGGTATAGTGAGATGCTTTTATAGATCGATTAACATCCTTTCTGGGTGGGGTTGCCCTTGTACCATAGGCATGTCATTTATCGTCCATTCGAACTAGTGAATGGGCAAACGGCTTGTCCTGAGTAGAGAGGATCTGCACTTGCTTTTTTTTATATGCCTTGAGCGTCTGATGAGATATGGATTCAATAAGTAAAATTCTTTCCCTGAAATCAAAGAATTTATCTTTTAGTAGAGGAACGATTTTGCCATGGCTGGTTACTGGTTAACTAACTGCCATGATCAATGTAGATCATATTTTTGGCTGAGATATGTAGAAGCCAAAACCCTTATCTAAACCCAGATGACCTTTGTTTTTTTTTTCCGTTTTTCCATTCTTTGAGGTTTTCTTGTTTTCCATCTCAAGCGATTCCATTAAAGCAGAAGAGCTAACACTCAGGTACCTTGATGTCTTCTTAACTACTCAGATGCGACTTTTCAGAAACTCTCCAGTAATTAAATTACTAGAATGGTAATTTTAACCCACGCGATAACGCAAAGACACAAACGCATTCAAACATCGATCTGAGGGCTTAAAAGGACAGTAACAAATTGAGCCCCCAGTGCCCAGTGGTATCGCTTCTGCAACTTTTTGTTATTAAGGAGAGTGTCGTCGCCTCTCGCCTGTCATGGCCACTGGGTTGATGTTAGCAGGTCCATTATTAAAGATCAGAAAGTGAAGGCAACTATGGATTGAAAACCTAATAAAGGACTCCAACTTGTTGGTGACTGTGACTCGTGGGGGACAACTAGGGTACACAGGGATGATAAGGAAATTAGTGTCATCCAATGAAATTTGCTTAAGAAAAAGCTGATGGAGTTGGTAGTTGGTACGTACAACTTAATTGGCTTCAACCTGCAGTCAAAGCATGGGCACAGAGAAAAAAAGGGTTTGTTGTAATTAATCTGATGGCTCTTGATGAAGACATGACATGAAGCCTTTGTCCATGCCATGTTTGGATCACTGTCCAGTAACGATTTGGAATGAGGGGATACTCAAACAGATATATGCACGGTACGTTTTCTAATAGTTTTAAGATCAGAAAGGTTGTTATCTGGTTATAAGATGGATTAAGTTTTTTTTTAGGGGTAAAAGTAAAACTTAAAAGATTTATAGAAAATTAAGATCAGTAGTTCAACCATATGGGATTTCTGTGTTTCATAATTTCACAAATGGGAAGCCGTGGAAGTGTTTGTGTCTAGTCCTCTGAGAAGAAGGATCTATTATCTGAAGCTGATTTACAGCTGAAGTTACCAACCTTGCCTCTAGCTCCGGCACTCTTCTTTCCTTTGTTCTAATCTTCCATTTTGAAGGGGAAATCTTAGCCTTGTAACCCATCTCATACACTTGAGAGATCACCTTACATTGGACGATTAACGCAATCCTAAACATATTTCTTTTGTCTTGCGTACTTTTTTTTCATTAGGTTGAAGGTGGGGGCGGTAGTGTTTGTGGTGGGTGACTTTGAGCGAGTCCGGATCTGCGACCCGTCGGGGGAGCACTCCTGACGGGTTACCACCACAAAAACCAGGGGGGGCCAGGGGGTGTGGGGGGTTTTTTTTTTTTTTTTTTCATTTCGTGGTGGGGCCCCTCTTTGTGGTGGCCTGTCGGGGGCTTCGTGCTCCCCGTCGGGGTGTGTCCGTTCCTTGAGCATGGGGGGGTCTTTTGTGGGTGATTTCGGGCAGGGTGGATTGAGGGGCCAGGTATGAGGGGCTGTGTGGATGAAGAATTATTTGTCATTAGATGGTTCAATAGGGGAAATTATTAGAAACCTAAAAATAATAACAATGTTAGGAGTCTTGACAGATAAATAGGATACCTTAGGGGTAGCAGCACCAAAAAAAATTCTAAATAAAATTATTTAGCTATTGAAATCACACATAAATTTCATTTCCTATTGTGTGGTAGACAAGCATAAATAAAATAATACAAACTAAAGAAGGCGTGTGGGGCCATGCAAGGTCGGAGGGCCTTTTCAGTAGGGGGAGAGAGAGTGGGGTTACTACAAAGTTGGGGTCTTGCTTGGGCGCTACGCACTAAATGCGCAACACAGTATAGCCCCACTCGTTTTAGAGATAAACATTTTTTTTTTTCCATCCAAAATCACAAATAAACTTTACCAAACAATAATTCACTTAAACTAAACGAGTAGTCAAAATTTCATCTCAACCACAAGTTTCAATCACGACCATAGGTTGCATTGTGTTGCGCATTAATAGCGCAACATCGAAGTAATTCGCACAAAGTTGGGTGCACTTTCCATCCCATCCTTTTCTATATGGTTACTAGTAAGGAAAGTGTAAGTGGTTCATATCCTTTTCCACGATGATCAATTCCCCACAACCCATTCCATGTGAGTGGTAACTTAGATCATCATGGTACAAGAATAGTGCCAATGGTGGGTTAGTTGAGCGATTAAAATCCCATACTCCCATGGGGAGGTCCATGGGATCGGACCCATCTGGCGGCACCTATATTAGTAGTATCTCCCCACCTAATACAAACTCGCCTGCTACCAAATAAAAAAGAAAAAAATGTCAAAATTGTTTTGGGTTCAATCTAAGTTACTTCTTAAACTTTTTTTGGTATCAATTTTCATTCTTTATTATGCTTATTTAAAAGAAATAAGTACAAAAACTCATTATTGGCCAATAATGAAAAATGTTTTAGTGAATTTTGTGGAATATAAATTATGAAATAAATATTAAGTTTGGTGTCAAAATAAAAAATTGTTAAAAAATAATAGTAAACAAGTGAGAAAAAAAAAGGAAAAAGTATGATTTTTTATTTTTATAAAAGAATGTCTATTGATTATTTTATCCTCATTTTAACTATAAAATTTTAAATAAACTTGCTTATAATGAAGAGAATGAAATCCTCACCATAATCCATAATAGATAAAAGGTCTACTGATTTTAAAGATTTTTCTATTATTTTTAAATAAAAAAATTGATAATAATCCAAACAATTTAAAATAACAAAAAATTCTCATAATTGAGAATGATAATTGATACCAAAAAGAGCCTGAATCACCAACACTCTCCTCTACATCCTTCCCCAGATTGGTTAATTTTTCTTGGAAGTTGGCAATGTCGTCAAACCTTTTTCCAGATAAAGTCTTAGAAGTAACATTTTTTATATAAAAAAGAGAACTTTATTTATTCAAGAAAAAACCAAGAGGGATTTTACATCATAGAGAGTCATAAAGCAGGATCCACATTAAAAGTGGGGGTGGGGTATGGCGGTACAAGAATGAGTCTTGGGAAAGGGCTGCTGATTTGGCCAACTCATCGGTGGCAAAATTTGCTTCACGATGTACATGTGTGAATGAGAAATCCGTGAAGGCTATCACTAGCTTAAGAATATCATTAAGCACATGAGAGATTTTCCAGTTGTGATGGGAGGCTGGATGTGTAATCGGCTGCACTAGTGCTAGGTTGTCACATTCCACTAGGAGACGGGGAATCTGGAAATCTAGGGCAAGACTGAGTCCTCGCCTAATGGCTAGAGCTTTTGTAGTAAGAGAATCCTAGCAGCCCGTTCCTTCTCCAAAAGCAAACACCACCTTATGATTAGAGTCACGTGCTATGCCACCAATCCCATAACGTTTTGGGTCGGAAAAGGAGGATCCATCGACATTGATTTTGATATGATCAAGCTGCGGAGGCTCCCACCTAATGAACATGGGAGTCATATTAGAGAGATGTTGTGGGGAGGGAGGAGTGAAGTCATCTATCGATTGTTGCAAGCTTTGCACAACATCTTGATGCCTAGGGGTTTGGGAAGAGTGTGTGACGAGATTGTAATATCCCCACAAAGCCCAAAGTGCAATTAGGGTTTGTAGGTGTTGTTGTCTATGAGTGGATAAAGAGGTAGAAAGGGTGAAACATGCTTGGAGTTGGGGGCAAAAGGGTTGTGAGGAATCCCACAGCTGGAGGTGAAGGGTTTGCCAGAGGTGTATGGTGAAAGGCCACCCCGTAAAGAGGTGATGCGCTAAGAAAGAAGGGTGACCACATGAAAGACATTGTGGTGGAACATGACATCCTCTGGCGATCAACAGATCTGCTGTGGGTAATTTTTTGTGTAAAGCTTTCCATAAGAAAAAGAGGATCCCAGGTGAGAGGGGAAGATGCCAAAGCTTGAGCTAGTTGAAGGAAAGAAGTGGGGGCGTGGAGGTGTGATGTGAAAGTGCCAACTTGCAAGCCGAGCTGACCGTAAACCTTCCTGCAAAAGTAAGTTTCCATATGATTCGATCCGCTATTGGGGATAAAGGAATAGGTATGCTGAGAACTTTTGTTGCGATTTCACCAGGCCACCAAGCTAGGACTTTGTCTTGATTCCAAGAACCTGTCTCTGATGTTGATGTGATGAAGTCTAAAATTTTGAGGGGTAGGTAAGCTGTTGAACAACAACCCTGATCCTGGGGCTGTTGGGCTGGTCTAGAACAAACGCTCAGAAGTAACACGTCTATGCTTGGATGTCTTTTCTCCCAGCCGTGCATCTTCCATGGTAATCATTTTGGTGAGCTCCAGCTTTTTGTTTACAAGGTTTTACTTCACCAACATAATTGATTTCTCCACAAGCTAACCTGCTTCAGTCAGAACTGTCAAATGGCGTCACACTCATGACAATGTCCTAATTAATAGTGAACTATTATTATCTTGCAATTCTCAAAAGGAAGGAGTAATGGAAACTTTAAGCACATTTTCCGCTTATGGTTTTCATAAGAATTGGATACAACTTTCATGTTTTATGTGGAAAGCTCAGAACTTGCTATTCTTCTTGATGATTCTCTCTCATGTTATCTATTTCCATCAAGAGTCCTTAAATATGAACAAAAACTAGTTTTCTTCTGCCTCTTTTTCACAAAATTTGAAGGCCACATGAGAGATATTAGCCAACAAAAACATCTTTTTCTTGCTGTCCTTCCTTAGACATACACTCAAGTTGCCACACAGTAGCCATTACAGTGTCTATTGATCCATACACCATGTCATAATGGAAGAAAAACCGAAGCTGAAAATGATGAGGAACGGAAGTGGAGCCTCTTTATCTTTTTGTGATGGGGGA
This sequence comes from Hakea prostrata, assembly GCF_041222555.1. NCBI lineage: Eukaryota > Viridiplantae > Streptophyta > Magnoliopsida > Proteales > Proteaceae > Hakea > Hakea prostrata. The sequence continues at coordinate 14,190,275 of NC_142606.1, read as the reverse complement.
GTGTGTTCTTTTCTGTTTCTCACTCAACTTGGTCTGTAACTGTCCTTGACAGATCAATAAATAAAAGGTCAACATAAAGCAGCTTCCTATCATACTATCACCACCAGAAAGACCTGGAGAAAAAGCAAATGCACGGTAAGTCCCAGAAAAGAAATGCCACTACTATCCCCAGCCATGCAAGTCATTCTTGCATCAAAATTAGTTAGTTAGATAGAAGTTGTGGCTTCTATGTTCAATTATTCTCATCAATGGAGGCAAATAATGGACAAACACTGATATGCCCATCGAGCAACAGCATGCAATAACATTTGATATCACAAATGCCTTGAAAGCATTTTTGGTTATTGAAATCACCTTCCCCTGTCTTAAACCAGCATAAATTATATCCACCAGGCACTCTTAAGCTTGCTGCAAATGTAACAGTGACAAAGAGATCTGTAACCAACAAACAAGTACTCTGCACCCATTTATGTATAAGAAATACAAATCAGAGTTTGGAAAAGAGGAAGAAATCCTCAACCAGCAGAAAGAGGATTTATTCAAACACAGCTCCTCATGTTCTTTTTTTCCTTTCCTCCTTTTTTACAAAATGTGATATCAAGTATTGCAAACTGTGTGTGCAAGATGACAACTCAAGAGCCAGACTCCATTTTGCCTTTGATGAGAACTTGAAATATAATTGCTTTCTGAAAATTTACATAGGGTAACAAGATAAAGTGCACATACCTGAGAAAGCTTTTGGTTTTTTATGAACTTCCAAATGGAATATATAAATTAGAAATGTGTTTTTCTCTGCCCACTGCTGCTGTTACCTAAGAAGGATGCTAAACATGCAGCCTATGGTGCACAACTAATTAGTATCTCTGCAAAACATACAGCCTATATGGTACACAAATGATTGGCATCCCTTTTACCACATGGAATGAAGGGTGATTTGGAAAACATTATCAAATATCAACAGAGTTAAACTAGCCTCTGAAAACCAAATGATCATAGGAAAAGTTTGGAGCAAAATTGATAAAGTCCAGCAACAGTTAGATTAGATATTAATCACCAAAATGAAATTACACTTTATGTTCAAGAGAATAAACATCAAAGCTATTTTTTTTAAAACATTTGGGGCACCGAAGCACAAACAGTGTTAAGGACTTAAGGTTACATGCATATACTGATAAAATGACCAAAATACCCTACTTCCATATCTATCATAAAGATTCTAAAAAGAAGGATATCATTTAACATCAGGCTTTTACAAAATTCTCAACCTTCCATTTGGATTATGATCGTTCATATGGTAATTTAAATCATAATAAGCATTATCATACTTTACGATTTAACATCATCCCATCAGTAACTTTACAAAATATTCTGATCGGAAAGCTAAAATCCAACCATAATGTTTAAATATTTAATTCACCATTTAAAGTCCTTCTACAACTGCATGCATTTAAGCAAACGAGAGAAAATTCATGATAAATGAACCCAACAAAAGGTGAAGCAGAGATAGTTTCAAAGCTTCTTTCAAACTTAATAACAACATACTTAATAATAACAGAGTATAACAAAGTTTAAACCATTTGGGCTATTATTCCAAACCTGGAGTGATTTGGCAAAAAAAAAATCCCAATTTGAATATATGATATCATCCAAGTTTTTACAGGTAATTGAGATGTTTAAAGATAGCTAGTCAAAGTACATACAGAAGAATACTATAAACCTGAAGAATATAGAAACAAAAACTGCAATCGAACCAGAAAATTATAAGCTCCACCTGTACATAGGAATTTTTCTTTCCCTCCTATATTGTCTTAGTACAAACAAGAACAAGCGTCAGTTAAAGGAAGGGGTTATGACAAGTTCAAACAATATGCATAGTGCAGTAATATATCCATCCGGGAAAAAGGGGGCAAACAGCCTTTCCGCTGTCCAGGTTTTGTAAAAATACCTGAATGGAGAAATACAACCATCCCGATCCAAGATCCACTGAATTAGGATCTTGAATCCAAAAAATAGAATTATATCGTGCGACTTCGCCGTGGTTTAGGTGCTTGGTGATGACGGATCTCTTGTAGCAACAAAGATCTTGCCCGATTAACATTCCCAAAGCAAAGGCAAACATGTTCCTCAAGATCCTGGAGCTGGTGTTGGAAATTGGGCTGGCTCTTCCGTAACTGCTTGATAATCACCTGAATTGGGAAGCTATCCCTTCCTCTCTGCAATCCAAATCGAACTAAAAACTTATCACTCTCGACGGCATCATACAATCTTGAGACAAGACGATCAATAGTGTTCAGATCGTGATTCAGCACATAGGTCCCTCTAGCCGCAGCTTCAAGCTGGGCTATCCGGTTGAGGTCTCTCCTGAGAATGAGTTGAGTCCTTTTGCGGGATTTCTGGACTTGCTTATCGAGCTGAAGCTTCAGCTCGGAGAAGCAACGTCTCGTGTTGAGGAAATTGTCGGAACCAGGGAAGGGGAAAGGGTTTTCGAGGCCATCGAATTGGAGGAATACATCGTAAGCTAAATCACACTGAAGTTGAGTAAGTGAAGGCTCAGAATCAAATTCGCGAGGGAGGGTTTCGAGGAGTTTATGGAGGGATTCGTAAAGAGAGCGAGCATCATCGATGGTGTTTTGCAAGAGACGACAGATTTTATATGTGTGTTCACTGTTGTCGAAGCAAGCAGAAGCTAAACGGGTTAGGTTACTGGATTTGACTCTGCTGAGAGCTTCGTCGACTGAGGTTTTGTTAGGGCTGAGGAGCTGTGCGTCATGCGTGGGTGAAACAACCACTGCTTCCACCACCGACGCCTCTTGGAAGCGATCAGAAGCTTGATTCGAAGTATGAGTGTTGGGATGGATGTGAAACTTCCATAAATCTTTGTAAGGATTGTTTCTGACAGCTTCGGTGTACTCTTGACTGAGATTAATGGCAGATTGGGATCGGAAAGGGGGATTCACAGTCGCAGCAGAGGGATCGTATACACTTGTTGATTTTTGTGTTCTGCATCGCATTAGCATGGCGTTCCCTGGAGACTGGCCGACGAAGAGAGAGAAAGAAAGACAGAGATTTTATTTAGTTCCATGGTCTTAAAGCAAGAATAAGTTTTATTGGAAATTAAAAAAAAAAGAAAAAAATTAAAAAGATGAAGCAACAACAAGTAACGTTCGTGTAAGAATAGTTGAGATTCCTCTGTCATTTTCAGGTTGACCTTTTGATTGCATTTTCCTCCGTCCATTTTCTTCCATTGACCCATCCTCTTGAAATAATAAATCAAGGGGTTAAATTATACAAAAATTTTGTATACAAAAGGAATATAGGCTGTATACCCTCTTAATGACTAAAATGGTCATTCTATAGCTTCCGGTCTGAACCAACAATTGCACGATCCAACTAGGTTCATTACTTGGTGAAGTTCGACCAAGCGATTCATGGTAGGACCGACCAGAGTGATAAATAACATCCACCTAACAGGGTGAGGAAACCTCACAAGGATAGAGTCCTACCAACCAACAACCACAGAGGAGTTCCAGTTAGGTAAAAGAACTCTCCTAAAATAGTTACTCTCTTATGGCAACTCTCATTAGAGTTATATTCCGAATATAACTCCATTACCCTACTCTATATAAACACCTCAGGTAAACACTATGAGGTAGGTATTCATACTTTGTGTGATCAATTACTTGAGTTCTCCATTGAGTAGTTGAGATCATATCATTGGTACTGACTTGTTCGTCGGAGACGTACCTCAACCCCCCAAGGTCGAGCTCGTATCTTGCAGGTTCGTGACAGAGAAGGACGAGCGAGATTCCGTATCAACAGACCCAAGGGATGAAAATGGGTGAATGGGAAGGGAGGAATTTAAATCCTCTTCACCCAAGCAAGTTGTCTATCCATCTTACTCTTACAGTAAGGCTGGCATAAACCTACTCGTGTGTGATAAAATCTGGGATGTCTGCTGCTGCTGCTAGCAGCGGACGACCGCAAATAAAAATCCAGTAGATAGGATTTACTTTTAGGGGGAAGGAGTCGAGAAATGGAAACTTAAAGCCAAGGTCTCGTTATTGCTTATGTATAAGAGGTTCTATATCCACATGAAACACATATATTTAGTATTACATAAATACCATATAGTCGGTATCATGTTAAATTGACACTCTTGTTTCAAATGATGTTTGTGTGGTTGGGAAGCCGTCGAAGAACAGTTTGTGCTCCCCCGACGGGGTGAAGATCCAAACTCGATCATACATCCTCTTTTGGATTTGAAAATGTCATGCTCAGCAGAAGCCATCTTAGTTGAAATTTGAACCAGTCAACCATAAACATTCTAAAGAATTTTGTCCTCATTTGACTTGGTAAATGAACTAAATCAAAGCAAAGAAATAATGTTCATGATTTGGGTAGACTTTTGACTTGAAAAGTCATCAAGGTGACAAGGTCTTGCTATGAAATGTCCTTCTACGTAGGATTACGTCAATATCCCTACCAAAGTATTACTATTACAAATACAAGACATGGAATAAAGTCAATAAACTTTCTGGTTGTTTACCACTATTTTAGTTCTCAAACTTTACTCCAACATTCAAACGAGTGGTTATTTAACTAAAAGGATTTAAAAGAAATAGAAAGAAAAAAAGAAGCCACAAGCACTGAGTTTTCTTGACGTAAAACTCTTGAAAATTTTGAATTTAAATTTAAATTACTGATTTAACTATTGAGGAGTCTACGTGGAACTGAAAGTCTAAGCATACCTAATGAAAAATTAAACGAAAATCTAATCATATTTCTTGTGCTTAATTTCCAGGAATTAGGTTAAATCTCAAGATCAGTTTCGTGTTGGGCTATTAAGATCATGATGTGGGTACCTATTACTTATTGAGTCTTGACATTATATTGAATTATTTTTTTTAATAATAGTGGTGAGTCCCACTACAATTTACGCTATAGGTGGCTACAAGATGATTATATAGTTTAAGATGACTACTTTTCTATTTAATTGAGTTTAAACATGACTCTAACATTCCATGAGTTTAAGGAAAATTCTAATTGAGGAGTTAAAATTGAAGAAAAACATTATAAATAGAGGGATGAAAAACCAAACAGAAAGATACATGATTAAAATACTCTCCTATGTTCTACAAATTCTTCAAGCTAATTGTGAACTTCCATCACTGTAGTTTGCCGATTTGGAAGCGTGAAGCGTGGAAATAACCTATAGAGTTCACAGGAGGAGGAAAAAAGCGAAAGGGAAAAAAAGGGCACCTTCAGTGTCTAAATCCAGCAGAATATCACTTAAGGTAACTGATATAGAACACTTCCTTTCATTGATTTAGTTTTACAATTTTCAATTCCAAAAGTTCAGATTTATTGTTTTATAGATGGGAATAAATCTAAAACCATTCATAAAGCATGTACCAATTAGGAAAGAATAGTTGATGTTGTGGAGCATGAAATTCATATGACTGATTGAAACAGTCTTAAGATAAAAAAGTATAGGCAAAAAAATTAATATTTGTTATAAATAATATTTATTTATGGATGTCCATCACCCCTAAAGAGATTATACTTCTAATTGATTGAAGATCTCAACTACCTCAGTATACAATCTTGGTGATTCATATTTCCATATTATTGAAGATCACAACCATTTCATTACACAATGTTGGCAGTCAATATTTCCATTCTATGCACCTTCTATCTTGGGCTTGGGCGACAATTTATTATTTAATATCAAGATTATTTTATTGTGTGTGAGAATCATATATTGTATTTATTTGTAGACTCCGATATCACCATATCAGAAGATGCTAGTTCCATTATAAATATGTAATGACTAAATCAATAGATAGGTTGAATTCATCTTGTTTTTCTTCTTTATAGTCAATATATTTTTTTTATTTTATAATAAAATTGTTTTATGGCAATATGAGATACATTAAATTTTTTTAAAAAATCCATTTAAAAATTTGGAAGTTAAATTTGTGAAAAAGAATTTCGCATTTTATTTTATTTATTTATTTATTTTTGGGATAAACCAGGTAGGTTGGATTTCAGCGTTGGGTTAGGGTTTGTTAGCAAAAAAATAATATTGGATAAGCTCTGCAGGAAAATAGAATAGTTGTTATCAAGTTGAATGGGCATTTGATCAGAAGGGACGATCTTCTACTACTGATGAATGGGCAAAGCAGTTCTTGAGGCATCATTTTTTTTAATATGGACAAAGCACTTGTTGAGGCTGTAGAGGTTTTAAAGGAAATATTACGAGAGTTCGATAGATTAGATAAAGAAGATGAAGTTCTTGAGGCTGTAGAGCTTTTAAAGGACATATTACGAGAGTTCGATAGATTAAATAAAGGAAACGAAGATGACAATGACAAAGAGGAAGACCATTGCGTGATATGTCTACAAGTCTTCGATGATGAAGCTTCAATAAAGAAGCTTTTATGCAACCATCAATTTCACATTGCTTGTATCACTCAATGGCTGCAACGACGCTTCACTTGCCCAGTTTGTCGATGCATCATTGAGGCTCCTTCTTCAGTGCAGCAGATCATTGAGGCTCCTTCTTCAGTGCAGCAGAGTGATGAAATTACTTCTTCAGTGCAACAGCAGCAGACTGATTTATCATTTGCCATTTCTGTTTACGGCATTCCTTCGATTATCTTTGGTGCCATTATTGTTGGCTTTGGTGTTCGTTTTCGTTTATGAACTCATGGTCGACACACTCTCCCTCCATTAGGACTTCAAGAGACAGTTAGTTCAATGGTACCAGAGATTGCAAAACCCTTGAGAGAGCTTTGCTATAATCTCTAGAAGAAGTTCATCTTTCCATAGATCGGTGAAAATCATCCACTAGCTCTAATCGCTGGATCTATTACATAATGCTATCAAGGCTCTTTTTTCCACATCACAGATTCATATTACAATTTTCGCATGCTCTGATATTTGAAGATTGAAATGTTGCATTTTTCTTCTGGTATCTAAGGGTTGCATAATTCACAATACCAATTTGCGTGGGTGAAAAGAAATTGTATCGTACTTCATGGGAATTTTATGTATTTTTTTCTTCTACAGTGTTTTTTTTTTTTTTTTGGGGTTATACCTTATAGAGATATTTCCTGAAAATGTTATTATAGATCATGTTATTTCATATTATTCTGTAAAACTACCTGAACGCCTCGCTCCTGTTCAACTAAAGGGATGAGGTCGATGGTTCTTCATACCGTAATTTTAAACTCTCGGTCTCACATAGTTAGCATGGAGTTAACGAGCAACGATGGTGGGAAGATTAATTACTGAATTCGTAGCCTATATGCTTCTCAAAGTCATGTCAGATTAGGTCATGGAAGGAGTCAAAATAGCATGATTGCTGATTGACTATCTAAGAAGTGATTAAATAGAAAATGGTGGACACCCTCAAAGAGGATCTTCTAAAGAGTGGTGCTTTTACATTTGAATTTAATGTAAATCCTTATCACAAGAAGATATAGTTGATACACAACACCCTTGAATTTGAAATTCGAAACAATTCTTATATATCTTTATTCTTTTCCCTTTCTTGTTTTGAGTTGTCTTGATGTAGAATTCTTGATAAATTTGAATTCAAATTTAAATTATTGATTTAACTATTGAGAAGTCCACATCAGGGGATTCAAGGATTCAATGTGGGGGGGGGGGGAAGAATGAGAGCGAGATAACCTTTCCGTTGGAAAAGCACTAATGCTGTTTAAGGAATAAGTCCACATATTATTGATAATTTTTTCCGATAAAACATGGGTAAATTAAAGCAACAATACAAAATTTTCAGTTTTTTTTAGGCATTTTATCGGAAAAAAATGCCAAGCAATGGTAGTTAATTACTTTACTAACTATAGGCATTTTATTCACAAATCACAATATAAAATCAAATAACAAAAATTGCAGAAGAAATAAAGAAACATAGAATATAAAATTAAATAAAAAGAATAACAAAAAAAATGAGAAAAAGAAAAACGATAAATAAATTGAGAAAGAAAAAGAGTACCTAAGTGTGGAGTATATTTTTTTTTTCAAATTTTCTTAACCCACGCTTATAGAAAAGAAAGAGAATAAATAAGAAGAAAGGAAGGAGAGAGGAGAGAAGAGAATAAATATGGATTGAAGAGTTAGTTTCAAATTATGAATGAAATTTTAAATACCTAATAAGATTTTTTATTTTTTTTGGTTAAATTCCTTTAACCCACGTTTATAGAAAGAGAAGAGAATAGATAGGAAGAGGAGAGGAGAGAATAAATAAGAATTGACGGGTTAGTTTTTAATTAGGAATGGTATTTATACCCATTATTTTACCTTTAAAAACTTTTCTCAATATTGGGGAGGGGCCAAATAGTGACATTTCACATATGAGAAGAGAAAAAAAACTCTAAGTGACCCCAATGAAAAATTAAAGGAAAATCTAATCATATTTATTGTGCTTAATTTCCGGGAATAAGGTTAAATCTCAAAATCAGTTTCACGTTGGACTACTGACATTATATTTGATTATTTTCAATTCCACAAGTTCAGATTTACTGCTTCTTTGTATAGATGTGAATAAATCTAAAACCATTCATATATAAAGCATGTATCAATTAGGAAAGAACAGTTGGATGTGGTGGAGCATGAAATTCATATTGACTGACTGAAACAGTCTTAAGATAAAAAAAGTATAAGCCAAGAAATTAAAATTGTTTTATGTTAATATAAGATACATTAAAATTATAAAAAAAAAATCATCTAAAAATTTGGAAATTAAATTTGTGAAAATAGAATTTCGTTTTTTATTTTATTTATTTTTGGGTGAATAAAGATAAACTTAGGGTTGGATTTCAGTGTTGGGTTAGGGTTTTGTAGCCAAAAATAATCCTTTCGTATTTATGTATGGAAATCAGAGACGGTAAATAGAAGAATCACATTATTATTGGAGAAGCTCTGCATGAAAATGGAATAGTTGTTATCAAGTTGAATGAGCATTTGCAGGAGACGATATCTTATAAAGATGAATGGACAAAGCAGCTATTGAAGCATCATTTTTAATAAGATGGCTACGGTAGATTAGATAAAGAAAATGAAGATGACAACGACAAAGAGGAAAAAAACTGCGTGATATGTCTACGAGTCTTCGATGATGAAGCTTCAATAAAGAAGCTTTTATGCAACCATCGATTTCATATTGCTTGTATCACTCAGTGGCTGCAACGAAGATCCATGCCCAGTTTGTCGATGCATCATTGAGGCTTCTTCTAAAGTGCAGCAAAGGGTTTTATCATTTATCATTTCTTTGGTTTTCTTTTTTGCTGTCGTTTCTTTTTACAGCACCTCCGGTTTTCTTTTTTGCTATTGTTCGCGTTGGTTATGAACTCATGGACACACTCTCCATTAGGACTTAAGAGACAGTTAGTCAACCAGAGATTGTAAAACCCTTGAGAGAGGTTTGCTATAATCTCTTTAAGAACGAAGAAGCTCATTTTTCCATAGATTGGTGAAAATAATCCACTAGCTCCATAAATAGAATACATAATGCTATCAAGGCTCTTTTTTCCACATCACAGATTCATATTACAATTTTCGCATGTTCTGAAATGCTTCTCTGATATTTGAAGATTGAAAGGTTGCATTTTTTTTCTGGTATCCAAAGGTTGCATTCACAATACCAATTTGTGTGGGTGAAAAGAAACTGTACCTCATGGGAATTTTATGTATTTTTTTCTTCTTCTATAGGTTTTTTTTTTAAATTTATAGAGGTTCTTCATCATCTGGACTCTTAGAGTTGTTCTATCAACTATATTACAAAATGATACTCATTTCTAAACAAATTATCTTCAATATTCAACCCCAATATAACCCATAGCAACGTGATTCACAAGCTCTGTCTCTGTAGGTGTGTATGTTCTGTTACTTGCATAAGGGCAGCATTATGAAGTGATCAAGATCTAGTTGCTGCAAAAAACAAAGAAACAAACCTGAGATGAGGAGCGAAAACTCAAAATGAAACCCCAGTTCCTCTTCTTTTTCTATTCTCCCCTGTCCACCATTCGTGATCGCCGGCATCCATGAGCAATCCATGGGGCTGACATCAATCGTGAGCAGCGGACCGTCTGAGCATAGATCCTGTGGATCCAAAAACCCTGTTCTCCCCTGTCACCGAAGTTGTCCGAGCTCGAACTGACTATTGAGCACATTTAAGTTGTCTTAATGACATGTACAGAGGAAATCTGAAACCAACAACCTTAGCAGTTCGATTAGTGGCGTATCCCTCTTCATTCCTATGGTTAAAACTTATAACCCCCGATTTGAAGCCGATCTTGCTACCTTTATGGTTGGTTCTTTCCTTTTCTAGATATGAACTAACAGCTGCTTGTCGAGCGTTTTTGCTTGTTTTGTTTTGTACTAGCAGAGGGAATGGAAAGACATCTGGATTGTATTTCCCCACATCACAGCTGCAGGCAGTTTCACCATGCGACCTCATCTCAGCAAGTGCAGAGCCGAACCGCCTCTAAGTTTGTGGAAAAGCTCTCTTCAAGATCGGATACTTGGAGCCATTGCATCCTTCAAGTATTCACTCATCTGTAGTAGGTGACTCAGCCTGGCGAAGTAAGTCATCGGGTTACTCTCTGTTTGGGTATGCCAAATTGGCTACCCCCGTGAGCACATAACCATTACCTGCCAAAAGCTTGCAGAGGCATGAACCCCTCTTGGAGCAATGGAGGTAACAAGTGTGGGCAGAGATACATTTCGGGCCTCCTTCTACTCTGAAGACATGAGAAATGGAGTAGCTTCACTCTCCCCATGGTGGCTGAAGCACTACCCTCTCCACTTCACCTTGGACCCCATAACTTAAGGAAGAAGAAATACCCGACTCCCACCAATAGCACTGGGGATTCAACTGAAAATGAATCATCTTCGAATGTTACCATTATGAAAGAATTAGGAATGCAGCAGCTGGAATTGGTAGAGTTATTGACATCCAAATGCAACCGTATGTAGCTGGGCTCTCAGTTGAGCAGCTAGAGTCAAGATCATGTTCAACATCAACGAAAAAGTGATTCCTTCAATCTCAATAAAAAATGTTCAAGATGAACAACTTTCTCGGCAAGTTCCATATGAAGTAAGGGTTGTCTGCTCTAGTTGTGTAAAATTACACATCAAACAAGGTATTGCAAGTCCAATGATGAACATGTGGAAGAAGGGAAGGGGGAGGAACCGTAGATGCTTTCGAACCTTCGGTCGATGTAGGACCCTACTCGAGGCTAATGACTGAGCCTCTCCTAGACGATGTTGCAAGACTCCATTCCGCAAAAAGCTTGGGAGAGATGTATAATCTCCCAGTTGCCAGTGATTAGCAGGGGCTTCCTCGGATCAGCGGTTTCCAATTTCAAACCGTGGATTCAACCTCTCTCTCTCTAACCAACTTAAAGAAGATGATACTCCTAACTTCAGTAATGCTAGCCAAGGTACTAATACCCTTGGTGGAAGAGAAAAATTGAAAGGTGTGGAAGTGAATCAGAGGGGATACCTCTTAGTAAAAATTTAATCACCTGAACAAATACCTCTCGGCCCAACTGCTGCAACCACTCCACTGGTGAGGAATGAGGAAGTGATTCCTAACTTGAACCCTCTTTTTGAAGGTATTAAGGAAAAGGTAGATGAATCTTCTCCGATTGAGCTTCTAAATCAACCTAAAATTCAAGAACTGGTGAAAAAGTTTGAGCTTGAAGGAAAAGTAGTGAACCATCAATCAGAAACACTGTGATCTTTAAGGCTAGAGGTGTAGGAAAAGGGTCGAAAGAACTGTTGGTTGGTGATAAAAGTGGGGAAATAGAGAGCATCCGATCTCCCCATCTCAAGCGCCGAAGGGTTAGCTAGCTTGCACCTTCTCAAACTGAAGCCCTACTTGTATTGGACCCTTTGGATATTCTACTTTGTAATCTGGAAACCATTCTTATGAATTGCTCTCAACACATCACTATTTTGAACCGGTTTGTTAGTGGGATCCAACTTAAATATGGTAATATCATTACCCATGACATTGCTCATACTGTACTCAATGGTTAAAATGCTCATGATGGGATGACAGCACAATGCCACATGCCTCTCAGGTTTCCCCTATCATAAATACTCTATTTCCTTTGATTTATGTTTGGTTTTTTTTTTATCACTACTTGCCATTCTTCATTGCTGGAGTAGGAACCGTTTATGTCCAGGGATAGATTTTATGCCTAACTCTTGTATTAAGTTATTTATGTTGTTTGTTAACTTTGTTCATATATTTTGTTGTCTACTGGTTCTGGAGTCTTCAAAACACACACACACACACACACACACACACATGATTATTATTTTCATAGAAAATTTCCTTGTGTTCATACTCGATTTTTGGGTGTGGTGGGTAGGCCTTTCGGGTTTTGTTCCTAGACTATTGATCCCTTCTCGTTGTGTGTTCAATTTTGCAATAATGCACATCCTTTCTTGGAATGTTAGGGGTATGAATGGAAAATTTACTCTACAATTCATCTCTAAAATTCTTAAAAAATTTTGACCGGAGATTGCTTTCCTATGCGAAACAAAATGCTCTAACCATCCTTCGCTTCTGGATTCCCATAAAAGATTGTTCAATGGCTACAAACTTCTATTTTTCAACAATAGCAAAGAAGTGAAGGGTCTTAAGGGGGGCACTGGCATCCTCACTACAGACCCAAACTTAGTTTCTCTAATCTCGACTAATAAAGGGTTATTTATTCTACAATGTTCTTCCCAATCTCTATCCTAGTACGCAGCTTGTTTATATGCTCCTCCTTCCTATGTTGAAAGGATTGTATTTTGGCATACAATTTAGTCTCAACTCTGGTCATTGGATAAACCGTTTGTGCTCATTGGTGATTTCAATGAAGTCCTTCACCCGGGGTATATAATTGGGAACCACTTTAAGGGTTCTCCAGCCTTACCTCTTCTCAAGGACATTCTCCTTTCTCTCTCTCTCTCTCAATGAACTGTCTGAGGATTATTTTACTTGGTCAAACAAGCAAAACCCCCTAATTTGGTTAAAGAAAAATTGGATCTTTGTTTTGCTTGTCCGAATTGGACTGCTATGTTTCCCAATGCTCAAATTCGTAAATTGTCCAAAATTGGATCAGATCACAACCCTATCATGCTCACCATAAAAATTAAAACATATGGAGGCTAAAACTTTTTCACTTGCAAAATGCATGAAATTTCCATACAAAGTTCTTGGAAACAGTGAAACTACTTGGACTGGAGCAGGAAAGGCTAATCTGGAAACAAAACTTGCAACCCTCTCAAGATCTTTACAAAGTTGGAATCGGTTAGTGTTTGGGAATATTGATAACTTATTCCGTAACATTTCAGCCGAAATTGTGGGACTTCAATCTCAGTCTATCCCCTTTGAGGAGAAGATTAAAGAAAAACGAAACACTCTTATGTGGGCCCTATCTGCCGAATAACACTTTTGGTTTCAGAAATCAAGGAATCTGAAATTTCCTGATGGGGACAGAAATACCAAGTATTACCATCTCTTTTCCAAAATCAACATACACAATAACAAAATTGATTTCTTGGACATTGATGGAATCTTTGTAACCCAACCTTATGAAATTGTTAAAGGGTTCATGGATTTCATGCAAAACCTTTTTTCTTCCTCCAATCCACTGGAACCTGACTTCGTTGAAAGCCTATTCCCACCCATTTCAGACTCCTAGATCCTCGCTGGAATATCTTCTATCCCCCATCTCGAGGAAATCAAACAAATTGTCTTCTACTTGGGCCCACATAAAGCACATGGGATGGACGGCTTCAATGCTTCCTTTTACCAGAAGCATTGAGAATTAATAAAGACTATGCCAAAGGTGGTATGCTAAAGCGGTTAAAGATCCAACTTTCCTAGGGGAGGTTTTGGGTTCGCACCCACTCGACGGCATTAATATAAAAAAACTCCCTTGAGGATGTAAATCGTGGTGCGCGCAAGCAACTACCTCATAACAAATTTCTTTATTAACCTAGTCCTTCCCCAAGGAATAAACCATACCCTACTGCTTCATTACACAGACAAGACCAACCAGATTTTCGTCCCATTATCCTGGGCAATATATCTTACAAAATTCTTGCAAAAAAAAAAAAAAAAACAAAAAGAAAAAGAAGTCGGGTGCAAAAATTAGGGTGCCATGTGAGCATAATGGTTCTTTAAGTTATGAAAGTATGTTTGGTAATTTTTTATCTCACATTGAACCAAACAGTCTATACTTCGAAATTTTGTTAACAAATTTGTTCATTTATTTATTTAATTTTCCCATTTTGCTTCAAATTCTTTGAAATAAATGATAGCCATCGAATGTTACTTTTGGAATGATTTTTCCTTGAAGAAGGAATCTCTTCATCTTTCCCTCTCGATGGTGATATCGGATTCTTCGAGTTGTGCCAAGGGTATTTCGGACATTTTAAGTATTAAAATAATTAATTATGAGATAATAGCTAGCAGATTCTCTTCACCCCGACCGCCCAACGTCCAACGCCCAGGAGAAAAAGAAAATACTCTCTCTCCTCGGTTGCTATTTGGACCTCTGTTGGTGGGCTTTATCAACGATGCACAAGCCCAACAGGCCCAACAGGCCCCTCAGATTCCACCAATCTCAGTCCACTTTCAGCAGCGAATCTCTCTATCTTGAAGCGTGTGGAGACTCAACAATCATGACCAAAGCGTCCGCACACGGTTTCGGTAGAAAACCCAAACCAACGCAAAATAAATAGCGACTGGTGAAAAGTAACACGAACCGTCAGATTAGAAGCCTAGGAAACAAAGAATCATCACATGGGTTTCAATCCAACGATCACAACCACATCTGCATGTGTAGACGTTCTGTCTGAATAGCTTTCCATTTACAGAAACTCCTTTTCCCTTCAATATATATATATATATTTTAATTTTTTATTTTAATAAATACAAACAAGTAAAAGTGAAAAAAATCGCCGGAAGAAACGGGTTGGGGGTGTCGAACGCAGCGAGGGCGAAAGAAAAGGGGTGGAAATTGTAGAGCAGCTTGTGCTTCTTTTTCTTCTTCTTCTGCTCTGCTCTTTCTCAGTTACGCTGTCACAAAATCTAATCTCATCTAGCCACTTGGATTCCATCTCGATTTCTGTTGTATTCACTTCTCAAGGATGGATCTGTTTCTATTACTCCCAATTTTCATTTCAATTGAATGTGAATCCGAATTCGGTTTCTAAGTGATAATCTCAATTCCGATCAATTTCCATCGATCTGCTTTCTCAGGTGAAGAAGAAGACATGAAGGTTCCTTGTTGTTCAGTTTGCCATACGAAATATGATGAGGAAGAGAGAGTGCCACTCTTACTCCAATGTGGTCATGGATTCTGCAAAGAGTGTTTATCGCGAATGTTTGCAGCGTCTTCAGATACTACTCTCTCTTGCCCCCGATGTCGGCACCTGACCGTTGTGGGAAACGCTGTTAGTGCTCTTCGCAAGAATTTTGCTGTTCTTGCTCTCATTCACTCCTCCTCCGCCGACTTCGACTGCGACTTCACGGATGATGATAGCGAAGGCGATGGAGCAGCCGATGTTGACGATGAAGAGGAAGAGTTCGGACGCTGGAGAAGGCGGAGCAGTCAGTCTCATACTTCCAGCTCTGGTTGTGGCGGTACTGGTGCTGGTTCGGTTATCGATCTTGCTTCGCACCAGGACTTGAAGCTGGTTCGTCGGCTTGGGGAGGGGAGGAGGGCTGGGGTAGAGATGTGGTTTGGTATGCTTTATGGTAACTCCTCTTTGGCTTCTTCTTCTGCAACGGGTAGGTGTCGACACAAGGTTGCGGTGAAGAGGGTAGCAGTTGGGGATGATACGGATTTGGTGTGGGTGCAGAGTCAGCTTGAGAATCTGCGGCGTGCGTCGATGTGGTGTAGAAATGTTTGCACTTTCCATGGAGCTACAAGGTTGGATGGTCGGCTTTGCCTTGTTATGGATAAGTATAGTGGTTCCATACAGTCGGAGATGCAGCAGAACAAAGGGCGGCTTACTCTTGAACAAATTCTCAGGTTGTCCTTAAACTTCAATTTGCATTTGCATTTGCATTTCAGTCTTCTACCTTTTAGATTGGTTCAAACATTGTTAGCCATTTTGCTCATAATTTGTGCTTAGAACATATTCTCTGATTCATAGAAGTATGTCTTCTGGGCAAACTTATGATGTCTTAACAATCTCTCTTTCTCTCTCTCTTCCTGGGTGAATTAAGATTTTCTGTTGAACTTCGTTCTACATCATTTTACAATTTTGAAGGTTAACAAATTGATGACGATAATATTTAGTCTGTGCCATTACGTATCTCAAATTTTTTTGTTAAAAGAAAGGGGCGAAGGGTTGTGACTTGTGAAACATGGTATGGCATTCTTTCAGTTACTTTTCATTTTATTTGGAATAAGTGATTCAGTAGTTTCTGTTTTCCCGGTAGAGTTGGTTGCTTTCAGCAAATTGGAAATATAGAGCCGTAGATTAAGTATTCTACTGTCTGGGCATGCAAGTCAGGAGTGCAATTTTTTTATCAAGGATTTGCAATAATAACAATGGGTGTCACTGAGCACAATCATGATTAGGGATTCCTTCCCACGTAAGCAGAAAAACTAAGGCACTCTTTAAGAGAAGTAAAACCCCGCCAGGGCGGATCCTTGTAGAGAGTTAGATAACAGAGGATATTTCCCAAAATTTTTGACAGGCTGAGATAGATTAGAGTCGTTTTTTTCTTTTTCTGTGATCAAGGCATTGAAATGAAATTGAATTCAATATGTAACAATCTATCAGAAATATAAGATGACTATCGTTTCAGTTAAACTTAATTGAGCATGTTGGTTGGTTAAGAAGCACCTCATGCAAGAATTGCATTGATGAAATAGACTAACAAGACTGGAAAGTTTATTAGCAGAACCATCAACCAAGAGAAGATTTAAACCTTGGGGTATACCATCGTTTGGTCATGTTTAACCAAAACTACTGGCTACCTCTGGTAGAAACATCTTTCTTAGCATGTTTTGAGAGAGAGAGAACTCCATTTTGACCTTGTTGGAGTGAAAAGCAAGGCTCTAAACTGCTTTCTACCTGGTTTTGCAAGTTCATCTTGGTTTCAAACAAGGTCTGGAAGTTTTGCAAGTGTCGGCACTGCAAAGGAGAGGCTTTTTCCCAAAATATTCATTTGTTAAGGGCTAATCACTTGATAGCTTTGTGCTTTTTGGCTCTTCTACTCAATCAATTCTTCTGCAACATGGTTATGTGTGATTGGAGGATGAAGCTAATAATCCTCCCCCTTCTCCCCCCCCCCCCCAAAAAAAAAAAATGTACTTTTTTATTGGGAAGGATTACTGGATTAGTGTGGTATATTGCTAGGCAGAAGTATCATGGGATACATGTCTGCTGCATTTGGAGGATAATCGCAACCACCTTTGGTGGTGTGCAACTAGCTGACTAGATTCGCTAAGACACTCCGTTTATTAAGTGTTGAGTGTTCTGTTTTATATTTCCCTAGCCTGATGTGTTTTGATTGCATATTTACATTTCAGTAGCTAAATTATATGAAAGCAGTCTTAATAATAAGGTTAGTGTACAGCACACATTCAGTGCACACTAGCAAGCTTGGGTCCAAACCGAAAATTACTATTTTGGACTTTCTCTTTTAGATACCAAGTCATGTAATAGCTGTAAAATTGTAAAAGTGGGCAGTTCAGAAAAAGAGATGTCAACAAACAATTCTTGGACTAGAAACCGTTTTGGTTGACCCAAGATATCTTGGTTTCTGGATGGCCTCAATAAAAAACTAACTAAAACAGCTGTAGGAGTTCTCCACGCATTAGTAACTGAGTCTTCAAACTGGAATTGATTTAGGATTCTTTTGTTTAATTATTTGCAACTTGCATGGGGATTGTAGATGTTTAGTATTTTAGTTAGTTTTAGGTTAGGAGTAGGAGTTTTCTTAGACTTGTACTAGTTTCCATTTGAGTTGGAACCCTGATTGGGAAGCCTAGTTAGACTGTAGTTTTCTTTTTTTTGGTCTCAATCTAGGGCCGGCCTTCGCTCAATGGTTGGTGGACCACTGTTATAGCCTGAGGTCAAGGCATTGAAACAGCATCTCAGCAAAAATTGCTGGGTTAAGGCTTGTTAGAAGAAAGCCACATTCGCCTTCACGTGGTCCCTTATCTCAGATTCTTTTCTTGATTTGCCTTACAGCTGTATTCTGTTGGTTGTTATTTCGGTCCACTTGTTTATGAGTGCCACAACTTGTCTTAAATGGTATAATTGGTGACAGGTTCTCCTGTGTTCCTGGTTTCCCATCTGCTCTTGTCTGTCTTTTCCTCTTTTTGTGGAGCTTTAATGGCTTCGTCGTCTTCTCTCTCGGTTTTTGGTGCTCAGCCTCCTGACTTCTCCTGTATTCCTATTAATAACTTCCAGCACTTCCTCATGTCAAGTTTATGCCTCAGAACTGTATTGTTTGGCGATCTCAGTTTCTTCCCTTGCTTCATAGTTATGATCTTCTTTGGTTTGTTGATGTTCTTATCCAGTCATTGATGTAACTAGGGTTGGCAACCATAGGGCACCTCAGTTTTGGAGCCCCACAATAGACCCCAGAAGGTGCACCTATAGGCTAGCCGAAACATATGAAGGGCAAATGTGGTATTTTACCACCTCCTTGGGGGAGGGGGTCCAAAAGGTCCTGCTGAGTCTAGACTAATTTTAGGATCCAACATGTAATTTTTGTTTTTCACTTGGACAAGTGGTTAGATTCCCAATCTGGTTAGGAGTCCCAATTAGAGAAGGGATATCCATAGTTGTACTCGACTTTCTACAAGGACTCTAGATCTACTTTTTGTTTTGAGTTTGAGTCCTTGGTTAACAAGTTTTTGAAGGGTTTTTGTCTAGTTGGGAGTCCCAAATTGAATCTAATTTTTCAAGTAGAATTCTTTCTGGAAGTTGGTTGTTTGTTCTGCAAGTTGTCTTTGTTCAGGAGTTCTTTAGAAGACTCCTTGTTTAGTTGTTTAAAGAGTCCTTTTTCTTAAGCTGTTGAGTTGTAATTGGATTCCCTAAGTTGAGCCCAAGTAGGGTTTACTAAGTTGAATCAAAATGGTTTCTTGAGTCCTACTTATTTCCTTCAATGTAATACTACTATGAATAGAACCACCCCACTATGTAACAAATCAGATTTGGTGAATTGAATAAACAAGTGTTGAAGGAAAACTTGAAGTCACCTGGGTTTTTAGTATTCAAACAATTTTCTGCAATTTCAATTCGGTCCACCATCTTCAAAGCTTGCGGCAGCCATAGAAGAGTCCAATTTTCTTCAATTGATCAACGGATGCCTTTCCCTACAGTACTGCATTCTCAACCCCCTCCCTAGCCTTCTCTCTTCTTCCCCTTTTGCTGCACCCTTGTTTTTTATTTTCTTGAATTTTTGGACCTTTTCAGTGACCCAAATTTTAAGGTCAGATCTACGCCAATCTAACAGTCAGATCTATCCCGAACTTTAGGAACCTCATCCCTCCAACACTTGACCTTAGAACCCAATGTGACCCCATTCTTATTGCTCGATTTCAAGATATAATTATTTTCTTAAATTCTCGTATTTCCCGAGACCCCAAAAGCAAGAACCTTAATGTCTTTTTAATTTAGCCATCCAAACCCTACCAAACTAGGGGGATCATATCCTCCTATATTATTATCTTCATCCCCTCCAAGTTTCAAACCCTTTCTGATAGCTTTCATCTCAAGGAACTTATCTGTTGTGATGGGTTGTACCCTTAGGATCCTAATTATCATCTTAGAGCATATTATAGTTTACCGCAAAACATTAACCGAACCTTTCCCCTTACGAAATCATCCCTTCACAACCCATATCACAAAGGAATTTCATATCCCCAAAAATTTCCAAAACCCTAGAACCTTTTTTATCAGCCATAAACCTACAACTGCAGGGTATTATTGGGCAATACAAGCTGCTTTCCATAAATTTGGTTGGGATCAGGCCTATTACAGCATGGTTTAACCCTAGTTTACTGCTGGTTCTCTAAAAGAGGATTCTGAAGACTGGACCAGACCCTGGGTTACATCAATTGGTGTCAGAGCGAGCATGAATCAGCAATTATCAGAGCCATGGATGATTCAACATATTAAGGAACTTGACTCTAAGACCCCTATATGAAGAATACCTTTACTGCAACTCTTCCCTCAGTGTCATATGACTCATATCAAAGATCCTGGTAGCAGAAACAGAAGAAGACCAGAGAAGTTGTATCTTCTATACCAAGCTCAAATCAGGTGAATATAAAGCTTTGGTAATTGTTGATAGTGGTAGTAGTTCTACTTTGGTGACTGAGATTTGTAAAGAGGACTAATGTTAAAATTGAGAGGCATCCCCAACCCTATAAGGTCTCCCTTTTAAACTGTGAGAGATTAGAAGTAACCCAGAGGTGTCTGGTTTCCATCAGTCTCCGTTCTTACTTTAAGGAGGTCTGGTGTGATGTAGTTAGTACCCATGAGGTTGTTTGCTATTATTTTAGGAAGACCCTTGTTGTATAATGATGATGTAGCTATCATGGAGAGAGAACACATGTAAATTCATACACAAAGGCCAAAAAATTCTTTCCTTTGAACCTACCAAGAGAAATCAGGAAGACACAAGACCTCAGAGCAGCTCAAAGGGACACTAATACCAAAACGCAGAACTTGGTGGTTCTGTCTTCAGAATCTGAAGGACCCAGTCAAGAAAGCAACCAAGGCACCCTAAAAGAATTTAAGGTTTGAATGAAGGCTTAGGGAGATCTAGGGTTTTGAAAATTATAGGGTTAGGGTTCCCTAATAACAAGTTGCAGAAATTCTAGGTTTTAGAAGTAGGATAAGGATGGGGGTTGGGATCGGGTGTAAGGGGATGGGAAAGATGATCCTGCAAGGTTGGGGGAATTGCAGATGGGGTTTAGAGTATATAGTTAATCTAGGTTTTAATGGGTTGGAATAATTCTGGTGTTGGGTTTTCTCGGTTTCCTAGCTGCTGCTGGTTAGAAGGTTGAATAAGAAGATAAGAGTAAGAAGGGAGGCTGGAAGCTTGTCCTATGGTTGGGGAGGAGAGGGTTTAAGTGGAATAGGGGTGGGGAAGTCCTAGGGTGCTGCCTCAGGATTCTTGGAAGGGGGGGGTATGAGGTTGTGTGACAGGGAGGGGCACTGTAATCGCAGAAGCAGGGGTTGGGGGAAGCTTGCGGGTGGGCCTCGGATTGGGGTGGGGTGCTTGTACTTACTTGGGGATTGAAGATGAAGGCTATAAACTGAAAATTTTCTGCAGAATTCTTCGTCTCTAAAGTGCTGCAAGCCCCCTATGAGGGAACTCAGAAGAAATTTTATCTGTTTGACTCAGGAGCTAGTGTGATTGTTGTTGGAGGGCATACATGCATAAAGATTTAAAGGAGCTTGCTCAAGAATCAAACAACATCCTAACTTTTTTTGTAAGCTCCAAGAAGAAAAACCAAAATAACAATTATAATCCAGAAAAAACCTTGAGATTAGATATTCTTCTGGTTTTATCTGACATTGCTTCTAAAACTGAATGGTTTTTACGAATCCTGAGCAGTTGTCTTAATTTTTCTTATGGATGACATTTGCTCTTCCGGTGATAAGGGCTTTGAGCAAGAAGCTGAGAATTTTCCCCCCTAGATGTTGTAATTGCCATGGGAAAATATATTTCTTAGGAGTTACTATTACCATGGGAAAATATATTTCTTAGGAGTTACTATTACTATGGGAAAATATATTTCATAGGAGTTACTAACCACTTGTTAATAAACAAATATGTTATAGGGTATGCATGTAGGTTGTTCATCTTGAGGGATATGTTTAGTTCTTATGAAAAATAATTTTGTATACAACTTACCGTTAGGTCTGTCAAAGATTTGTTTACCACCATTGACTTATTTGGGCCTCGAGTAATTCTATTTTAAAGTTTCAGGATGATATGAATCAAGTTCCTGGCGTTTACCAACTAGAAATGAAATATTGGACTTAATGCCTGTTTTTCAATAGTCAATGGTGTTTTTGCATCTTTCTTTTTTTGCTTGCCCATTTGATTGACTTTTTTGTTTCATATGATGTCTTCATTGTCTGGAAGTTATTGGCATCTGTAGTTCCTTCCAGTTTTGACCCATTGGGCATTTGTTGATTGCAGATATGGGGCAGATATTGCACGTGGTGTTGCTGAGTTGCATGCAGCTGGTATTGTTTGTATGAATCTGAAGCCCTCCAACTTGCTTTTGGATGCCAGTGGTCGTGCAGTGGTTTCTGATTATGGTCTTCCAGCGGTTCTGAAGAAGCCCTTTTGTCGAAAGGCTAAATCAGTTCCCGAGGATGATTCTTCAAGAATGCATTCATGCATGGATTGCACAATGCTGAGTCCACATTACACAGCTCCAGAGGCATGGGAGCCCTTAAAAAAGTCATTGAACATATTCTGGGATGATGCGCTTGGTATATCTACAGAGTCGGATGCTTGGAGTTTTGGCTGTACCCTGGTGGAAATGTGCACCGGTTCTGTCCCGTATGTAGTGTAACATATTTTTTGAATGTTTTGGAAGTTTGCAATTCATACTGCTGAATAAATTGAGACTTTTCTACAGGTGGGCTGGTTTAAGCTCAGAAGAAATTTATCGTGCTGTAGTTAAGGCTCGCAGACTGCCTCCACAGTATGCCAGTGTTGTGGGTGTTGGGATACCGAGGGAGTTGTGGAAGATGATTGGTGAGTGCCTACAGTTTAAGGCTTCGAGAAGACCCACTTTCCAAGCAATGCTTGCAATATTCCTTCGCCATTTGCAAGAGATTCCTCGTAGCCCTCCTGCAAGCCCTGACAAGTATGGAATTACATCTTGTGACCCTTCAAATTTTGCCCTTCTCTGTTTTCCTTTATTTTTGTTAGTCGTTATTTTCATCTTTTAAATCCCTTTGAAGCCAGAGATAATGAACTATGATGTTATGAAGTTATATTTTGCGCTAACTAATACTTGTCAGATAGATCAGAATACTTCTCCTGCAGAGTATCTTGGCTCCAGATCTAAATAAACATAGAACTTATTCTGAACCATGGAATCCCATTTGTTGATCTATTTTTCAGTAATTTGAGTACTGGTGACCAAAAAACCAAAGGTCCCCCCCCCCCCCACCACCAAAAAAAAAAAAAAAAAAAAGAAGAGTAAACCAAAAGGGAAAAAGAAAAAAAAGATTGTTCACTGGGTTGACTACAAATTCTGCCTGTCCAGGTTAGTTGCACGTATCTGTGGCACCAGTCAGTTTAAAGGTTGAATGCGCTTCCTGAATAAGTACTATTTCTGCAACCACCAATTTTTGTGTGTTGTTTTTCTTAATTATTTTGAAGTTGCTTTTTCTGAACACTAGTTATGAATATAATCTTTCAGTTCATATGCTTACCCCGTAGTCACTTTATTGGTTAACCAAAGGTGGAGTTTAAGCAGAATAATTCTATTAGCTTGTCCTCTTTGCGGTTTCATAACCAGAGTGTGACCAATATTAGGAGGAAACAGTGTCTTCTTTTTGGGATTTGGTACTTTGAGGGAGGATGGTCAACTCAGTTTCATGTCTCCTTTTCTGTGGCCTTCATCCAGACCTTGTTTTTCGGGTGTTCTATTGATTAGTTTGACGGTGAATTTTTTCAATGGAACTTTGTGTTTTCTGTAACTGCGAAACGACTATAGTTTACCCCTTTTCCCCATAAATGGTTTCTGAATCATGAAATGCCATGTCTTATTTTTAAAATTCAGTGAATTGGCCAAGTGCCCTGGTATGAATGCCACGGAACCATCCCCTACATCTGTATTGGAGATTTTCCAGGACAACCCCAACCATCTACATCAGCTTGTTTTTGAAGGGAATTTGGATGGTGTTAGGTGAGTCCAATGTGGGAGATATCTTACTTGTTTTGAAGGACCGTTGTATGAGGTTTGTTGTTTAACCTGTCTCTCTTTCTCTGTGTGTTTGCGTGTCTGTGTGTGCACGTGCGTGTAGAGGGCTGCTTGCAAAGGCTGCAACAGGAAACAATGGTAGCTCACTCTGTTCTCTATTAGAAGCACAAAATACAGATGGTCAAACTGCCCTGCATTTAGCTTGTAGAAGGGGCAGCCTAGAACTTGTAGAAGCTATTTTGAATTATGAGGAGGCAGATGTGGATGTCCTTGACAAAGACGGAGATCCTCCAATTGTGTTTGCCTTAGCAGCTGGTTCCCCAGAATGTGTTTCTGCTCTCATCAGAAGATCTGCTAATGTTAGATCTAGGATTAGGGAAGGGTTTGGTCCATCCATTGCACATGTTTGTGCGTACCATGGCCAACCAGATTGCATGCGTGTAAGTTCTCATTCACAGACATAACTGATTCCTTCCTTGTTTGATTTTAGATTTTTCTGATTTTCTCTTGATCTGTTTCTAATTTTTGCAGGAGTTACTGATGGCAGGGGCTGATCCCAATGCGGTGGATGATGAAGGTGAATCTGTGCTACACAGAGCCATTGCCAAGAACTACACAGAGTGTGCTATTGTCATATTGGAAAATGGGGGTTGCAGCTCCATGGGTTTTCGCAACTCGAAAAATTTGACGTAAGACCAAATGGTTCTCTGATGATATGATCTTAATTTTCTGTGAGGTTTATAGTCTTGAAATGGATGTGGTTCATATACTAGGCATTGACTGCAGCTTTGTGAAGCTTGGGTTAGTTCAACAATCACATACATACATGCATACATACGTACATATACACACACCCATAGCTATATGTTGAAAAATTTGATGTAAGACCAAATGGTTCTTTGATGATATGATCTTAATTTTGTGTGAGGTTTGTAGTCTTGACATGCATGTGGTCATTGTTTGAAATTTTGTTTTGTCTGGTTGAGACACCGAGATACTGAAATTTCGACCGTGCCGAAACTTGGCACACCACTATACCATGTTTCGGTGGGTTTTAGGTGGTTTTCGGGTCTGATTTTTGGTGTACAGCCTAATTTTTGGTGAATTGCAACCTGAGTAGAGGGGAAAGGGAAGGCAAAGGGGTGGGGATTGGGGTTTAACAAGAGAGGGGCTCTACTGTTGCCACAGGGGAGGACAAACCAAGAGGGGAGGGGAATGGGGGAGCTGTAGGGTAGGGGAAGGTGGGGGAGGGCCTAGGTGGTGTCGCAGGGGGTAGGGTAGGGGGATAGGGGAGCTGTAGGGGTTGGTGAGGCTTCTGTTGAAGTGCAGCAGCAAAGGGGATGGGGTTCCCTAGGTGCGCAGGAGAGGGAAGAGGGGGGAGGGCGCTGGAGATGAAGGGCCAGGCCCGCCAGGGGTAGGGAAGCTTTGCATGGGCAGGGAAGAGGGGGGGGGGGGATGGGGCTGGGATGATCACTTAAGTTGAGAGCTCCTGGAATTGATTAATGGCAACTGTGAACTAAGAATAACTGCTGGAAGTAATGGAAAGTCCTTCAAATCTGCTGTTGTCCTCCCAAAGAGAACTACGACCTTGTGTTCAACAAAGGCTCGTAAATTTATTCAATCAAAACTTAAGAATTACAATGAGCAGAGGCTAATTTATAGCCTTTACGAAGAAAGAAGAACTTGACTCAAACTCAACTAAGGCTTAGAGACCAACTTAACTACCACCTAATATAAAAGACTTCTTCTTGAAATAAAAGACTGACGTATCTATAAGAGTCCTCTTTAGGAAAAGACTCCCTAATGAAATAAACCACAACCACTTTATATAGATAAGTTCTAATCAAAGGCAAACTCCTAAGAGAGAAGAATACTTCTTATATATGAGTCTTATCTTATCCACAACTTAATTAGTGGAAACCCACTCAAACACAACTCGAATAAGAATTTAAAATGGACTGGGACTTTTTCATAACTCACATAGTATTATCCCAAATAAAAAATTTGATAGATACATAAACCTTGGATCGAGGGGGTTCCGGCCAGACCCTTCTTGAGCCTTCGTAGGGCTGGAAAAATGACCAAAATGCCTTGGGAATGGGCTTTGGCCAGCATTTTAGGTGTGGGGCCCGCATTGGGGTTCAGCCATTTTTTTTTTTGGGAGGGGGGGGGGTCTCTGTGTTCACATCAGCATGCTTTTATGTTTCAATGAGTTTCAAAACCAAAATATGCTGTAGGGATTTTGATGTTTTGAACCATGACCATTATTAACAGACATGTGAAAGAACTTGCCTTTTACTTAACAATCAGATATGACTTCTCATTATTATCTTTTCCTCTTCTGTTTTTTTTTTTTTTTTTGGGGGGGGGGGTTGGTGTTGGGGGTTGAGGTTACAAAGATTGCCTCTTACGATGTTGAAGATGTAAGTAAAGGCATGCATATCTAGGTCATACTCCTAATAGAGCCTAAATTAGAGCTGATTGTGGATCTAAGATCCATGTGGACGGCCCTGTTTGGTTCAACTTTGTTGTTGTCTGCTCAACTTTTCAGGACCTAGGGTGGAATGTTGGCAATGCTGGCAGTTATTAACGGATCTATTAGCTTTTTGGATTTATGTAGCGACTTAAATAAGTTTGGACATGGCTTAGATGTTGATGTTGTACCGTGTTGATTGTTGAAGATGTCTGCTTGCGGAAGAAGTTTGATTTTGGCTAGGATATGATTTCTGAAATATGAGTTGATTCTCTGTTGACTTAGTTTACAAATTTACAGTGGTGGAATCCTGTGATTGAACATAATGGTAGAGAGGTTTTGGATATGAAGAGAATATTTTTATCAATTTGTAAGGGCATTCTCTGTACAATATACAACTGTACATGGTCTTTTTTATGCTATCTCCGGCTGTTACTGCTACACCAAGAAAAGAAAGAAACGATGACACTGGTGGCTAAGAAGACCCCAAGGCCTAACCTTGGATGCTCTTTGAGCAGTGGTTCTGCATGGCATTGGTGCCACAACAAATTCTAGAGTTTTTCATGTTTGAGTCACTTAAAATAGGCTCAAATTCGGGTTGAGTCACTTATCCGCCCAAAATTACATTTGAGTCACAAGTTAACAGTTGGCAGTCAAGCCCAGTTAACTCCCATTGTTAAATGTCCAAAATACCCTCCTGTGAAATTTATAGCGAGAAAATTAGTAAAGTACCCTCGTTTTCATATCATACCCTCCCCCCTTCACCCTGCCCGGAAATCACCCACCAACACCCCCTCAAAAAAAAAAAAAAAAAAAAAAAAAAAATAAAAAACCCACCTTGCCCCTCTAAACCCTGGGAAGGGAAAACTGAAACAATTCTTTGAAGCTCATCAAGAAGTCGGTATTTGGGGTTCTTCAGTGTCAAGTTTGCTATTGACCTGCTAGTTTTCCAGCTACTTTAAGCCAGAGGCTGGAAGTTTGTCGTGGCACTTCAATCCTATCAAGTTTGGTTGATCTGCTAATCTTATCGGGAACAATTTGGAGGCGTTTTGCAAATTTTGTTTGATCTGGATTTATGTTGCTTTTAGCTGAATTTAATACACTAGACTTCTGTATTCTTCCTAGTGCCAGCTGTTAGAATTTGTTTGAGTTACAGTCGATCAAGTAGTGTCTGAGTTTTGCTTCATTTTGATATCTGGTTGGTGGAGAAGTTCAGCATCCAAGCGTCTAGCTTGCTCCTGATTCTCATCTTAAGAGAGGTGTTGTTTTTAACTGACGCTGGTCTGGTGATATTAGGGCTTTTATTTCTTTAGATCTTTGTCCCAGTGCTTTCATCTACTTCTCTGTTAGACACAGTTGGTTCTTTGTCTACTGCCGTTTCTGAAGCTTGCTACATGTGTCTTATCTGTTTCCGGCTTAAAATTCTGAGGGTTTTTAGCTTTGTTTGATTAGATGCAGTCTGACCGACGAAGAAAGGTAAATATACATATATATCCTCTTCTGATTTATCTCTGGATGGGGATTTCTTTGGTTCTCTGAGTAGGAAACCAAAAAAGCTGCAGCTACCAAGCTGTGAGTGACTGTGTATGATCAGCAATAAGTTGCAGGTTCAATTGGATGGGGATTTCTTTGGTTCTCCGACTGCATAATGTGATCGCCACAGATTTGTTGTTCAAAGAATTGTTTCCTTGGTAGTTATGTTCATGGTAGAAGATCTCGCTCTCGAGAGAGATCTCGCCACCTTGAAAAAGAGAGATCTCGACCATCTCGGTGAGATCTCGGTCGAGATATACAATTTTTTTCGCGTCAACTCGGTGGCCCATCTCGGTGGGTTTTAGGGTCCCAATTGGGTTGAAACTTGGTATTTAGCTTAATTAAGGCCTTTTGAACACGTTGGTGGCCTTGGATTTGTCATAAACAACCCTATGTATGATTTCTAAGTCTACCCATAGTGTGAAACCGAAATGTAGTAGGATTATGGAATGCAATGTTATACAACATGTAATATAGAACCTTTAAAGCATATAAAGGAAAAGCAAGTATATCAAATGCATCAACTAACTTCAATGTTATCAAAATTCCATCCATATGAGTATCATAATCTCAATTTTCAAGAATAAAATAATTATACAACCATTAGAAGTTCTATATAAGTCATTAAATCATAAATTCATCAGACAAGTAGAGAATGATTGATCTTCCTTGTTGTAGATGTGTTAAGAGTAGTTGCAAGTGAAAATTCAGCCAAAATCCACAAAAAAAAGGCAAAAATTGAGAGTTCCAGCGAGATCCAGGGCGAGATATGGCGAGATATGGCGAGATATGGTGAGATATGGCGAGATATAGCGAGATATGGCGAGATATAGCGAGATATGGCGAGATCTCTTGCGAGATATCCCAACTCGCAGATCTCGACCTCCATCTCGTCTCGCCAAGGTGGAAAAACGAGATATCTCGCGAGATCTCGGCGAGATCTCGCGAGATCTCCCACCATGGTTATGTTGTTATTTTTCGTAGTCTTTTAACATCCCTACATTTATTTGTTAGTCTTCTAATTTCTAAAGAGTAGTGAAAAATTATAGTCTTTGAGTTTGAATCTAGCTTTTTGGTATATTAATTTTAACTTGAGCTTGAATCTGGCTTTTGTATTTTCATTTTAACTTCTTGGAAACAGTTCTCTCTTGGGCACAAATTTATTTATCTTGAAACTGTGGTTGATTTATGGGGAATTCTAAAGGGGCTTTGAAATTCTGAGTCTCCATTTTAATGCTACTGTATATCTACTTTAGGCTTCTAAAGCCATCCTTTATACAGTGGGCTGCTTTCAGAGGATCCAATGATGGTTTACAGCAAACTGTCTGGCTTCTTTCTTGTTTGACTAAGGAGTGCTCACGTGAGATGCCTACAGCAGGGCCTAAGTGGGATTCCTGTGGCTGGAAAACTAGTTGGATTTGAGCTTGCCAAAGTTATCTTACTATCTTCAATGTCCATCATCCATAACCATTTGCACCATTACTACCTTATCATTCAACACCAATACAGCAGGATGAAAACTAAATCAAATCTGAACCAAGCTGTACAGCACCCACATTCATGCTGTTAATGTTGTCCATTTGGGGCTGTTGTGTCAGAAGACTTTATTTTGGCCTATGGTTGGGTTTTTATTGGCCTAGGCTTCGTAATTTTTGCGTTTTTGATATAATGGGCCTAATTTGGTTTGTTGAATTCGTTTTCATTGTATTAGGTCACTTCAACAGGTTTAAAAGGGGAGTAGACGCTAAGAATATGATATTATTCAAATAAGACTAATTTAGTCCAAATTTGTGGCTTTATTTGAGTCCTTTGATACTAATGGTCGAGTTGAGGCAGGAATCTTAGCATCATTCAATGTTATGCTTTTAAGACTTCTTGGTTGAGTAGGAGTGTCAATACTTATGACGTATGAATAGGTCTATGGTTGGGTTGTGTACATGTTGGGCCTTTATTCTTATTGGTTTTCTGTGTGTTGGACTATGTTTATGGGCCTGAACCATCGTAGCTGGGTGACAAGCTATGTTATCTTCAATTTAAATTATTATAATATGTCCTTCGATAGCCTAAAGCCTAAGGCCTAAGGGGCTTGATTGAGACTTTGTTTTGAGTTTACTTCAGTTTACTAGTCAGAATAAGTTACCAACTAGTTTGATTATTTGGTTAGGTCTATAGGAGCCTAATTTTAAGCATTTTGTATTTAGTTGTAATATTTGACAAAGTGTAGCTTGGTGAAACCCAAGCAACGACTTGATGACAAGGTGTTTTAGGAGGCCCAAGGGCGATGGCCCACCTTTTGTGTGTGTGTGCAAAAAAAATGTATGCTTTGTTTCTCTAGGCAACGCCTTGTATGCCAATGACGCCTTACAGGCTGAGCTGGTGCTTTTTTGACATTTTGTATATAGATTTAATTTTTTGGGTTATTTTAAATGATCAAAATTTATTTTATAAGTCACAACACTATGTACTATTGGTTGTTCACTTTGTTACCATGAAACAGGAAACATAAGATGAATTTACGACTAAAGAAACAGAGGCAAGTTAGGACTGATGTCATCTGTAGAATACTTTCATATCTATATAAATCATAATCATTTATGATATGGGATGTTGCTATTGTATTACGATGAAATGAACTTATGTTTGTGTTTTTATTTTTTATGATAATCTTGAATCATTGTGATTCTTTGATATTTGTTTAACTTATAAGCAGAATTATCTAAGTCATAAATCGTAATATGCTATATATGTCACATAAAATGGTCGTAGAAAGTGTACACTAGAACACTGTTATATCGAAGGTGACGCCATAGAGCCGCCTAATCACCGTGGCGCTTGGAGAAGCCCTCATACGTTGTGGTCACTTTGCCACTTTGATAACTATGGTTGGAAGAGAGGCAACTTTTGAACATGGACTAGATTAATGAAATTGCTCTGCAAGCTTTTGCGGCTCATTGGTGATGAAGTTAGAGAGTGATCTAACCTTGGTGTCATCGGTGTGTGTCCAATCAATTACTGGAACCATGTCTCCATCAATTATTTTGAACATTTTTTAATACTTTTTACTCTCAGTTCCTTTTAGCTTCCATCTTTATTCATGATTTTCTAATCAACTGAGCTGCTGCCGCAGTAAATTGTATGCTAGAGTAAATTTGATCCATCCCATCAATACTCATTCTTCTCCTAATGAGTATTTTCTTTATTTTGTTAATACATGTTGGTTGTTACTTGTTATGTTAGAAGAAACTCTCTGGCCCTGCCTTTTTCTATTCCATGATTCTCTCTTCTGTTTACTAGGTACTGGCTACAGGTTCTATAATTGTATACCCCCAAAAAATAAAAATAAAACTTAAGTAGATGGGAATTAGAAACTAAACCTTGTTTCTAATTTTAAAAGTAGCTACTAAACTATGACAGCGTTAGGATAGAAGCTTTCTCCCCTTGATGGGTCCTCATGATCATCTAAAAAGCATCCCCATACAAGGCAAATATGACCTTTTTATATGCTTCGTGCAAATAGTACCATGAACAGTGTTTGCTCTTTTATTCTTCATAGCTACATCAAAATGTCTTTAGAAGGAAAATTTCAGATCCCTCAAGCATGAACTGCCATGACTTGGTTATGAATATTTCAAAGAAGGAATACCATGGATTGAAACTTAGGGGCTTTCTTGCATCACAAGTTGAATAGTGGTTCGATTTCAGAATATCGAATTGACTCTTGTTGCCTCAGTTTGGGCAATATTCTAATGTCTATTGTTTCACATGGTCTTTATGTTCATGGATGGTGAACGTATTCCCTGACTGAGGCTTTGCCTGGATGTTATGGGATAACTTGGAAGTTGCACTCTTTACTTGAGTGTATTTCTCAGTGTGTAATTTCCCCCACCGGCCAACACCCCTCAACGACCCAACCGAAAACATCCCCCCATACCCCCTCCCAAAATTTTATTTTATTTTTTCCCCTATTGGATGTGCTTGTGATCAGTTTATTCAATTTGTTGATCAATGAAACCATCCAGTTATTAGTTAAATTATTCGATGAGAATGATTAAAGTTCCTGACCTGTACAGAATTTTGTAAGCTTCACTCTGAGGAGATTTTGCTCCTTTGGATGATAGTAGATTTTATATGAAATTTTGATCCTTCAAATATTTGACATGGTTTAGAGGAAACACTTTGTAGCTGGAAAATAAAATTTTCTTTGTAGTTTGCACTTGGCTCAAGGCATATTTTTGAAGTGCTCTTTTACAAGAAAAAATATATTTAATGCTTGATAACATTTCATTGACGTTTTCGGAGACAAGGATGTAGAGCTGGGAATAACTCTGCGTTTGTTTAGTGTGTCTTTCTCTAAATGTTATAAGCTAAGCTAGCCCCTTGATTTCCCAGACCCTTGCACATGTGCATACAAGCATGGAACGTGGCTATAGTAAAAAGATGGGTGGAAGTTGCATCCAAAGAGGAGATAGCTGAAGCAGTTGATGCCCCAAGTCCATCTGGTACTGCACTCTGTATGGCGGCTAGTCTAAAGAAGGATCATGAAACAGGTAAAACTATATTATCAGAAGCTGTGGTTGGCTCAAAATTGTAGGTTGCATGGATAACTTTGTTGCTTTTTCTATCAGCAACAGCTTTACAGCCATTCTAAAATTTCTTGAGACTGAACAATACGATTCATTCTTGTCAAGCTATTACTACTTTCACCGAGAACCAATAACGCTCATGTATATTCTTTCCACCGACCAGAAATCAGTGTCATGTGGATGACTAATTTGACCAATCAATATAGTGGACATTGATTAGAAATGTTATAAAGGAAAGACAATGCATAAAGGGTCTTTCTATTTATGTAAAATGATGCTTCAATCAAAATCCTCCCATTTTTTGAATTGTAAGCTTCTGCTGGTAAATTTCTCTTAAGTTCTCAACATTGGTCACCATGATTAATCAGCTGGAATTGTCAAAGTTTCACCTTGTAATGTAATTTCTGTACTTAATTAGACTTTTTGGAAATAAAATTCTTTGGGTTGCTTTTGTGCTATATGCTTGTTGAGAACTCTGGTCATGACTTGGGATTGCAACATGCTTGTTGAGAACTCTGGTCATGACTCGTGATTGCGACATGCTTGTTGAGAACTCTGGTCATGATTGCGAAACTCTGCAGACTTTCTTGATGGTTTAAAGGATGCAGGTATCCTTCTAGAATGAATATTATAGGATAGAGAAATCAAATTTGCTGCCCATTTTTTTTTGCATCAGAAGGTTTTTTTAGAATAAATGGAGCTACAAAATTACATTGAATCTTTGACATCATTGTGGCCAGGAGAAGATTTTTAGCAAGGGATTTCATATCTTCTTTTATAACAGGAAGAAAACCACAATATTTAGTGAGGTAGTATTTTTTGAGTCTGTTGTCCAGCAATTTTTTGACTGACCCTTAATGGAATGATTGAAAATTTGAGTTTGTAAACATGTGTACCAAGTCTTGTGCTTTGATCTAGAAGGTACAAACAACATCAGGTGAGGCCGTGAGGGTAGTTATTTTTGTCAACTTCTTAGGATAATATTTCATGGTTGAATTCACATTGATTTGCAATTTATGAAAACTTTTTTCCTTTTTAAATTGAGTATCATCAATACCTAATACAGAAGGAATGTGTAATCCTTTGGGTTTCCATTTTTAAAATTTTCGTTTGCATCTCTTTGGAATTTTGTTATGCTGCCCTTTGTTCGTATGGTTCCTTTGCATAGCTGTATGGGTGATGTAGATTAATGGAGGTTAAAGAGAAGCAAGAACCGCTGCCTGACCTGAAGCTCCACTGTGAGCATGGTTCAAGATCTAGGTTTTGGTGGCCATCTCTAGGCTTTTATATTAAGATCTCGCCGAGTTGGAGGACTTTTTCCTGTCCAACTTGATGGACTAATTCTGTGTGTTTTAGTTGTCTTTTAGGCTGGGGTTTGCTGCCCAGCCTACATGATATATCAGGACTTTTAAACACTGTGGTGGCCTCAGAGCATGGAAATGGTACCATAAATGGTTTTGTTTTTATTTAAAATAATAGAAAAGCCTCCAAAATCCATAATAGACTTTTTATCTATTATGGATTATGGTGAGAATTTCATTTTCTTCATTTATGCAAAGGTTTACTTAAAATTTTATAGTTAAGATGAGGGTAAAATAGTCAATACACATTCTTTTATAAAAAAACCATATTTTTTCTCTTTTCTCTTTTCTCACTTGTTCACTATCTTTTTCTAACAATTTTTTATTTTTACATACCAAACTTATTTTTCATTCTATAATTTATTTTTGACAAAATTCACCAAACCATTTTTCATTCTTGACCAATAATGAATTATTGTACCTATTTCTTTTAAATAGGCATAATAGAGAATGAGAATTGATACCAAAAAGAGCCTAAGAAGCTTTTGTCTTCTTTTCTTGTTAATTTACCTGATCAATGCCTTTCACTGCTTCGTAAGAGGTTTGGCTTTGTAATAGTTTTTCTTTGGTTTGGGGTCCCCCCGCCCCAGCTGTTTTGTTGTTCTAGGCTCTTTTCCTTTAATATATTCCAAAGGATCCCCTCAAAAGGCAAGATGCCTAGAAGTGTCTGGCCGCAGAACTAATGTGATGAAGTCCATTTTTAAGTCAAATGTCTTGGCTCCTAGATCTGCACAATAGAGCATGTTGAGGATTGCTGTTTTCTTTTACTTCTTTTCCACCAAATGTATTGAATCACAAGATTCACAACAATAAAAGCCAACTCCCCCAAGTATATCGCAAGAAGTCTTGCAACATAAGTCTTCATGATCCTCCTCCATTTTTCATAAATAAGAAGGATCTCAAATGGGAAGGCTTCCTAGGTTTCCTCACTATAATGCATTGATTGAGATCATCTTCTTTTATTTCTTTCTTGCATTTTAGGGGCTTTAGATTTCACCTTTTTATTCCAAGCAGATGAAGATGAGAGTGTCTAGGAAGAATGAGCAAGCCAATGGGTTAACCCCTACGACCTCGAGATCTCAATCTGATGCTAGGAAGTTCGTTTCGAACCTCAATCAGATTCTGGGAATTACTAGGGCCAGGAAACCAAGTGCCATCAAACATAACAGAATAATATCTTGGCCATTTAATCTGAGGTAGCATCATACTTGATTCTATCACCATATTGAGAAATGAGCACCTGTCAAGTTGCCAATTATTGAGCTAAAGGAAAGTGTCAACCATCATCAGTAGTTCAGTACTTGTGCATGTAATCACAAAAATGTCCACACTTATGAATCTTTCTCCAGGTACAGGCATGTGGCTCCAGATAGAGCCAGAATGGAGATACCTAGAATAGCCACATCAATGCAGTGGTCTTCTTTTAGAAGCAATATTCCAAATAAGCTTAATTATGATTGCAGTATTAGATTTCTTGACCCCACAAAGCCCAAGCCGTTCTCATCTTTTGGACAACAAATCGTCGCCCAACTGAGGAGTATGAATCAAGAGGAGGTCCAAATAGGTAATATGAATACAATCTTCTAAGTAACCTAACATATGACTGGCTGAGTTTTCATATCATCGGAAACTCTCTTAAATAAAAAAAACAAAATTTTGGGCTTTAATAGGGAGGCCATACATCTCAGAGAAAATAAATTAGTTAATGCCTTGGAAATTGTCGACATGAAAAAGAGGCTTTGATGAAAACCATGAGGTCATTGACAAAAAGATAAATTAGTTGACCTTAAAGCCTGATTTTAAGAATTGGTGGGATAGAATTTGCCTGAGTTCTTATCATCAAGGTTTGAAAAGGCCCTCCATTGCAATAGAGAAACTCAGCCGAGTGATAGGGCAACCTTGACAAGTTCTAAGGGGATATTAGCCTAAATAGGTAGAAAATGAGCTGATGATATGAAACAGTGGATCCAAGAGATGAAATTAACTGGGAAGTCAATCCTAGATTAAGACAATCAATGTATTTCCAATTGATTGTATCAAAAGCTTTGTATGTCAAGCTTAAGGGGAAGTGGAGCAGGAGGATTTTTCCTATTGTAAGTTTGTAGCTCCTAAAATTCATGACATAAAGCAATATTATCTCCGACTTTCCTACCAAGGATGACTTACTAGTGATTTTTGCAATTAACCTGTATGAAGATTTGCAAGAGAATTGGGGTGAAAAGTTATGATTGACAAGGTTCTAAATCTTGCAAGATTTCTTGCGAAATCTTAGCCATCTTGACCTTGGCGAGATGAAAAATGGTCCGAAACTAAGACAAAACATGGTCCAAAACTGACTGACTGAATCTCAACGGAATTTTGGTATTTCAGTGAAATTTCAAAAATTCTGGTGAAATCTCGATGAAATTTCAGAAATGTCGGTGAAATTTTGAATATTTAAAGGGTTTGTGCAATATAAATGGTAAATTCATTATTTGTAGCTTCTAAATTATAATTGAGATTTGACTACTCAGTATTTGTTTTTGCATTATAGTGACAGTTTTAATGTTTTCTTGTGTATCCATGCTTAGATTTGTGAAAATACGTGATCCAGGCTCATCCGCAATAGTCTGGCATGGATGAGTCGAGAAGACTAGTTTGTGTTAGGTTTTAGTCAAACATAATGTTGCCATTGTGTTTATTGGCCTCATAGGCTGAACATAAAAAATAAGGCCCAAAAACAACCTGAAACCCCACCGAAACGCTCAACTGAATTGGCGAGATCTGGCCCAAATCTCGGTACTTCCGTTGTATCAACTTGTTGAGACACCAAGAGGAGACAAGATTTTGAACTTTTACAATTGATGCTTATAATCTTAGCTGGCCCATAAAAGTATCTTTCAACAGCCTCAACAAGATCTTCTTCAAGAATGTTACGAGTGTTTCAGTTATGCTGGATTATCAGTCTCTAATATGACATTTCTTGCTTTATTTGTCCAGCTTTTTTCACTATTTTTATCTCCGATATGTTGAGTTAATTTCAGCTTCCTAGTTCGGTTAGGCTTCCTTGTCAGTTTAGCATTGGTTTATGCTTTGCCTGTGAAGTGTTTGAGCCTGCTTTTGAGTTCCCATATAAAAATTTGGAGGTTACAGTCTCTATCACAAATTTGAGTTGTGATTTTGGCTTGTTACCTTTGATTCTCTGGTGATTT
This sequence comes from Hakea prostrata, assembly GCF_041222555.1. Taxonomy (NCBI): domain Eukaryota; kingdom Viridiplantae; phylum Streptophyta; class Magnoliopsida; order Proteales; family Proteaceae; genus Hakea; species Hakea prostrata. The sequence goes on along the minus strand of NC_142606.1, from coordinate 14,153,168 downwards.
AGAATGCTCTCTACTATGGTTATTCAGTAGCCTCCCTATGGATAATTCCAGATTTGATTGGTGATAATTCCCATCAGTAGCTTGGGGTGGGAAGCACTGGTACTGTTATCCTATTCTTTTGATGCATTCTTGAATTTTGTCATTCAGTTTCTGCTCTTGAATTTTCTGTAATTGATTTCAAGTCTGTCCCTATGATAAAGGCTCTTCCTGTTCTAAATATGATCCTACTTTTCAGTTCTGAATTCAAGTCTGGTTTCAGAAAACCTTTGTTGACATTATTCTAGTCACTAATCTGATATCAGCTTCTGAATCTATTTCCTAACCTCCATAGTACTACTCCAAGTGTGATTCGGTTCAGCTGATTTGGACTTTGAAAGCCATTCAGACACCGATATTGATGATGATAGCCAGATATGCTATCTTGTATCAACCCAAACTCAACTGGGTTTCCAAATAGAGATGAACTAGGTCTAGTTTGCTTCCGTTTTTCTCTTTGGTCCCCATCGAGTGTAAAAAGAATGACGAAAGAGAGTGATAGAAGAGGAGAGATTGTGGGGAGCAAAGAATCCAAAAATCATTAAAATTTAAGTGTCTAGGCGACTCCCTTTGGGCCATCGTCCATTGATGTTGTTGTAAAGTACCACTGCTCTCTAGTACTTTCACCAGTTTGCCCCTTTTTCCTCCGGTTTTGGCGATAGTAGCATTGCTGTTCCATTTTGTCTTGTTTTTCTAAAAGAACAGTGTGTGCTCTTTTTCTTCTTCTTTTTATTTATGTGTTTATTCAACTCTTCGGATTCTATTCCCAACCTAATAATCTCCCCCCTCTTAATTATGATCTTTCCTCGAGTTATTTCCCCCTGCCTAAACTGCCCTCCTTCTGTTGTATTTCCTTTGTCCTATTTCCTCCCTTGTTTCCGATTTTACCCCTACACATTCATTCCCTTTCTTTCTTATTCTTAACTTTCAAAACCACGGTATTACCATTGTGTTTGGAAGTTTGATTTATTTAGAATTCTATTACTCTTATGATAAACTCACACATCATGGACGTTGATGTAGTTCCTCATTTTGATTAGTGATGTGTTCCATAAGGTGCCAACTGAATATTCTAATTTATTGACTGGTCTTCAGGAGTTTGCCAATATTAGAAAGAACTTATATAATATGATGTCAAGCATGGTGCAATCATCAGAAGGTTTATTAAATGTGGAACAAACTGTGAATAATGAAAGCGACAATGAAATCGATGTACATAATTCGATTAAAGTTGAGATTGGAGAATTGGTTGGAAGTTTTCAGTTATGAGATCCTTGTGATTTCATTAAAGAGATGTTTGCTGACGACCATTAGCTGTTGACCATGACCTTCCTTGGATTGTTGTCCCATCTAAAGTTTTTCTCAACCCTGGAGGAGTTGATGCAGATACTTTACCTGGGATCAACCCTACTGGGATCCAGATAGAGATGAACAGGTCCAGTTTTGAGTCTTGGGTATAAAATATTAGGAATTTATATTATTTGAGGAAATATTGTTTTTCTTTATTCTGTCACTATTTTTATAGAGTTTGATGAATAGGATATGTGTTTTTTAATTCTTTTAATTTCCTTATTTGTATTGATGTTCTAGTTAAGAGTCATGTCTTATTTAAGGAGTCCTTTAATTTTCTCTGTGTAACCTAAAATATTGTTAAAAAACAGATTGGGTAGAATGAATTGAGTTATGGTGTGAGAGCTCTGCTGGGCATATTAAATTTGTTTTCTTAGCAGTCTGTCAACTCCTTGTTTGACTGGTTTGACCAATTCTTGTTCCAGTAGGACTTGTCCACATCTGCTGGTTTGGCAATTGGATCCTTCTGGAAATCTTGGCAAAGTTTATGCCGTCTGAATGGATATCTCAACCAGAGCAGCCTGATCTGGTTTTCTGATTTCGGTCTAGGTGTTTTTCTCCTAATTCTGAAATTTTACACACTTTTTTGATCTTGTCTTGGTGCTGGTTTTTAAATCTAAATTAGGACCTTCTTGAAGCCATCTTTAAAGTGTTTATTTATTCCATCAATGATATGTGGGTTTCTGCTGGCCTTGTATGAAGAGGATGCTTTACAGGGTTTCTCTTTCTGTTTGTAAGTTCTACCCTTAAGGGGGATTGGTGTCGGTCTCAAATTTAGTTTTGGGGGATAGGTTTCTTTTGGCCTTGTATGGAGAGGTGCTTTTCAGGGTTTCACTTTCTTTTTTAAATCCTATACTAAAGGGGAATAGGTGTCAGTTTCAAATTTAGTGTTGAAAAGAAGAGCGACTTCTGCTTTTATAAGGGGGTCTTTTTTTTCTTGATTCCAAGTTGATTTTTTTTTTTGGGGGGGGGGGGGAGGACTTGGCCTGTTTGTAATTTTTAATTTTTAATGTTCAATTGACACCAAAATTTTTAAGAGCTTTGTGGGACAGCCCAGTTCCTGGTCACATGATTGGCTAGTGTGGACATAGTAGTGATGGATCATCAAATACAAATTAGTATTATCTGTATGCAGGGTAATAATTTTGAACATAAAAGTGTTTTGTGATGATTCTATTTATTCTTTGTTCATTGACATAAGAGGTCATAACCATACTAGAATGATGATCTCTTGGGAAGTAGCCATGTTGCAATTAAAATAAAGGATTCAATGCTATTGATTTACTTGTATTTGTTAAAGTGAATTATGGCCTTCCCATTTCCTTGGTAGTAGACATCTTCTTGACGTTATCATTAATAGGTGAATCAATGTCACTGTTCATGTCATGTTAAAAATCGGTATAAATCCGTTCCTCCTTTGAATCCCTTTTGGATCTCAAAGTCAATTTTGAGAAATCCACCATCTTTCTCTCGGGTATCTATGACGCCACTCGTGCTTCTCTCCTGCAACTCTCCGGATTTAATCTAGGCTCCTTTCCGGCGACTTACCTTGGCCTTCCCCTTATCCCCAGTAGGCTCACCCGCCACCACTGCTCCCTAATGCTTGATCATATTCGGAAAAAACTCTAGCTCTGGAAGGGCAAGTTTCTCTTGTTTGCTAGGAGAGTAGTGCTTATCTGGATCGTTCTCCAATCTTCCTACCTTTACTGGTGTGGTATTTTCTCCCTTCCCAAACCCACCATCCATTCTATGGAAGTCATGTTCTGTGCCTGCCTTTGGAAGGGCCCAGAAGCATCCCGCTTCCTTCACCCTATTATTTGGAAGGCCGTTTGCTGTCCCAAATCTGAAAGGGGTCTTGGAATCCGCCGTATTCTTGATGTAAAATTTGGCATGTCTCATGAAACTCATTTGGAAAATCACTTCTAAAACATGATTCCATGTGGGTCTCCTGGGTCAACTTCTATCTTCTTAAATCGGATTCCATTTGGACCGTTCCTTTCCCCACCAACCCCTCTTGGATCTGGAGAAAGCTACTGCTTCTCCGGGGCCGTGCTCTTTCTGCCATTTCTGTTCTCATCTCTTCTGGCACCTCCACCTCTTTTTGGCTTGACCCTGACATCCGATGGGTATATTGTTCACTCTTCTTGGCCCTAGAGCTGTCCATGACTCCTGTATCCCAAAATCTATCTCCCTCTCTTCCTATATCTCTCTTGGTCCCTCTCCCCCCACCCTGGTCTCGCACAGGTATGGAGCTCTGTTCCCCCCTCATCCCATGCCTCTGACCGCACTATATGGCTTCACTCCCATATCAAATCCTTCACCACTACCTCGGCTTGGAACCTTCTTAGAACCGTTTCCCCATGTCCCTTGGGCCTCCCTCATCTGGTTCAAAGGCCATATCCCCTGTCACTCCCTCACCTTTTGAAGAGCCCTTAATCTCTCTCTCCCTACCCAATCATTTCTCATTAGCCGCCATATCCCTATTAGCCCCATCTGCACCCTTTTCTAGAATAGTTCAGAGGACCTTGACCACCTTTTCTTCTCTTGCCCTCTCTCTCGCTCTATTTGGACCTTAGCCCTTGCCTCCATTTGGCCCCAATCGAGATGCTCTTTTGGCTTTGCCCGAGATTGGAACTGGATCTTGAGAAACTATGCTGGTGCCATTATTTGCAACCAAGTGGGTAAGCTTGTCTTTGCTGTCCACCATTTATGGTGGGAGCGTAACATGAGAAGATGGACTTCCAAATCCCGATCTCGAGATATAATTTGGAATGCCATCTATTTTGATGTTTATTCGAGACTTCTCTTTTCTCCCATCCCCCAGTTATTGATTCTCCAAGAAATAGGCTGATCGTTAGTTCTTGGAGTCTCAACTCCTCTCTCCAGTCCCTTCCTTGACTGATCTCCCCCCCCCCCTTCTTTCCCTCCTTTGTATCTGCCCTCTTTGTTGTTGCTTAATTTAATTATTTATTCATCCAAAAAAAAGGGTATAAAGGGTTAGTCAGCAACTGGTAGTATGTCGCTGATTCGTGATTTGAAAATAGGAACTTTGACATCTCTTTTATTTGTACTATTTTGGGAAGTATCGGACAGTTCAAAAATCCTTTGAGATCTTGAAAATCTCTACCTGGTTGAGGCAAGATAACATATGACATGAAAATGTTATCTTGATTGAGCTCTCAAGATTTTGAGAAATTTTGGTGTATTGGGTCCCATGCCTTAATAACTCAACGCCTGTCCAAAATTTTGACAGGAAGGGCTTTGAAATTGCTGTTCTGTTATAGAGAAAGGGGACACTTGTTTTCCTTCACTTTTTGGCCTCATTTGCTGATTCTTACAAGATTACACTTTAAAGGTGTTGATTAAGAAGAAGCCTAATCCTTGAGATTTTTGTGTGTTCAGCCATTGGAATTTGGGACATGGAAGACTATGGTGGGGTGTCTTAACCTTCTATGACTTATGGTTATGTATTGTTGTTCACTGTAATTAGTAGTTTTTGGTATTCCGTACGTGGAACTTGTTAGTTGAAAGTTTGGTATTATACAATATTGACTTAGTTATTCTTTGAGATGAGTTGTACTTTGTGGTAAAAACACTTCCAAATCTTTATCTATATTTTACTTAGTAATTAGGGATAATTACTGTTGCCCCCCTATAGTTTGATTTTATTACTAATAAAACCCTGTTCTTTACAAAATTACTGTTGCCCCCCTTCCTTGTAACGGTGTTAAGTTACCGTTAAGTTTGAATATATAATGTCTAATATGCCCTTCATTAAAATTAAGAAATCAAAAGACGATGTTATCCCATTTATAAAAACCAGATTAAATGTCAAATTTACTCTAAACTTTATTTATTTTAAATTAATGAAATGGGCAAAATCCAAATCCAATTTGGTTTCCCACCTTCACTAAACTTCATTTGTTTTGAATTCATTTATTTTGAATTAAAGAAATGGGCAAAATCCAAATCCGATTTAGTTTCCCACCTTCACTAAACTTCATTTATTTTGAATTAAAGAAATGAGCAAAATCCAAATCCAATTTGGTTTCCCACATTCACTAAACTTCGTTTATTTTGAAAATATTTTAGGTGATATTCAGTTTCCAATTTGAGTTGAATTCGATTTTCCTTCCACTTCGGTTTCTATTTGAGTTTTATTCAATCATTCTTTCTTTTCTTTTGAGAACAAAACGGATTATAATTACTTTTTTCTCCACAGTTAATTAAGGGCACTACTGTAACTTGACAAAAGGGTAAATAAGTAAATAGATAAGTATAAGGGTATTTTGGGGGTTTTTGAAAAAATATAAGGATGCCACATCATCAGTAAACTAACAGAACTTAACAGTAGGGGGACAATAGTAATTGTAGACAAAGTTAAAGGTTGGATTAGTAATTTTGAAAAGTACAGGGGATACAATAGTAATAAAATCAAAGTACAGGGGGGCAATAGTAATTATCCCTAGTAATTATGTTTTATATTATTTGAAGTTTCAACCTGTGCAGAACATGTAGTATTACATGTTGATAATAAGAGTTCGGCCTTAATTGCCAAGCAAGGGTGCAAATTCAAATTGATATTGTTTATGTGTTTTCATTAATATTTGATCAAGCTTCCTTTAAATTTTTGGAAGCAATCATCACCAAAACCCAGAAAAAAGGAAAGAGAAAAGAAGGGGGTGGGGGATTGAAGAAGAAAATCTCTACCTGGTCAAGGTGGCAAGTCAAGACAAGTTTTTGAATCTTGGTATCAGAGCACTCCCAGCACAGTACGCATCTGCTAGATTTGTCTAAGTTACGCAGATATCTTAAATTGAGGGCCATAAATATCATGAAGATGATAGAGTTAGAATTATTTTTGTAGTTTTATACTGCAATTGTAACTGTATCAGAATTATGACTGGTGTGTGGTATGGTGTCCACTTTACTGATGGGTGACTGAAGGGAAGGGTCTCCTTGGTAGGCCCTTCTCCTCTACTACTTTACATGATCGAGATAGGAAAAAGTATAAAGGTAGTATGAAACCATATCTACTCCCTCTGTGTGAATTCAAAATATTTGTACAGATATTCCTATAATCAAGATGTTTCCATGCAGTCATGTTTTTCTTCATCATGAAATGGATTATATTTTAACACCCCCCCCCTGCGCAAAAATAAAACAAGAAATGAACTATTTCAGACATGTTTAGCTAGCTGAAGGACATAGAGAAATCAAAGAAGACAATAGAAAATTTGAGGACTTGAATAGAACACTGTTATTGTTCTGGTATGGATTGCTAAATTTTGGTCCATCTTTTAACTTTTAAAATTATGGACCTTTTAAGTCGAGCTAATTAGTGGAAAGCTGGTAGTCTGTTTTCTGTAGTGGATCATGTTTGGAATTTTCTTTTATCATCTTCTGCTGCTTAGTCAGATGCCTTTGATTATCTTAGGACCTTAACAAAGTGCAATCTGGTCAATCATTTTTGATGGAATTCATTACTAATAGCCATGGTAGAAGATCTCGCCACCTTGAAAAAGAGAGATCTCTACCATCTCGATGAGATCTCGGTCAAGATATAAAACTTTTTGGTGTCAACTCGGTGGCCCATCTTGGTGGGTTTTAGGATCCCAATTGGGTTGAAACTTGGTATTTAGCTTATTTAAGGCCTTTTGAACACGCTGGTGGCCTTGGATTTGTTAGAAACAACCCTATGTATGATTTCTAAGTCAACCCATAGTGTGAAACCGAAATGTAGTAGGATTAGGGAATGCAATGTTATACAACATGTAATATAGAACCTTTTAGGCATATAAATGAAAGGCAAGTATATCAAATGTATCAACTAACTTAAATGTTATCAAAATTCCATCCATATGAGTATCACAATCTCAATTTTCAAGAATAAAATAATTATACAACCATTAGAAGTTCTATATAAGTCATTAAATCATAAATTCATAAGACAAGTAGAGAATGATTGATCTTCCTTGTTGTAGGTGTGCTAAGAGTAGTTGCAAGTGAAAATTCAGCCAAAATCCACAAAAAAGGTAAAAATTGAGAGTTCCAGCGAGATCCATGGCGAAATATGGCGAGATATAGCGAGATATGGCGAGATATGATGAGATATGGCGAGATCTCGAGCGAGATATCCCAACTCGCCCTCCATTTCGTCTCGCCAAGGTGAAAAAACGAGATATCTCGCGAGATCTCCCACCATGCTAATAGCAATCAAGAAACATGGAAAATTTTGAATTTTTTAAGATTTGAAGATACAACAGTCTACACGTCTTCTGTACGCTTGAGATTGCCCTATTTCACCATATAGCTGGAATGGCTGTCTGAGGCTTTCACGTGGCAATAGTAATCATGATTCTCACTGACCTGGAAAAGATTGCTTTGCTATTGATGTAGGAGATACTTTGCATAACTGTATGTATAACACTAAATAATTACATTAGAAGAAAGCAGGCTTTGTTAGGCAAGAAATAAAGGTGAAAAAGCAATGATCTTTTGTATCTCTTTGTTTTCTTGGTTTTGCTTTTCAATACTTCTCTTGCTAAATAAACATAGCCTAAGCACTTTTTGTTCTTTCCATAGCCCACTTCCTTTGCTTCTAATCTTTGTGTTCCACCTACCTAACTAAGTTTTCCTTTTTGATATTATTTGATTTTTGTTCCTTTTAGAGGGTAGAGAATTGGTAAGGCTACTGCTTGCTGCTGGGGCTGACCCAACTGCCCAAGTTGCCCAGGAACCTCAACATGGGCGAACAGCTTTGCACATAGCAGCTATTAATAATGATGTTGACTTGGTCAAGGTATGATAAATGACTTCTTGGTTGGAACATGCTTTTATTCAACTTGATTCATAGGAGCAAAACGAATTACTTTGTGAACTTCTCTCTAACTTCAGGATGACTTATTTTATTTAATTTTTGGTTGAATAGATCATTCTTGATGCTGGAGTTGATGTGAACATAAGGAATGGGCACAATACCACCCCTCTTCATGTTGCTCTGGCTAGAGGTGCTAAGTCATGTGTTGGGTTGCTTTTGTCTTGTGGAGCAGATTGTAATATACAGGTATATTAGTTATGATTACCCCTTCTTCTAGATTTTTTAGTTTGTCATTACCACATTTTCCATTTCCCATCAATTTTTCCTTTTGCTCCCCTACCGTTGTTTAGCTGGTTGTGGTACTTTCTATAATGTTCTAGTAGGCTAAGGCTATTAGCCCTTATTGTCATCCTTACTAAGATAAAGTATGTTAAAATCATTCTGGTCTCTATGTAGTTTTATTATTAAACGCCAGTCTGTTTCTGGTGATCAAGGATTCTCCTAATCTTTTAGTGGTTAAGAGCCTATTTGCTTATAGTCATAATTTTCAAAGCATCACCTAGGTGCCTTGTTGATGTTGCACTGATTCTACACTATTATCATAATTTGAGAACACTATATCTCGTTCTTCAACAAAGGTGAGATTAGATTGAAGGGCAAAACTGGTGCTGTAGGCTTCTGCTCAAGCAAAGTGGGGGGGGGGGGTTAACAATTTTCCTATGCAGCCTTGCCTGCAATAAAAAAAATCCCAACTTGAGAGATATTGTGGTCAACTCGAGATATCTTGGTATGATTAGATTTTGAACCAACTTGACACAAAAAGGATCCCAGTCTTGACCTGGACGAGATAACTTATTATCCAAATCTCAATTGAGTTTATGAATTTTGTTCCTGTAAGCTCAACTCTTCAAGTTTTGGTTGGTATTTGCCATGCAGGATATGCCTCTCCCAAATCATGTATGATTTAGTTGTCTTTTATTACTAAATTTTGCTGAGAATGGGGTATTTTAGATTATGCTGAGAATAGGGTATTTTGAACTTTTAGCTATTGCCTGAAATCAACTCTGATTTTCAACTTATTGTTCTCATAAATCCAATGGTGCCATTGTGTTCAAAAGGCCTAAGGTTGGCTATATTATCTTATTTCCACCCCATCCCTATCAAACCTACTGAGGTGGCCAAAAAAATGCACCAAAACCTGATGTCTGGGAGCTGGTGACCAAAGCCCCCGTGAAAAAAGGCAGTCACTGTAACGGTTCTGCTTGTGTGAATCTCCTTGAGGTCTCACCCCAACTCGGTTTTCTGGGTAGCAAGTTGGGGCTTGAGTTCAAAATCTTGAACCGTGGCCATAAAATTGTCTCAGCATTTAAAGGGTGCCCTTGATTTCCCTACTCGAGGGCCAAGGGCTGCCTAGACCCCGTAATAGGTATCATTCTAATATTCATCAGGAACTTGGTGCAGCACAGTGTTGGATCCACTCAAATCTGTTTGAAAACCCAAATTGAGATGAACCAGGTCTAATTGAATTTTGGGTTAGATAGGATATTTAATTATTGAACTTTTGTTTATTGTGTTTTATCTTGTTATTTTTATTTTAGATTTCTGTTTGGGTTTTGATTAAGGAATAAGGATTACATTTTTAGGTTTTCTAATGTTTCTTTAAATAAATATATTTATTTATTTATTTTTGGCAATGAGCTTTGGCTTCATGCGCATGTGCACCCCTCTTCTAAAATTAAGAAATTAGTAAGGGACCATGAGAAAATGAGGAAAGCATTTTACTTTTATCAGACGTGAAAACAAGAGGACATGACAGTTATAATCTCCTGAAACACACTTATAGTGAATTCGCCAGAAAAGGACTGGATTCTGTGAGTTCGCCCGAAAATAATGATAGCAGTCTTCTGAGGTGGAAAAATGATATCTTTCTACTGGAAACGAGAAGAAACTAACCAGTAGTTGTCTGATGAGAAGATGGAATTTCGTAGGAAAGTCAGAAACTTCAAAAGAACCACTCAGGGGAAGGGGAATAGACAGTAATGGAAGAAAATAGAGCACAAAAGCTTAATAAGCATAAAAAACCCAGCAGGTCATGCTCATAATGCAAGAAATCAAGCAAAAAAGCCAAAGAAAACAGAAGAATTGAAGAGGAAAACCTTACCTGATAATCTGGGATTGAGATCAGCACATGAATTCAGGCAGATCTGAGGAATTTTGGGACTAAAACCTGAGGAAAGCAGCATCAAAAACCCCCTTTCATTCTTGACCATCGGACCTTGATTGCGAAGACTCAAAGACACGCAAGAATCTTAATAAGATGAGATAAAATAGGATTAATCCAACGCGAAGGAATCTTACCAAATCAGATAATTAACTCTAGATACTTGAGAATCAATGGGAAAACTATAAGTTCAAATAACCACTCTACCTTTCTACACATTTGAACATGCTCTAACATGCTCTTCAACATGACACAACGGGTGAGATATACATATGGAGGCAGGGAGCAAGGACATGGCACAATATGCTTGATGACAAGCAATGGTTCATACTGGATACTGCACACATCCTTTGCTTCTCATGTTCTTATTTCTTCAGTTTCCAACAGCTATCACATGGGTTCTTTCAGATCTTATATCTGGCAGCTTGATTTTGTTCTTAAATTTATAGTTCTGGGTGAAAATATCCCCCTACCCCACACCATGCCCTCAGGGAAGGGGGGGGGGGGGGCTAGTCTTTTTGTCTGTTGCATTTAGTTGAAGCAGACTCATCTTCTTCACATTTGTTTATGTAATGACCTTTGCTTACATTGGCAGGATGATGAAGGAGACAATGCTTTTCATATAGCAGCCGAATCGGCAAAAATGATACGTGAAAATCTTGAATGGATTGTTATTATGTTGAATTATCCAGATGCTGCTGTTGAAGCAAGAAACCACAGGCAAGTACCTGCTACTTGGATTGCCGATTTTATTTATTCTCTTGGTGTCTTTCATTAGGTTACATTATTTCATAATTGTCTCGATTTCGATTCTCATCCATTTGACAACCAAATAAGATAGTTGATGGATAGTACTGTATTATGATTATAGTACTGTATTATGAGTAATATAATTGTTCTGTGGGATTAGTGGTAGGACATTACGCGACTTCTTGGAAGCCTTGCCTCGAGAATGGATTTCAGAAGATCTAATAGAAGCACTTGCAAATAAGGGAATTCATCTGTCTCCTACAATGTGAGTAAATATGGTTGTTTTCTTGCATTTGGTTTTGATTTCTTTCTTTATTGGTGTCAATCATGTGCAACTTGTAGTGTTTCACTTTTCTAATAATGTTAACATGTGGTTTGTTTATCCTTTTTTGTGTGGTGATGGTTAGATATGAGGTGGGCGATTGGGTGAAATTCAAAAGAAGTGTAAATACTCCAACATATGGGTGGCAGGGTGCAAGACATAAGAGTGTTGGTTTTGTGCAGAGTGTTGAGGACACGGACAATCTAATTGTATCGTTTTGCTCTGGGGAAGCTCGTGTCTTGGTAAATGAGGTCATAAAAGTGATACCTTTGGACAGGGGACAGCATGTGAAACTTAAAGCTGATGTCATAGAACCGAGGTCTGATGCTTCATGTAGTTTCTATTGAATCTTTAAATTGAGTCTTTCTGGCTTTCATTTTCTTTTTCTCTTTGCAAAGAGTCTTTCTAGCTTTCATTTTCTTTTTCTCTTTGCATTATTTCTGTTGGTTCCTAGCATAGTTTTCTTCAATAGGGGCTGTTGTATACATGTTATCACTTGGAGTCTTCTTATAACTATGTCAAGATAGAAAGTTTATTCCCTCAACCCTTCTGCCTAAATATTATATATATTTAACATAAATAATTATGTCAGCTTTCCTTATCTAATTGGCCAGCTATTCTGTCCATATGAGAATACATCATATATCAAATTTCCCTTTTTTTGTTTTTCCCCCGGGGGGGGGGGTTTGTTGAAGGGCAAGTAGACTTGCAATATGTATTCAATCATGAAAGTTTTTAAACTCATTCTGCTTAAAGGATTGTCTGAGACTCTGGAAGTGTTTTTAGAACATTTAGGATTCTTCTGATTGCCTATTGTTTTGTTCTTAACAGTTTTTTCACGTCAAGGATAAAAAAGAAAATTCTAAATTATACTTAAATCATTATGTTGTTGTCAAGTTCTCAATTGTCTAGTTGTCTCTCTTAGTTTTCAAAGACGAATGTGAAGTGACAGAATTCCATTCTGCAGTAAGAAAAGTGTGGTAAACTAGGAGGGCATAAAAAAGGTGGCAAATCATGGCATCATTGGCATCTAATGATCCAAGAAATTATGTAACATTTTGAATAGAGGTGTCCTGGAAGCTCCCCCCTTGGTCACAAACATGGCTAGCAACGGTTTAGGGGCAGGTGAGGAGGACAACACATAAAATCATACTCCTGATTGTAAGAGCAAGTGAACAACGATGGGATTGTGGTGTTAGTTCTAATGTTGATTTCTCTTTCTGGTATTTTTAATATGGTGGAGCTTGCCCACATGGAGACTAACTTTCACAAATGCATGTTCTTGGCCTTGTGTAAAAGGTATTAAGGGCTTTGGTGTTGCCATCCTGATATTAGTGGTTCCTTAGGATTAAAAAAGCCTCCCTTTTTAAATTTTGACTAATTTTGAACTACACACACACACACACACACACACACATATATATATACAGCACAGCTCTGTGATTCCAACCTCCTTTTTATTTATTTTTTATTTTTTTTATGTTGATTGGTGATTCAGTTTTAAATATTTAACTGAACAAAGAGGTAAATATTCAGTGAACCTGCCCTGTTGCCTCAAATTTTGATTGTGTTTTCTTCCTCCTACCTTTATACCTTCTGTTCTCTGAATTTGTCCAAAAAGAATAGTGCATCTTTTTATTATTATTATTATTTTTTTAATTCCTGCAAACTCATGTACGTGAATTCCTTATAAGGGATTTCAATCTACCAAAGATATATTTTGGCTACTCGGGGATATGTAACTTCTTGTGTTAACTTCACTGGTTAAGTTTGGATTCAGTTCTAGCTTGTTCCCAGTTGCCTGGAAGTTATGTCATTCTCCTGGGCTGCTCAGTTCCTAATAATACTTATTTATAAACTAAATTGGAGAAAGGGTCTAAACATGCCCTTAATTTGTCCTGGCATGGTTGGAAGTCTGGAAGTAAAATGATGTGCTTTCCAGGTTTTGGTATCATCTTATGTCCCCATTATATCTTGTACCTGAAATGTTTTTATGTCCTGATCTTTCCATCTCTTACCAGGGATTCTGCATGAATTAAGTGGTGTTTTGTGAAGCCAGCTGCCCCTATTGTTTCGTAGAGATATATATATTTCATGGTTTCTCTAAACAAATTTTACGATAATTTATCCAAGTTTTTCTGTTTTTTGAAAAATATTATGCTGCTTCTTTTTGCAAACCATCTTCAGAGAAAATACTATTGTTATGGATAGGAGTCCTAAAATCTCATATGGGCATATGGCAACATGAGCTTGACAATTTGGTGGTTCCCTTTGTGGAGGCATGAAGCGCTTCTTTGTTACTTTGAGATTAGAAACACTGGAGGTCATCAATATAATATACTAAAATTCAAAGAAAGAGGTTATTCATACTTTTATTGTATTGAATATTCCTACTTGATAATCTCATCCGTTTGGCTGCCATGTCTATACCTTCACATCCATTGTCAATAATATTTTGAAGCTTTTTTCCTGCCACTTAGAAAATTTTGTTTGCCTGTAACTGATACAGATAAGAGAGTGGGACCTACGTATTCACTGAATTTTGGTGCTAGTTGGCCATTCATAGCCTGCTTATTTTGCTAGGCTTTGTGATAACTACTGTGCTACCCAATTGTTGTGCTTAATTCAGAGTTTCAACATTAAATTTTTCTCAGAAAAGTTCATGGATTAGGTATCGATACTATCTTGTTTTAAGTAACCAATAACTTTGGTTATATATGTATCACAGCCTCCATTAATACTTCACACAAAGGTAGATGTATAATTGAGTCAATATGTTGTAGCCCTATGTTGCTTCAATTGAGAACTAGAATTCAGGTAGATTTTGAACAGGAACCTTGAATATGAAAATTTTATATTTACTAGTGTAATGCCCTATGTTGAGACCCCAGTAAGAGAAAACTACTGAATGGATGGTCCTGTTCTCAGGTACGGATTACGTGGTCAGTCACGTGACAGCATTGGAACAGTTCTTTGTGTTGATGATGATGGGATTTTACGTGTTGGTTTCCCCGGAGCATCTAGGGGATGGAAAGCTGATCCTGCAGAAATGGAAAGAGTTGAAGAATTCAAGGTTGGCGATTGGGTGCGGATCCGCCCATCTCTGACATCTGCAAAGCATGGATTGGGAGCTGTAACTCCAGGGAGCATTGGTATAGTTTATTGTATTAGACCGGATAATAGTTTGTTGTTGGAACTTAGCTATCTCCCAAGTCCATGGCATTGTGAACCAGAGGAGGTAGAACCGGTGGAGCCATTCAGGGTAAAGGAATATTCAATTTATTTTTTATTTGAGAGTAGCTGGTTTTCATCCTTATTCTTTTCTTCCCTTTTTATTCATTTTTCGTCAATTTATACAGATTGGTGATCGAATATGCGTGAAGCGCTCTGTTGCAGAGCCTAGATATGCTTGGGGTGGTGAGACACATCATAGTGTAGGAAGAATAACTGAGATTGAGGGAGATGGTCTGCTGATCATTGAAATACCAAATCGACCCATACCATGGCAAGCAGATCCTGCTGACATGGAAAAGGTGGAGGACTTCAAGGTAGCATCCTTTTTTGGAATTTGTATACAAGAAGTACCTGTGAAGTAAAAAAAGATTTCTCTTTTACTTCTAATATGTTCTGTTTCACCATGAGCAGGTTGGGGACTGGGTGCGAGTGAAGGCTTCAGTATCGTCCCCCAAATATGGATGGGAGGATGTAACAAGGAACAGTATTGGAATAATCCATAGCTTGGAGGAGGATGGTGATATGGGTGTGGCCTTCTGCTTCAGAAACAAGGCTTTCTCCTGTTCTGTGACTGACATGGAGAAGGTGCAACCTTTCCAAGCAGGGGAAGAGATTCATATGATGCCATCTATTACTCAGCCCCGGCTTGGATGGTCCGATGAAACTCCAGCTACCATTGGAAAGATTGCAAGGATTGACATGGATGGGACTCTAAATGTAATTTATTGGCTTCTTTAAAGTTCTTTTGTTGTATCTCTATATTTAGTTGTTGTAGTGTCAGCCACTTTTGCTTTGCTTCTAAATCAGCAGTGGTTCTGATTAATTTATGCAGGTGAAAGTTGCTGGGAGAGAGAGCTTATGGAGAGTTGCTCCTGGAGATGCAGAGAGGCTTCCAAGCTTCGAAGTTGGTGACTGGGTTCGTTCAAAGCAGTCTCTCGGTACCAGACCCAGTTATGATTGGAATAGCATTGGTAAAGATTGCTTAGCCATAGTGCATAGTATACAGGATAGTGGCTATTTAGAGCTGGCATGTTGTTTTAGGAAAGGAAGGTGGAATACCCACTACACAGATGTTGAGAAGGTTCCAGGCTTCAGAGTTGGTCAGCATGTACGGTTCCGTGCTGGACTTGTTGAACCAAGGTGGGGATGGAGAGGCACTTCTCCTGATTCAAGAGGTGTTATAACTGGAGTACATGCTGATGGAGAAGTAAGGGTTGCATTCTTCGGTCTATCAGGTTTGTGGAGAGGAGATCCTGCAGACCTTGACGTAGAGGAAATATTTGAGGTTGGAGAATGGGCTAAACTGAAGGATGAAGCAAGTGGGTGGAAATCCCTTAGACCTGGGAGCATTGGCATTGTGCAAGGCTTAGGTTATGGAGGAGATGCATGGGATGGAAGTGTTATTGTTGGTTTCTGTGGGGAGCAAGAAAGGTGGGTGGGGCCAGTGTCTGACCTCAGCAGAGTGGATAGGCTTTTGGTGGGGCAACACGTGAGGGTAAAACTATCTGTGAAGCAGCCCAGATTCGGTTGGTCAGGCCACTGTCATGCTAGTGTTGGGACAATATCAGCTATAGATGCGGATGGAAAGCTAAGAATATATACACCTGTTGGCTCGAAGGCTTGGATGCTGGACCCGACAGATATTGAGAAGGTGGAGGAAGAGGAATTATGCATAGGAGACTGGGTAAGAGTGAAGTCATCTATATCCACACCAACATATCAATGGGGAGAGGTGAGCCCTGTGAGTATAGGAGTAGTTCACAGGATGGAAGCGGGGGAGCTTTGGGTAGCATTCTGTTTCATGGAGAGGCTTTGGGTATGCAAGGCCTGTGAAATGGAGAGGGTGAGACCATTCAAGGTTGGGGACATAGTTAGAATCAGAGCAGGTTTGGTGACCCCAAGGTGGGGATGGGGTATGGAGACACATGCAAGCAAGGGTGAAGTGGTTGGTGTTGATGCAAATGGGAAACTGAGAATCAAATTCCAATGGAGAGAAGGGAGGCTCTGGATTGGAGACCCTGCTGATATTGTCCTTGATGAGGCGTTTAGTGGCACCAGTGGCATTCTATAGCAATTGGGTTTGGTGCTTCTTGTGTTCCTAGTGGTGTTTGTAAACTATTGGTTCATGAGCTGTGGTTTTTTGCTGTCTCAGCTCATGACAGGTGACTGGATTTAGTTGATCAATTTGCTCAAGGCTCCGCTTATCAGGGGAAATGGTAGGGGGCTCGAGTGATAAAATTCATTATTTGTTGCCAGATAAAAAGGAACAGCAGTCGGCCGGTCTTCTTGTTCTCCATTCAAATTTACGTAAGTGCATGAAAGATAAAAGCAGGGGTGGGGGGCATTTGTATTTACTTCTTAGTCAGTGACGCCTAGATGAGCTCTTTGGTGTCTATGGTCATGTAATATTCTTGTAGCCTGTACAAATTAACCTACTATTCTTCGAGTAGGCCATCTTTTGAGGCTTTCAAAAATTTATGTCATTACCTTCATTTTTGGGTCCCAAAACTTTCATGTTCTGTGCAGATTTTTGAAAGTGGCTTGGGTTAACGAGCTTGGATCCTCTGCCGGGTTTCTCCTCATGAGTGCCAAGTTTTAGGATTTAATCTCGTGAAATATTCTAGTCTAAGATTAGGATAAATTTAATGAATTTTTTTGAATTAGAATATTATTCTGTGATGGAATTCTTAATAATTCATTGGACATTCATTGGCAGTGTCAAATATTAGGTTAAGCTTATTAATAATTTAATATAATCTAAGTAACCAGAGAAGAACTGGTGGATCGAAATTTCTGCTTCAGCCGGACAGCCACCCATGTGAAAGTTGGAATTTCCTCGCAGCATTGGGCAAGCCTCCTGCTGTGGTCTTAAGATTCAGTGTCAACGTTTAGAAGGTTTCCGTTTCGATTTGGGCTGTCTATTTTGTATTTTTTTTCTTCTCTCTTTTTCCAACCGTGTTTTGGGAAGTGTCAGCCTGCCTGAGTTCTACAAGTACATTGTGAAATTTCAATAGAAAAGAAGAAATTCTGCCAAGCGAATGTAATAGGAAAAAAAAAAGGAACTACAGATCCATGTGGACTTTACACTTGTACGACTGCTGAAGTCGACCAGTTCGTGCAACCAAATCAGACATGCTCCAAAGAATCTTTGTTTGGTAACAATGCGATTGCAGTTGTGAAAGAAGACGACGTTAATCATCAAGCCCTTCTAGCCACCATTAAAATTACCAACAAGGCATTCTTTACATCAAGAATATGAATCTGCAGTTAAAATGGCTTCTGCACTACTCGTTGTTTGGACAATATGCTCCGGTACAGGATTTTCACTTCTTTCGTTTTTCCCTTCTTTCTTTCTTTTTAAAAAAGAGTTTGGTTAAGTATAATTGTCATTTTGGCCGTACATTTCTCCTTTCTTTCAGATGATATCGAATGGGTCTTTGTTTCTTTGTATTTCAGGATTTGCTAGGGTATTATCATTTCAGTGGCAAGTTCAGCACATGAGGGTGTGTGCAAAGCTGCAATGTTTGCTCAGGAACTGGAATCATGGCCAGAGCAGAGCATCCGCCAGAGGAAATGGCTGGTTATCCGAGATGCAGTTGAGCATTGCAGGCATGCATGAATGCAAGAGGCCCTTGAAGGCTTCTCCATGTGGTATGCTGATAAGATAAATTAGAGAACACCCAATTTCTTTGCCTTCCCTAATCAGCCCTGGTTGTGTTGCTGCACATTCTATTGAAATGCTCACAAGCATGCACCTAACTGAAGAAGTTGTTTTTTTGGGGTTCAAGTTTCTATCAATTTCGTTGCTTCACGAAGTAACAGACCCATACCTGTGAGGATGCTGGTCCAGTCCATTTACTCATGTGGTATTTTTTCCTATTGTCCCCATGTTCCAGGCTTGACCTTTAAGATATATCATTCAACAACAAGAAGTTTCTAGGCTATCTTTAATATTTTTATGCTATCTCTCTCTCTCTCTCAGATCTTGATCTCACCTCATTTAGAGCGATGAAATCTAAGGTGATTACATCTTAAAAGTGTAAGCACTGGTAAGTTTCAGGTCCATGAAATGGAAGATGACCCGGGAATCCTCCTTCCTGGTAACTTTCAGGTCTCCAAATGACTCAGGCTAGTGGCTCAGGAGAATCACAAAATGTCACTGGACAGAAATAAATATAGAATACAAAACGCGATGGTTCAATTGCAATTTAGAAACTGAAGTTTGGACTTTGGTGTGTTCTGTTCATCTGGACTGGAATTACTAATGGAACAGTGCAGGTTGTGAGAATGATTGATGCTACTATTGTGAGGTTACCCAAAACCTTGATGAATGATCAAACATATTAGCGATGCACTATAATACTTGCTGCTGCTGTTCTGGTTGCTGAACCTACGTTTAACCTCACTTGCAGGTAGAATCTCCATGACCCGCAGACTGCACTGAAACAGATTGAATCAAATATTTCTGTTTCTCTGCGGATTCAGATATATGAAGTCCTCATTGACTGGAGAGCACCCGTGATCAAATTCTTGCCCAGTATTCTAGTTGGTTTTCTGTAACTTCTCTTAATCTTTCATTGATACTTGGCTAGAAAAAATCATGATTCCATGAATCACCTGCAAGGAAGTTCAATGAAATGGAAGAAGTGGCTGGGCCCACTGTACACTTTATTCTTCCACCATGCTTAGTATCCAAGATCTGCTGCACCCTGTATCTGAAAGGCATAGAAGAGCATCTTCCTCCTTTACTTTGAGGCCCCTCTGGGAACTTTTGACTTCATAAAATGCCTTTAACCTTCTCAGGCTAGATTGAAAGATTGATTTGGTCTCCATGACTCCGATTTTAGTAAGTTGAAAATCAGTTCCGGGTTCAATCTGAGTGCGTTGGACAACAATGAATGCGATGCGTGCTTCAAAAACCTTTCCCTTTGGTTTTGGGCAAAAACTTCAAGAAACACTTTCAGTGTTTAAAACACCATTATTAGGCACAGGGCATACTTGTTCAGGACCTTAAATTCGGTGAGTGAGATCATGAGAATAACCTCTACATCTTTTTCCATATAAAAAGGGCGAGATGCATTTCGGAATAAGGTTGTTAAGAACTAAATAGAGATTAGATCGAACAGAAGTGTTAGAACTTAGAAGTGAGACAAAAGCTAACGGGTTGGTCTCCATTGGGCTGATGCAGTGTTGAAGTATAAATATGAGTTCTTGTTCTAGGAGATAACTTCTTGTATAAGAACGTTTTTATTCTGTATGGAAATCTATTATTACCTGATTCATCTCATTTGATCCCAATTATACCCAAATGGTCTTATTAAACAGTAAAATAAAATAATAATAATAATACCCAAACGGAAAAAGATATATACCCAAATAATAGAAATACAAAGTGCAATAGAAAATATTGAGCTAGGTGGTTCGTTTTGGTTTCAGTTCATCCGGGCGAGCTGCATGCAGGGTTTAATTTTATCATTCAGTTAACCCTATTTATGAAGTACGTATCAGTATCAGAATGTCGAAGCAACAGGTTACTCGATTTCGGGTTTTGGGTTTTGGGTTTTGGGAGCTGATATTCGCAAACCATGAGCTGCAAAAGATTAAAGATTAGTACCTTTTTTGAATGATTAGCAGTTACGCAGATGATCTTCGGCATGATTGGTTGTATCCTCCACCGTCGTCGTACCCTTTCTACTTTGGCTCTTCAGGTGTGTCAGAGACCAGAAAATGACTTGTACCTATGGAATTCGAGGATTCAAGAGCTCTCCAAGCTCGGACAAGTAGATGAAGCTCGTCAGTTGTTCGATAGCATAATCCAAAGAGATGCCATCACCTGGAACATCATGATAACCGGTTACTTCCAGAATGGACGGATAAATGAAGCACAGGCACTTTTTGACAGTTTTGCTGGTAAAAACATCAAGACCTGGACTACTGTTCTAACTGGGTATGCTAAGAACGGCAAGATTGAACAAGCTAGAAAGGTGTTTGATATGATGCCAGATCGCAATATCGTATCTTGGAACGCTATGATTAGCGGTTATGCACAGAGTGGTGATGTAGAGTCTGCCAGATACTTGTTCAACAAAATGCCCAACAGGGATGTTGTGTCCTGGAACACGATGATCACTGGGTACTGCCATGTTCGTCTGATGACTGAAGCCCAAAATCTTTTTGATGTAATCCCAGAGAGGAATTCAGTATCATGGATGGTTATGATATCAGGTTATGTTCATATTGGCGACTATCGTAAAGCGTGGGATATATTCTTGAAGATGCACCAAGGCGGGTTTAGACCAGATAAACCTATTTTTCTCTCCGCACTCTCTGCAACCACTAGTCTGGACGATTTGAGATTAATTAAGAATTTACAGGCATTGGCAATCAAGTTGAATTTTGAAGGAGATGTGGTTGTGGGCACTGCAATTTTGAGTGCTTATACCCGGATTGGGAGATTTGATTATGCAGAGCAATTCTTTGAGAGAATGCCAGAACGGAATGAGTTTTCTTGGACCACCATGATAACAGCTTTTTCACAGTGTGGGAGATTGGATGACGCAGTTGCCTTATATAGAAGAATTCCAGAACAAAGTGTTGCTTCCCGAACAGCAATGATGACTGCATATGCTCAGAGTGGCAGAATCCATGAGGCAAGGTTTTTGTTTGACAAGATCCCAAATCCAAATGTGATTACATGGAATTCTATGGTTGCTGGGTATGCTCAGAATGGAATGGTTGATGAAGCAAATGCAATTTTTAGGAGAATTCCTATGCAGAATGCTGCTTCATGGGCGGCCATGATCTCAGGGTTTGCACAGAATGGACGAAGTGAAGAAGCTTTAAAGCTTCTGTCTGAGTATCATAGATCTGGGGCAGTGCCAAATGAGTCCAGTTTCACTAGTGCTCTTTTTTCCTGTGCAAATATAGGAGCTATTGAAATGGGTAGACAGGTACATTCTTTGTCCATTAAAGTAGGCTGCCAGTTTAATCCATTTGTAGGAAATGGCTTGATTTCCATGTATGCTAGGTGCTGGAAAATGGAAGATGTTTCTCATGCATTTTGTAAAATGAGAGTGAGAGATGTTGTTTCTTGGAACTCCCTCATTACAGGTTTCTCTCAAAATGACATGTTAGATGCTGCTCGTAGCACTTTTGACAAAATGCCTACACGGGATGTTGTTTCTTGGACGGCCATTATATCAGCATATGTACAAGCTGGGCATGGAGACATGGCTTTTGAACTTTTTATTGACATGTTGGCTGGAGGAACTAAGCCTAATGCATCATCATTGAGTACCCTTCTCAGCACATGTGCAAGTCTTTCCGCAACCAAGCTTGGCAAACAGATTCATGCATTGATCTTCAAATTAGGACTGGATTCAGATAATTTTGTAACCAATGCTCTGATATCAATGTACTTCAAATGTGGTTGTCTTGATGGGTTTTGCGTGTTTGAAGAGGTGCCTGAACGTGATTTAGTCACATGGAATGCAGTTCTAGGAGGTTGTGCAAAAAATGGGTTTGGAAGGGAAGCCATTAACATCTTTGAACAAATGAAGACTGAAGGTGTGTTTCCAGACTCATCCAGCTTTCTAGGTGTCTTATGTGCTTGTAGCCACGCAGGTTTGATTAATGAGGGGTGGCACTACTTCAATTCCATGAGTCGGGACTATGGGATAATGCCCGTGGAGTATCACTATGCTTGTATGGTTGACCTTCTTGGTCGGGCCGGGCTCCTTTATGAAGCTGAAGCCTTTGTTGAAACCATGCCTATTGAACCAGATTCTGTTGTATGGGCAGCTCTTCTTGGTGCCTGTAGGATCCACAAAGATGTTGATCTTGGCCGGAAAGTTGCAGAAAGGCTATTTCAAATGGATCCACAAAACTCCGGCAACTACATATTGTTATCAAACATATATGCATCTCTAGGCATGTGGGGTGAAGTGGGGGAAATTCGTAAATTGATGAAGGATCGAGGTGTGACAAAGGAACCAGGTATAAGCTGGATTCAGATCAAGAATAAGATGCACTCATTCCGCACAGAGGATAAGACAAATGATCAGAGTGAAGATATTTATTCAACGTTGAAAGCGCTCTATGGGCGTCTCAGGGAAACGGGTTACACACCTGATACAAACTTAGTTCTTCATGACATTGAGGAGGAACAAAAGGAGAATGCCCTCCTCTACCATAGTGAAAAACTTGCTATTGTTTTTGGTCTCTTGAACACACCAAATGGGATTCCCATTCAGATAATGAAGAATCTTCGTACATGTGGTGACTGTCATGCATTTACAAAATACTTGTCCAAGGTCACTCGGAGAGAGATCATCATGAGAGACGGAAATAGATTCCACCATTTTAGTGATGGATCATGCTCTTGCGGTGATTACTGGTGAGTTTTATGTTTAAGGGCACAACAGTGGAATAAAATATTTATCTAAAAAACTGGAGATAAGGGCTAATGGAACCCCATGAGTTAACCGAAGTGCTATAAGGCCTTGAGATAAATGAAAGATCAGAAAGATGCAACAGAGTTATTATGGAACTTGGGGGGGGGGGGGGGGGATGAGATATTCTTACCTGCCCAAACTCAATTCTTCTTGTGGAGGAGCCGGAATATGTGGACCCTATTAAACTAGTGACTCTCCATTGCTTGTATTTTGATGCACACTGGATGGTGTTGTATAATCTGTAATATGATGTCAGATGTTCTTGTTATCAGTGACCATAGATCTGTTAGGACATCTTTCATGTCCAATGGTTTCTAAAGAGTTCGTCATTGGTTAGAGGAAATTTCTACTTTGGGTGAGCTATGAAATATGGGATGTCAGGAGGAACTTTTGATACTTGTAGTGAAGGATTCGAGTTGGTTCTAATGTTACAGAAACTATGCTCTGCAAGTTTTGAAGCCTCTCGCAGCCTGTTCGGGCCCAAGACAGGTTTGGACCAAACTTAAACCCCTAAAATTATATTCTGTTATGATGGGCTTGTCATATCTGGAGAGTCATACACCTGGAGCTTTTGGTTGTATCCTGGTAGAAATATGCACTGGTTCTATCCGGTATGTAATGTAACTTATTTCTTGTATGTTCCAGAAGTATGTAATTCATACTGCCGAATAAAATTTTGACTTTTCTGCAGGTGTGCTAGTCTGAGCTAAGAATTGTGCTGTAGTTAAGGTTCGTAGATGGTCTTCACAGTATGGTAGTGTTGTAGGTGTTAGGATACTGAGGGAGTTGTGGAAGATGGTTTGTGAATGCCTACGGTTTAGGGCTTCAAGAAGTCCTACTTTTCCAGCAATACTTTTAAGACTTAAGAAGACCCACTTTCCAATCAATGCTTGCAATATTCCTTTGCCATTTGCAAGAGATACCTCGTAGCTCTTGTACAATCCCTGGTAAGTAAGGAATTGCGTCAATTGAACCTTCAAATTTCCACCCCCTCTGTTTTCCTTTATTTCTGTTAATATTGTGAATTTCTTCTGTTAATTCCATGATGTAGTCTAAATAAATGAACAATATATTATAAAGTAATGTATTGCGATTTAGCTAATACTTTTTGGATGGACTGGAATACTTCTCTTGTAGATTTTTCCAATTGCAGTACTAAATAAACATCAAAGTTATGCACTGGAATATTTCTCCTGCATTTATTCCAATTCCATTTCTAAATAAACATCAAAGCTATGCTTAGCCATGGAACTCCATTTGTTGGTCTCATCTCGCTCATTTGAGCTAACTTTTGCATGAAAACCTTTCTAATATTTAAGGTTTTCTATAGGTGTATTCCATTTAGGTGGAAATATTTTGAGGATAGTAATGTTCCCAACTCTAAGTAAGTTGTTGAGGTGCTTATGATCAACTCAACTAGTGGACCAGGTCTTAACATTGTCATATATATATTGTTATAGCTTTTACTAGTCTCCTACTCTGATTTGTTCTTGGTATGTCAGTCCTTTTTTCTACCTTTCCCCAAAGTTTTATCAAGTAACCTACTGAGTCACCAAGGATATTGTTGTCTGGACTGAAAAAAATGATTGAATTTGTTCAGTTTTATTTTTCCTGAAGGGGTTTTGTTCTTTTACTATTCTCATATTTTGTTCGTGAAAGCTATATTGTTCTTAGTGACTGTCTTTGGCCTTGTAATTCAAGAGGTGTGTGGTGGCTCTGACAAACTGTTGCATTTTAAACTTATGGCTCTTTTTTCATTGGTTTTGCTTGATGAAATTTGTAGATCAATGGGAAATACTTATTCAAAACAGAGTGCACCTTGCAATATGTTTACAAATATGTTTTTTCTTGTATCTCAACATGTCAATGTTAACAATAAATTAACCTTGTAGGAGGCTTCACTTTATTGAATCTTGACCTTTAGTCACCCATTTAATACTCTAGTTTCTGCTGTAGTCCTCATAGTATGTTTTATTTATTTCCTTCATAATGGCTAAGATTGATGGGTGCCAAATACTTCTAGATTGGAAGATCCAGCTAGGACCCAGTATCTAAGAACTGGGATGAACTTGTAAGCTTGGGTAAGTCAACAAAGGGTTTTAGGTCAAAAGTAGGGTCAGGGTTTTGTAGAATCTAGGTTTTGATGTTAAGGCTACACCAAATGGTGTAGGGGAATCCGATGGTTGAGGTTTTGACGGTGGAATAGTGCTGGAATTGAATTGGCTGCAAATTAGGGTATAATTTCTGGGTCTCGTCAAAAAAATAAGATGAAGGAATCCAGAATTCTAGTTATCGGAATGGGATTCAGCCTGGACTGAGTTTTCCTAGGCTGTGAAGGTGATCCAACCCAAATATGGTAGCATTTTTATGGTTGGATTGTACTGTGTAGGTTTTAGGGTTTGTAGATGGTTTATAGAGATGGAGGATTGATATAATCCCACGTCAGGGGCTAGTCTTCAGGATCCTCTTTTAGAGAACCAATTGTAACTTAGGGATTTAACCTTGCTGTTCTAGGTCAAATATCAGTCAATTCTTAAAGGCCAGCAGCTGTACAGGCTCAAATCACCCTGCAGTGAAGGGAGCTTGACTTCCAACGTTGGGTCCAGGGCTAACTGGGGAGTGATTGGAAGGGATTATTAGGGTTCAGCCAGGCTGTATTAGGCTTTGAAGAATTCAGTTCTGTTTCAAAGGATTCTCAATTGCAGAGTTGTTCCTCAAGCTAGGGTTGAAGTTTTAGGGTTTCTAGGGCTTAGGGGTGTTCTAGGGTTAAGGTAATTGAGGATAGGATTCAGCTAGCAGTGTTAGGGTTTTGTGAAATTAAATCTGAATTCTGTTGTTGTAGAGTTCAGGTTTGATTTCAGAAGTTTGGGATTAGAAGAACTAGGGTCTCTCCCAATTCTTGGGTTTCTAGGACTTAGGGTTGTGTTTAGGGTTGGAGGGAATGGGCATCAGGTTTGGCCAGGGGGTTTTTGTGTTGTAGATTAACTGAAATCAGAATCTGTGGTCGATTATGTAAATTCAGTTTTCTGTTGTAGGTTTAGGCTTTATTGGAGAAGATGAATGATGAAGTTACTAGGGTTTTGGGGTAGGCTTAGGGCTACTGTCTTATGGTTGAAGTCTGTGGGTGACAGCACAATTGTAATTCTAGAAGGGGGAGGGTTTTAGGGAAGGGAATGAGGAGTTACAGGGTTTTGGGTTTGGGATGATGTCCAGGTTGCTGCAGGGAGAAGATAAGAGAAGGGGAGGAAGGACAGCGCAAGGGGGAACAGAAAGGGGGCATGCAGGGTTGGGTTTGGGGATGCACTACTTACTTGCAGCGGGGAGAGAGGTTGATGACTTTTAGCAAAATCAGAATTCTCAAACCAGCCGCATGCTTCCCTCCTAGGGAACCCACAACTCTAATAGTCTTTCTTCAATTCTCAGCTTTATTCAATAATCATCAACTGTCATGATTACACATGGGTGGCTCTATTTATCGCCTCACAATTGGAGGAAATCATACTAGGACTCAACAAAATAAAAGACTGCTTTGGACTCAAGAAAGGAATTTAATTGGGACTGGAATTCCTTCTCACACTAAGACATTACTTAGGCAACTAGAAAAGGAATTCAAACTAGAACTCATAACCAAATAAAGCCTTGCAAAATTAAGACTTCCTACTTTAAGAAGGAATCCCAATTGAAAATTAGGATTCCAACTAGTGGGACAAGGACTTTGTCATAACTTGCTAACAAAGGACTCAAAACTCAAAACAGAAAGTAGATCTGAACTCCTAAAATTAAAGTGAACTTAACTTGACCATTCTGCACTCAAGAGGTTGGTAGAATGACCAAAATACCCCCATAAGGTTCATCCCGCCATAATGCTGCATGCTGTTGGGCTGTCCTTTTTTTATTATTATTTTATTCTTTTCGTTATGCTTTTGGGGCTTCTTCTTCTTTTTTTTTTTTGGGGGGGGGGGGGGTTCCCCTAGTCACATCAAGGAAAAGCTATGGATTATGATTTAGAGTTTTAGAAAGGACTGAAATTGGGATTGGTTCAACTCACTGGTGTTCAAGGTCTTATTAGACAGCAGTTTTGGTGGTTGAAGATTTCTTTGGAGGAAGAAAAGAGGAGAAAAAAATCAGGTTTGGTAAATCATTCTTGTATGCATTGCTCAACAGCACCAAAACTCTTAGGAGAAAACTTATATTCATTATTCAGATCATTGCACTATTAGAATAAATAATATGTTACCCAGACAAATATTGGGTAGAATCCTTTTAGTCTTTGTCTTCTCCTTATTTTGCAGGGTTTCGATATTGGATGTGTCCCACAGGTTCATGAGGTGCTTCACAATAGCTTCTTTGAGGTTACTGAACCCCTTTCCGGTGAAATATAGCCTACCTGTACAATCACTTACAAATAGATCCTGGAGTATCAGTGGGGGTTTAAAAAAAAAAAGATGCTTCATCATCTAATGGACTCAATAGTCTGCACTAAATCTCAACCTTCATTTACTTTGTTTATTCGCCTCTTTTTTGTATACAGTAAGTCTATTAGTTTATATTCTGGGATGATGGGCTTGGCATATTTGGAGAATCATACACCTGGAGCTTAGGCTGTATCCTGGTAGAAATATGCACTGGTTCTATCAGTATGTAACTTAACTTATTTCTTGTATGTTCCGGAAGTATGAAATTCGTACTGCTGAATAAAGTTTTTGACTTTTCTGCAGCTGTGCTAGTCTGAGCTAAGAATCGTGCTGTAGTTAAGGTTCGTAGACAGTCTTCACAGTATGCTAGTGTTGTAGGTGTTAGGATACTGAGGGAGTTGTGGAAGATGGTTGGTGAATGCCTACAGTTTAGCCCCCCCCCCCCCCCCAAAAAAAAAGAAAAAAGAAAAAAGAAAAAAAGAAGAGTTTAGTTGGTTGTTGAATGGATTTACTATGAAGTATGCTCATCCATTGTAGTTGAAGACGCCAGCGGCCCTGTAGGTTTGAAGGTTGAATCTGCCTTTTGAATTAGGGACTATTGCCACAGCTACCAATTTTGCGAGTCATTTTTCTCCTCAGCTTATGAAAAGTTGTACCCTTGATCACTAGTTATGAATATAAGCTTTCATTTCATAAGTTGACCCCTTGGTTGAAGGTTACCTAAAGGATTAGGGTGAAAAGATCAGTTCTAATGGCTTCTTCTCTGCTCAGTGGCAGAATCAGAGTATCACCAATATTAGCAGGAAATAGTCCCTTCTTTCTGGGATTTGGTTCTCTGGGGCAGTGTGATCATCTCAGTTTCACGTCTCTTTTTTTGTGGCTTTCTTCTGGACCTTGTTTTTTCAGCCTTATTGAAAATTTTGGCCTGAGATTTTCTCTGTGAAATCAAGTGCTGTTCTATAATTTTGAAACGACTGTATTCCCCTATTCTTCTAATTGGGGTAAGACTCTATTGTCTGAATCATGAAATACCATGTCTTATTTTTTAACATCACTAAGCCTTGTGTCCTGGTATGAATGCCTCAGAACCATCTCCGTCATCTGTTTTTGAAGTTTTCGAGGATGACCTCAACCATCTACATCAACTTGTTTTCGAACAGAATTTGGACAGTGTTAAGCGTATACAATATGAAAGATATCTTACTTGTTTTGAAGATCCACTATGTGAAGTCAATCTTTTGACCCATGCATCTCCTCATTTCTCTTTTAGAAGCCCAAAATGCAGATGGCCAAATTGCTCAGCATTTAATTTGCAGAAGGGGAAGCCTAGAACTCGTAGAAGCCACTTTGGATTACATAGAGGCAGCTGTGGATGTCCATGACAAAGATGGAGATCCTCCAACTTTGTTTGCCTTTGCAGCTGGGTCCCCAGAATGTGTTTCTGCTCTCATCAAAAGATCTGCTAATGTTAGATCTAGGATTAAGGGAGGTTTTGGTCCATCCATTGCTCATTTCTGGACATATATGTCCCTTCCAGTTGCATGCTGAGTTTCCCTCAACATAACTAGGTAACATCCTTGGTTTTACATTTTTCTAATTGGTCTCTTGATCTGCTTTTAATTTTCACAGGAATTATTGTCGGAGGGGGCTGATCCCAATGCAATGGATGATATAGGTGAATCTATGCTACACAGAGCCATTGCCATGAACTACAGTGTGTGTGCTATTGTCATACTGAAAAATGAGGTAGGTTGCCGATACTTTGGGTCTTTGCAACTCGGAAGTATTTTTTTATTTTTTTTGGTAGAAGCAACTCGGAAGTATTTGATGGAAGAGAAAAAGCTTTGTTGATCCCATGGAGTTTTCTATGTATTAGGCCGTATTTATGGAACCTCAAAATCTTCAAACAAATGAAGACTGAAGCTGTCTTTTCAAACTTGTCCAGCTTTCTAATCGCCTTATGTGCTTGCAGCCATGCTGATTTGATCAATGAGGGTGGCGTTACTTTGAGATTCTATGAGTAGGAATTACAGGATTATGCCCATGAAGTATCACTATGCTTGTATGGTTGTTCTTGGGTGCACTGGGCTCCTTGATGAAGCTGAAGCCTTCATTAAAATTATGCCCATAGAACCAGATTCTGTGGTATAGGCAGATCTTCTTGGTGCATGTGGGATCCCCCAAAATGTTGGTCTTGATTAGACAGTTGGAGAAAGGCTATGTCAAATGGATCCACGAAACTCCAACAACTACATATATTTTTCATATATGTCTCGTAGTAAATTGGAAGATTGGGACCTACAATTGTACGAGCTGGGTTCAGAGGATAAGACAAACGGTCATGCTGAAGATATTTACTCAATGTTGAAATCATTCGTGGGCATCTCAGCAAAACAGGTTACACCCTTGATATAAACTTAGTTCTTCAGGGCGTTGAGGAACACAAAGAGAATGGACTCCTCTACCTTGGTGAGAAACTTACTGTTGTTTATGGTCCATTGAACATCCAAATGGGACTCCCATTCAGATAATGCAACACCTTCATATGTGGGGTGACTTTTACAAAATACTTGTCCAAGGTCTCTCAGAGGGAGGAGATCTTTATCAGATGTGGGAGTAGATTTCACCATTTTAATAATGGATGCTCTAGTGGAGCTTTCTGGTGAATTTTGTTCTAAAGGTTCCCAGCAGTAGAAGAAAATATTTACACCTAACGAACTGGAGATAGGAGCCAATGAAATACATCATACATTAGCCGAAGTGCGACAAGGTTTAGAGATATATAAAAGATCAGAAAGTTTCTCTGATCCTGAATCAATTGGATCCTATGCATTTGCTGGCTGCAGTTATCCTTTGAGGAAAAATAGAGTTTTATGAAACCTGGATGAATGAGTTATTCTTATCTGCTTAAGCTTCATTCTTGTGTAGCAGCAGCAAAAATTGAATGGGAACCCCTACTAGTTACTCTCCATTACTTGCATTTCTCTGTGCACCCCATGGTGTGTATAACCTGTAAATATGACTACAGAATTTCTTGTTGTCAGTTACCATACTTTTCGTGTTCTATCTTCTATGGTGTTCAAAGAGGTTTTTTTTGGTCAGTGGTTTTCAAAGAGTTAAGTCATTGGGGATTTGAGAAAATTTCTACTATTTCAGAACTATGGAATGTGGGTTTGACACTTAAGAGGAACTCTTTAATCAATGGTATTCTCGCCTCAGCCATTATCAGCCCAAAAACGGTGTGAAATTTTGTGGACTTAACGTGTAAGGTTTGCACAGTTGGGGGTGTTTCTATAATATTGACGTAAAGTCAGGGTGCATATAAAAATTCTAAAAATAACAAATAAACTCCTAATGGGTACATTTTTCACCAAAAGAATGGTATGTTCCTGCCAGTATTCTTCCCATTGCCTATGTTTAGAACATTCCCATTTGAGATTTTTCAAACTTCCCCAAGGCCCCAAGGCTGGGACCCTCTCGATTTTTTGAAATTACCCTAGAGAGACTCCTCTATCCCTATTTTCATGTGTAAAATATCAGCACTTGACTCCCTTTCTAATTTTTTGAAATTGCCTTAGATTTATGTGTGAAATACCAACACCAGCCTCTTTCCATTCTCCCTCTTCCCTTCCAATTTTTTGAAAATTTTTCAGAGAAACTCCTTTGGTCCTTCCATGTGTGAAATATAGAACTTGCCCACATCTTAAATCTTGCTTTGCATCTACCTCCACCTCCTTCATAAATACATGATGAAAAGATGCCGAAATAATATTATCCTCTTTCACAAGTTACTGTTAACATCATGTTGACGTATTCAACAGCCTAACATTTATATTTAATAGAAAAGTGGAGTTTGGATCACCTCAATGACAAGGAAAACAATGCACTTTTTTGGACGATTTTTCATCACCCAATAGAGGTAGGACTCACCTATAAATACTAGTAAAATTAATTATAGATGAGACTCCAATGAAACCGGTGACCCTTCACCACTATTACCTGATGGGAAACCACAAGGACATCAAATTGTTCTCCTTGACAGAAAGGTGATCTTGGACTCCAAGATATTTCGAAACATGAGGTCAAGGTTTAAAACTCCAAGAAAAAATCAAGTGGGTTTCAATTATTCAAACGCTTTACTTTTTCTCTTACCCAAAAGCTGAGACTAGAAATAAAGGGAATCATCGTTCAGCCCTCTTTGGTAGATAGGATAGAAATTCAGGCAAGGAGCCAAGAATCTCTATCTTGTCCTTGCTCCTAAGCACTGTTTGGCTATACTTTCCTAACCTCTAATTATAACCAATTACGAAGGGAGAGAAAGAAAGTGATGGTGCAACGAATGATGGATAATCTCAGTCAGCTAATTCAATAAAGCTGATGACGATTGACGATGAAGATGGTGACGACGACATAGCTTTATGCTACGACCTTTGCATATCTCTTTCTTTTGATAAGAGAGAGATTTCCAAAGTACAATGCATCTGAACAAAATCTATTCTGAAACGTCTACATCGTCTCTTTGTTTCTTTCACTCAAAGACAAAGAAAGTTGGTGAGAGCTGCTTTGAGGCCCTGAGAAGAAAAACTAAGTAGAAACAGAGCTAGACACTAATAATTTAAAATTGAACCGATAAGAGATATACATAGAGGATAGTTGCTACCCTCACTAGATTTCTTTTCAGTTGTAATTCTCATTTTCTATTGAGATATTGATAGCCACCTGTTGCTGTATCATGGGCTATTAGGATCTTGGACACATCCAATGATCCAACATCGATAAGTCAAAAACTGAACTGCTCTCAGCTTCTGGTGAGGAAGAGCACCATCTGTATTACTGTATATGTGACTTGACCTGACGTTTCTAAGCTATAATGCTTCATTCTATATGAACTCAACCTCCAATTATCCATTGAAGCTTGACAAATGACTTTCTAGATAATGGAGCTCTGGTGATATCTACAAGTCTAGGATCTTCAATCCTCCTTCCTGATAGAGCCGTTTTTCATCACTTGATAACAACGGTCAAATCAATCAAACATTCAATAATTCCAGGAAATGAAGCTGATGCATGCATGAAGCTAGCTTTCCCTATAAGAGAACAAATGAAAAAAAGTTGAGTGGGTCGGTTAAAGACTTAAAATTGTAGCAAAACCTCCTAATTGCATAAGTGGGTTGTTTTGACTTTCCATCTGTTTGCCTCCCAGACTCCAACATCTTCTTCTACCAGGCGCAGTCACTGAATGACACCCATTGGAAGTAGTCCAAACGTACAGGATTCCACTGAGAATTGAAAAAACTTATCAAACACTTTTGTTCTTTCCTTCCAAATTGCATTAACTGCTACAGCTTTGACAGAAAACTAAGAGCAAATCCATCTCTAGTCACAACTTACATGCACTCGTCTCCTGTCCAACATATAACATATTGAAAGGGGAATTAACCAAATAAGAAAGAAAAAAAATAATAAACCTTCTTTTTGTAAATCTGGGTTATCACTTATTGGTATATTAGTACTTGATCTATCTAGTGGGAATTTTTTTCGCCTAACCTTGTGAACTAAGGTAGTGTGAAATCTTAAAGAAATGCTCGTTGGAGTGGTTTTAATAACAATATACAGATGGGAACCACTAAACCCAAATGGTGATTGATCAGATCCATTAATCTTCTGCCATCTCACAAGGATTTATTTATTTTTATTATTGTATTTTTTTGGGGAGATACAAGGAAGTTTGTATATATAAAGGATGTGATATTACATGTTTCGTCAGCAAGAGTCACACTCATAATTTATTCACTAAAAGGTGTTGATCCTGTCGAGCAACCATGCAGCACTTTACACGAAATTTGATTTAAGAATTAAAGAATTCTTCTATTTGAGAGAGAAAGCCAAACAACACTGTAAAGGACCACCTTAAATTTTAAGAGATTTTTATTTTTTGGCTAGCTTTTGAGAGTTGGGGGAGGTGTGGCTGGTGTAGGTAGTTAGTTTAGTTTGGTTTGGTAGACATTTGGAGGAAATAAAAGAAAGTAATAGGAAAGATAAAGTAACGAAAAGAAAGAAGTTTTCTATTTCTACGTTTGATTGAAAGCGAATGTGAATTCAATTTCACATAAAAAGTAAGAGCAATGTTGATTCTTAGCTAGATGAAGAGAACATACCTAAAACATAGAAAGAGAGTATATAATAATTCTTTTAGGATGTTGGGAAATGGAAACTCAAAAATGGTTAAAATTTTGATCTACACCTAACGAAATATATCCCACTTGGGTTAGAGGTTCCTTGGGCCAGTTTACGTGTACTTCGACTATATTTTTAGGGGGAAAAACTTTAACTAATATGCCGTCCAAAAGGGTCTAACCCATGTGTTCCTCATTGAAAAGTATGGAACTTATCACTCTATCAACCTTGAATTGACAAGTTTTTACATTTTAATGAGGATAACATAATATCTTTGCTTGCTTTTGTGTTTAGATAGGACTCATAAGTTTTCTCAAGTGTTTTTTAAGTATTATCTTCAATAAATATGGATGAAAGAAGAGAGCATTTTAGTCATAAAAATCATTGAACTAACATAAACTTTCGTTATTGACAATGCGTCTTGTATTTATAGCCTACATATGGAAAATAATAACATTGTTTTTCTCAGTTATCTTCTCTCTCTGGGAGGTGAGTGGAGAGAGAGAGAGAGAGAGAGAGGAAATGAAATAAAGAGTTTCAAGAGTTATCTGGAACTCAGACAAACACCACATATGGAGAGGAAATGGATCAAACCCTTGGCAATAGGGTACTTTTTCTCGCTATTTTTACTCTTCTTGTTATTCCAAAATCTCTCTGCATGCAATTTGGTCCACTGCTAGCCCGAACTAGATTCATGTGGATCAAAGAGATGTGAGAGTGGGCTGTCTCTGGGGACGGAAAGCCACCTCGAATGATTAAGTCAGATTCAGGAAAACACATATCCGTCTATTGAGGAGTAAATGCTCCAAGAATGAATGTCTTCCTTGGAACTTGCAGGAGAATTAATGCTAGAGTTATTGTAAGTGGGTTTACCCTCGTTTGTTCTGAATGTTTTGCTTGTATATCAACTCCCTACCTCTGATATTGTGAAGACGGATCTTGACTGTAGGATCTCTTCCATTAAGATGAAGGGTTGAGATTGTTGCAAGCGGATAATTTAATCACCAAGTCAAGAACTGAATCTCCTCCCTAGAGAAGCTTCAAGCCAGCTACACTTTTTCCCAAATTGATCATTAGTTCAGAGTCACATGGGCTTAGACGTGACATCCATCCCTTTAATCTTCAGACAAATCGTAAGAGAACAATGCTCGAAAAGACTTGAACGAATGGGAGGCTTCCTGATAGGCACTGAGCATTTAATGCGCTTCAAAGCATTTAATATTGAATTTAATGCTCTGATTGATGTTTGGATTAAGATGAACCGAATTCTCTTGCAGTGTTACTTTTGCTGAGAAGTGAGATTCCGAGTGCCACGTAAAGCATATGTCGAGAAGTCCCTAATGCCACGTGACATTCATTGAAAGACATTCCTCAAGGCCAACATCACTCTGAGAAGTGGCTTTCCTAAAAGTGCTTGAGCAACTTCTTCAAACCGGGTTTAGAAAAATGTTCTCAACCAAATGGTTTGCACCGGTTTAAGGGTCTAAACCATACTATACATAACACTTCTTACAACCATCATCTCCCCCGATGGCAATATTCTCTTCCCTCTCTACCGTTTCACCACCGCCTCTGGTGCTATCTTCATTGAATCCAAGCTCCGCCCTCTCTTTGTCCCTTCTATCTCTCTCTCTCTCTTGCACTAGCATTGGCAACACTGGACATAGCTGACAGTGGAGGGGAGACTTTTTTCATCAATTTGGAAAACCAAAAAACTCTAATCTTCAATGGAGAGGATGGGTAACACCAGACATTTTAATAATTTAATCATTTGAGAGGTATTTTATTTAGTTGACCATTTAAATTTAAAAAGATAATGGTCAAAGCTTGAAAAGTTAAGTGTGGGTAACTTGAAAATTTGAAAAAAGTGAATTGTGAACAATTTAAAATTTTTCCAACTAAGTGGCCAGTAGGAATTTAGACCTAATTTAAGTAAGCACCATTAAGAAAAACTCAAAAGAATAAGCGTCTAATCCGTGACACTGGGGGCAAGAGAAAAACAGCAAATTGCTTGGCGCTAGGCAGCCTAACTAAACGAAAAAACAAGAAATTTGCTAAGAGTGACAAAAGATGAAATAAAGATCGATTCAATCTTAATAAATTTTAATATGCTTATGACTTTGTATTCTTCATGCAGTAGTGATCCACTTGCTTCAAGATTAGAAAGTTAAACCATAAGAACATAAGAAGATGATTATGTAGTTTCACCCACTTCTTTCCTAATAAGTTCAATTTGTATTCTTCATACAATGCACCAACGATCCACTTGCTTCAAGATAAGAAAGTTAAACCATTAGACAAGAAAAAAACATTATGTTGTTTCACCAACTTGTTTCCTAATAATAAGCTCAGTACGTAATTATTGTCTTTCGAAATGTTATCTTTATATATAGAGAGAGAAGGACAAATTACATATAGATTCATGTGTTTGCAATCAATTACATTTACTATTGTTTAAAAAAATTTAATTACAAAAGCCCCCTCGTTGGTTAAATGATGGGGTTGAATGTTGATGTCATCAGTAAACAAACATTCAAAATACCAACTTTATCCTTACCAAAAGATCTTGATTGGATAGAACATTCCAATCAAACGGAATTGATTTGCAAATATCAAAATGGAATCATAGCGACAAGAAATATAGTTACACTTACACCAAAAGCAGAGGTGTGCTAATTCCTCACCTTCCACCAGTGACGATCATCTCTCTTCGCCACCCAACTCAACGGGCACTTGTTGTAGATGTGGTGGCGCCACCACTCTCTCGTGGCGCCAAACATTGTCAAAGTCAGACATCTCTCCACCCACTTACTGTAAAATTGCTTGGGTGTTGCACAATTAATGTGCAACACCTACAATGAACGGTCAAGATTTCAATTTCAATTGTCCATTTCTTAAAAGTGTATTATCACACTTATACGAAACGGATGGTCGAGATCTCAACCATTCGAAGCACTATACTGCACATTAATTGTGCAGCACTGAAGTAGAGCTCCATTTATTGCCCCCATCCACTCTCCAACGATTTACTTCCCTCGTAAAAACATGTAGCAAGCGATAATCCTTGCCCTTGTTCCTCATTCCAAGAAAGGTTCTACTTCTACTGTTCTCCCTCCTTACCTCTTCGAAACCCAGTCAAGAAGATCATTTTTTCATCTTGGGTCTTGGAATTGCATTGAAAAGATTTGAAAATAGGAATTTTGTCTCCTTGATTGTAATCCTATCTTTAAAAATCATTCTTCACGGTTAGTGCTGGTAATCTGAAAACAGTGAAGGAAACAAGAGAAATTTGTGAAGCTATTGAGCTAGGTGGAATCCTAGGTTGGAGGTTCAAGAAGGTTTGCAATCACCGTTCAGAACAGCAGAGTTAAAATAAAATGTGTCCTAAGGATTAGGGTTGTAGGGGAAGAGTTCCAAAAGGAAATTGGTGGAGGACTTCTTGGAACATTCTCTCTAAACAACAGCTTAAATCGGTATTATAAAAAGACCTGAATGGATAAGGGTAAAATTGGTATTTTGAATGTTGATTTATTGAAGACGTTAATATTTAGTTCAATTCTTAACAATAAGACGGCATTTGTAATTGATTTTTTTTTAAGGAATAGTAGTTGTAATTGATTGCAAAACAGGAAGTCCATATGTAATTTATCCTATATAAAAAGAAGGATAAGCTTCATTTGAACTCAATAAAATAATATCATTTCCCCTTTTTCACTTCTTAATGGTTCCTTTGACATAGTCTCCAGACCAATCTTATAAAGCATTTCTTGAAACAAAAAGATCTAAAAGAAAATTTTTGGGAGGAAGAATTGTTCCTCAAGTTTGAAAATTCCTGGTTACTGGCCTCATCATGCTATAAGAGACAGTTTTCAGTAAAGATAGCGTTTTTGACCCAACTCTTACTAAACTGGTCCCTTTAAATCATTTAAGTTTCTACCTGACCTGTAGGTATGAATGCATGATGGTTCATTGCACTTGGGTTATCTTTCTTTATTTGATCATTTTTAATTTAATTTTGCAACAATCTCTTAAATCCAGCAAGTTGGAATCAAACTGATCTTTTCTTCATACACGTTTCTTCTATGCAGTGGCTAGCAGTGAAAACGATAATCAAAATCGGTTAGCCTATTATGTGGGTCGGTGTGGTTGGGACCCAAAGCATTCAATATCAAAATTAGCACCAGAGGTTTGCAATTCAGTGGTCAAGAATTCAATAACTACATGCATCAATTGTGTTTTTGAATTAGGGGAATCAAAATCGTTCACTCCCAATTCCCAAGTTTCAGAACCTGGCGACCCGTGCTGTCCTCAACACAATCGAAATTCCATGATTTCCATGGTAAACTTTGAATTAGAAAAAAGGTAGAGAACAAACAAGTCGTTTTCAGGTCTACTCCTACCTATTTTTATTATTATTATTATTATATTTGTAATGACCCAGAAATGTAAATTATATATAAACAAGGGAAATTCAAATCCCCCAAACCTAGGTTGTTTTGTTGGCTCGTTCCTTCAAATACCAGCAATACCTCCAAACACACACAGAGAAAGAGTCGCTCACAGAAGAAGCAACAAGAGAAGCAAAATCAAAGAAAAGACCCATTTATATTTCCTTGGCTAAACTTAAGGAATCTGTCAGGGAGGATCTGACGATCGAACTGGGCAAGTGGACAGAGCTCTCTCTGCATCCAGATAAGAGAGAGGTGGTGAAAGACGTTAAAAAGGGGAATGCAGCGTCTCTAATGTCATTACAGTTACTACTACCGCTACCACAACAACAGAAGAGAGAGACCGACAGAAGGTGAGCATCATCATCATCTGCTGTTGCTGGGAATTGAGGAGTGTTGATGAACGGCTTCAGTACAAGCTCTGTTTTTCTCTTGCTCGTCTTGACGGTGACGCTATTGCTGTTGCCACTGATGGTGCCGCCGTTGCCTCCTCCGCCGTTGCTGTTGCTTCTAATCCCTGTCATCATCTTGGTTGTACTCATGTTGTTCGCCTTCTTGCTTTCCGATGTCACCAATGTAATAGCTTCTTCTGTCTAAACTCTCTCTCCTCCCCCCAAGATGAAATTTGCATGAGTTTATCACCACAACAGCGGATTCCCTCTGGTTTTCCAGTTTATGTAAATACTCCAAAGGGAAGCTAACAGAGGATGTCAGTTGCAGAATCATCTCCAATTTTGCATTCCCCTCAACACTTTCTTTCATTATTTATTGTTTGCATTAAACTAACAGTACATTTTCTTCAGTCTTCAGCTTTATTCTTTCTTGGGTAGAACAGGGGGCTATGATCGTTAGAAACTAGGCATGATGAGGGTGGTCAATGGAGGGGGAGGAGGAAGAGGTGGTGGCAGCGGCGGTGGTGGAGGAGGGAGACCAGCAGTAAAAGAGGAGGCCGGAGACAAGAACGGCCACACCAGCTACGAAACCAGGAGGAAGTGAGGAGGCGACCATGTAGGGGAGAGGAAGTGTGAAGGCGTAGACAGAGAGAGGCACTGCACCAACAAACATATCAGACATCAAAAGCAAAACCAAGACAAAATCGAAAGTCACAACAGCAAGAACAGCCACAGAGAGAGGGGGTCAATATCAGTTATCTATATCGCACCCACATCGTGACCTCACCTGAATACATACCATTAACGGCTAGAAGAAAAAAAAAAAATAAAGTAAGACAAGAAGCCCAACCATCGTCCTGTCTTCTCTCTCTGTCCTCACCTCTTCCGCTGCCCACCGGCATGAAGAGAGAGAGAGAGGCCAGTAGAGGAGTTGGTGCAGAACGGTGGACGTCGTTTTGCATTTGTATCTTACCTGTTGCTTTTCTTGTCTTGAGTTGCTGTATAGGTTGTATTGGGTAATTAAAAATTACCGATCCAAAGATTATTATTAGGGTTGCTAATTTATTTATATCTTCTATTATTATTTAATGACATTTTTTTTAATGGATGGTTTGATTATCAAGAAGTCTCTCTACCAGAAAAGCAAATAAAAAGATTATCAAGAAGTCCATAGATTTTGAGTGCCGCTCGAAACCTGGAAAGTGGAATGAGTTTTGTTTTCTGAATTCTGATACAGTCAATTGATATTTTATCCTTTTGGGATTAAGAACTTATATATCGCCATATCCAGCACATAAGGTTTTTTTTCATTGTGGACATTAGAGAAAGCAGAAGGGTGTCCACCCGTCATGGGTCCCTCCAGTGGCTCCTCTTTTTATTTTATTCACCTATTTTCTCTTGCAAATAGGGCTTTGATTTTCCTTCCGCCTACACCAGATAAAGTGATAAGATATCCCAAGTCTTCGATGTAGGCGAGGATAAGAACTAATGATGACATTCAAATTTTCAGTGAGTTCTCTAATAAGCAAATGGCATGGAAAATACAAGAATGGAAAGGGTGAAATGGTCTCGTGTCACCATTTGTTTAGAGCCTGGACGATCAGAGAATCTTTTGTCATTTTTTATTTAATTTTTCATTCATTTTATGGTTTATTTTGTACTTAATACTCAAGCTGGTACGAAATGGCCAACGAAAGAGCTGGATGCTTCATCGCATGAGGATTTCGTTCCACTTGCCTCCAAAGGGAAGTTGTTTATTTATTGGGAGATTCTAATTTCTAAGAACAGACTAGGTTAACTGTATTGACCCAAGATCTGACGTTTTCATTCCCCACTTTCCAGGTCTTGACGTCCTCCCACTGCCCATGTAAGCAATGGTGGACATTTTCTTAATGATCGGGACGTAACGTCCACTCTTGGCCTTTTTCACGAATCATGGTTTCTTAAGACTTAAGAGCACCTTCTCTAGCCTATTCCACTCCTGATGTAAGCTGGACTCAGCAGGGCATCAGAACAAACAAGCATTGTGTTTGCTGGCCTTGGACCTACCAGCCCACTTGACATAAACTATTAGCCCGTACAAACCCAGCCTTCAAGCTAAGGCTAAGCCAGCTTGAGACAGACACAGAGAGAGAGAGAGAGAGAGAGGTCATGGCCTGCACCTGGACAAGGCCGTACCAGGCTACTAAAGTATATCTATCTACTTGCTCATCTTGTCTATAAGTGAGGAAAGAGCGGCGAGAGGAACAGACTACCCCAAACCCCGACACTGCATGTATCTATTTACTGAAAAATCAATCAGTGAATATGTGTACAGGTATGGGTTTCTAAGCTGCCAGCATAAGAAGAATCTCCAAGAGAATTTTGTACACAGTTTCACCGTTCAGTATGCTGCTTAATATGTGAGAAAAGAGTCCTACACTCTACCCAACAGAAAGAGATCTATGCTTTCCGCACACCTATGAGTTCTAAGATGGCGAATCAAAGATAAGACTTTGTGAATCCCTATTTAATGTGTGATGAAAAAGTATAAGGGGAGCAAAAGCCTCTCTGAGCTCATGAGATCATAGGAAAGAATTGTCCCATCGCTCACATGGAAATCTTTTTCCCAAAAGCATATATTGATTTCTATCTATTTCTTATATCACTGAAAATAAAGAACTATTAAAAGAATGTATCCACTAAGATAAACTTCTTCCCACTTGGCGCTTTCTAATCTTTGAAATAGCAGTCATGACTATGAATAGATAATTATGGGGAAAAAAACACTTTATAGAATTTTCAAATGATGGAAAGTGGAAGGTCCAAATAATTAAACATCTATTTGAGGACAAAAGTATATTAATTACCTGATCCACTTGCATAATAATAGGGAAACATTCAAAGGGATCATCTTTAAGCAAAAAGGTCCAAGGTTGGAGATGAATGAGAATATATGTCAAAGAGAATCGTAGAAGAGACTAGTTTCATTGAACCAGACAGCTAAAAATTAAAAATTAAAAATACTGGGGCCCTGAAAGGGTGGCTTTCACCCTCTTGTTTTCTTTTCTTTTTTGGGTAATTGGCTTTCACACCCCTGCTCATAGCGATAGATAAATTTCTTCTATATCTGGCAACATTAGTATTTCGATGCATTGCTTCATTGTTCTTACTTCTTAAAGGTATTTTTGACTAAGGAGTCGGGATTTTTTTTTTTTTTTTTTAATAAATAGTTTTTCATCATTGAGTATGATTTATATGGGTATATTCGGGGGAATAGCATGGACATATGCAATGGAAGCCTCTGACTGCTCAGGTTTAGAGGGGTAATTGAATTCAGATTAAAGGAGTTTAAGAGCCAAGGGATAAAAAGTGACTCTAAGAGAAATGGTGAGGAAAGATATGCATAGCTAAGGACTCGTAACAAGTGAAATTTGGTATATAGCATTGGAGAAAAAGGACTCATGCAGTTTATCCCCTAGTTGGGATCAGGTTGAGTTGAGTTGGGATACACAGGGAATATTCTATATACAACCACGGTGATTCTTGCTAATGAGAACAATAATTAAAACTCTATGTGGACTGATAAAAACCTTTGGATGAATAGCCTACTTTAATAGGAGCAGAATTTACTTCTTGTATGGACACTGATACATGCCAGCTCTCCCTGTAATAGAACTCTGAACATTGTAAGCTTTATTTCAGCTAGCCAGCCCTAAGATTTATTTTGCAGCCGGTTAGGTCTTATATCAATCTTTTCAGCTAAAGAAACCTGAATGAACTATGTCAGGCTTGGCTACCCTAAATGTTCAGCTCATTTAATCAATTGTATGTGTCTAAATGTTCAGCTCATTTAATGAACTGTATGTGTCACATGCCATTCTGATATGTTAAGCTTATGAATAAATAACTAATATGTTCTAACATGTTATGATGTGTAGAGTAATGAAAAGTATCAATACTGGATGATATCCTAAAAGAATTTGGTGTGCAGTAGTTCTATCTCATGGGCTTTCAGCTTTAGGCCTTGAAATAACCTAGCTTTGTGAGCTGAAGCTGCACCTAGTCCAAACCTAAACCAATTAAATCTAAATGGAAGCCAGAGCCCTGCAAAAACAAGACTTTCTCATATGTATGCTACCCACTTCAAGAGTAATGAACAAGGGCCAAGCTGGGCAAAACTCAGGTGAAATAGACTCATTACTGCCCTTCCTGACTTGCTTGGACACAAGTCATGTGAATGTCCATGTTTACTTATGTTTATTTCATATTAGCATTGATGACTTTTCATTCAGTTGGTGGATAGGAGAAAAGACCTGAAAAAGTGGATGCAAGGCAAGAAACCACAGCAGAAGATATCTTCAGGAGGTGTAGCAGTGATATGTTGAAGCCCATATTAACAATTACAAACAGCAATGGCAGCCATGGTGCCCCTTCGCATCCTGCAGCCAAGGAAAGCCCACGTAAGAAATGATTTCTTTCCACTTATGGAAGTGCTACAGCAGAAAGTGACCATAGTATGCTAAGAAAGTGGTCAAAACTGTAAAATTGCTCACAAGTCACAGCACAATGAAGATATAATGGGGGAGAAGGCCATGCCACCTGCTTCAGGTAAGCTAGAAGGTGGCAGACACAAGGGAAGCCATGGGCAGGAAGTCTTTTACTAGGAGACAGGAGAAAGGCAGAAACATGGCAGGATGTGCCCCGCCTTTTCCCATTATATAATTATGTTGAACTTTCAGAAACCAATCCACAAACAAAATATCTACACTTATGACTACAAACAGATTCAGACCCACCAGTTAATGCTTTCCCCAATTATACTTAAATCAGCAATTTTCCCTGGTGGTTGGTCATACTGGTTTCATCAGAAAGGATATCTACAACAGCTGTGATTTATTTTTGAGACACCCGTTTTGTTAGTTGTGCCCATCAAATGTGAGGTCATAATAAACAGTAGAAGTATGATAGGTAAGAAAATCTAGACACTTTTTTATGGGAGCATATCGCATTCTTGCACATGGACATCAAGGGCACTTCAGGGGCCACACACATAGAATCCACTGTGGGACCCCCAGCACAATGAGTTCCATGTGTGTGGCCCCTGGAGCATCCTTGACGTCATTGTACAAGGGCATGATCTAGGTTCCTTTTCTTATCAACCTTTCAGAAGTGTTCCGCTACTTTCTAACCACCTGTAATTTTCAGTTCGAAAACAATTTCAGAAGTCATCCCTTTCTTATCCTGAGTCAGTGGCAATGACCGGACCTCATTTTAACATTAGCCAAAAGTTGCAAAAGTTTTTTAATCCCTGTTAGATCCTTTTCAGGCTTGAGGGTCTAAACAATGAAAACACACACCAACAGTTGTGTATGTTAATTTTCTGGTGAGCCAATGTTTTAGTAAAATCACCCCCAAGGGTAACAATTCAATATCAAAACAAACTTTTACGTTTTCGTGAAAATCACGTATATTTCATGAACTTCTAGTATTTGATTTTGATAAATTACAAGGGGGATTGAAGGGTGTTCTGAGACCGGTACTCGCACAGATGAGTAGGTAAAATTTTTAGTCTAGTTAAGAATAGGCCTCATGGATGTGTTCTATTTCCTTACCG
Source organism: Hakea prostrata (assembly GCF_041222555.1). Classification (NCBI taxonomy): domain Eukaryota; kingdom Viridiplantae; phylum Streptophyta; class Magnoliopsida; order Proteales; family Proteaceae; genus Hakea; species Hakea prostrata. Next base: position 14,108,954 of record NC_142606.1, on the reverse strand, counting down.
GATGTCTCCTACAATGATTAGAGAATAGGCTTAAGAGAACAAAATGAGAATTTGATCTTCTGCAAAAAGGTTGACACTGGCTTCAGAAGGTGATTTGATGTTTACAGCATCCATTTTATCAGCAAAAGCTGATTGGTAAAGCAAAATTGTGTGTTATGTATTATGTAGACAACTAGTTTATTTGAAGAGTCAACATCCCTCCATTTTAATGTTTTAGTTACCCTTTCACCAAAAAGAAGCGTTCAGTGACCCTCATGGTTGTCAAGGCGACAAGGAGAGGAGAGGCGATAGAGGGCAACCAAACCAAGGCGACACCAAGCTAGGCGATGAGGCGACATCGGGTCGCCTTGACCCAAAACTAAGCCCAGGTGATAAGGTGACCGCCTAGGCTGACAACCTTGGTGACCTGTTCAAGGAACAAAACAATAAATTATCAACTTATAACTTACTAATAAAAAGTTAGTGATGTAACTACCCTTCGTGAACAACTACAAAAAAGTCCCCTACTTAAAGTTTCCTAAATGCAATTAACAAAGACTAAATAAACTAAAAGGTGACTATCAATCAAGATCATTTGTTATGTGCCTAATGGGGACCACTTTGCATGGGTGCCAGATATTGGGCCAGCCTAGTATGGGATAGGTTGAAAAGCTTGACTCAACTTGTTCCATCATCTTCAGAGCTTTCCGCGCACTAGTCAAGTAACTAACTTTTGGTATCAGAGCTGACACCACGTCAAGGGTTTGAATTCTAGGAAGGGCAACCAAGGAGAAAGGCGGCCTAAAATAGAGGGAAAGCTGTCAAGAAAAGGCTAGCTTCCGCCGCCAAAAAATTGAGGGAGCAAAGTCAACCACTTGGAGAGGACTACCTACAGCCAAAGTGTGAGATGCCTAGAGTGAGAGTCATCGAGGACGATGACTGTAGAAACTGGCGCTAGATATTGGGCTAGCCTAATACGGGATAGGTTGAAGGGCATGACTCAGCTTGTTCCATCAGCTTTGGAGCTTTTGGCGCATTGGTCAAATACACTAACATCACTAAATGTCACCACCATCTGAGTAGCGATGAATTAGGTTGGATAACTTTACATATATTGGGTGGTTCAATGAGAATGCTACATAACTGGCATTATCTTCCATCTATTAACTGAAAGGGTTGGCAGAAAATTTGTGTCAGATTTCTTGGAAGTTCCAAATGTCTTCTTCTACCATTTGTCAGGGTTATCTAACATTTGAATGTACCTGTTTTGAGATGCATTAATTGTCCAGAAGCAACATGATGCTTTTTTGGAGTAGACATCAACATTTCTGAACCTAGAAAATTCTCCAAGTTTTGGTAGCTTTATTTGCTCAGTATAGAGCCACCAAAGATTTTACACTCCTGACTAAGCCATATTTGTATTGGCCGTTCTCATTGTGCTTATCGACACTGAAAATTGCCAGGCAAGACTCTTACTCAATTATGTACCTAAAATTAAAAAGCAAAAAACTGTTAGTCAATACATGTAACTCTAGAGATTAGTTCCTTGTCAACCCCTTTTCTAGAGCATTCTTTGCATTAGGTATAACCTTTCTGTCATAATATACCTTGACCTTTCAGGGACATGCCTTCCCCAAGGACCTTACCACATAGAACCTCCTTGGAACATTGAGTTTTATATACATCTTGATGTGTCCAACGATATCATGCAAAAAAAGAAAAACTGCGTCCAATAGTTTTGACAAGGTTTTACAATCTGGACCCTAATAACTATATGTTCGGTACTTCATATTAAAAAGAAAAAAACTTTACTGTCTGGCTCCCCACCCCAACTAAAACCTTTACCTCGTCCTCAGCCTGGGACCTTCTCTGTTCCCCTTCCCACCCTTGGCCCCCGTTGATCTGGTTTAAAGGTCACATTCCCCGACTTACTTACCCTTTGAAAAGCCTTCATGCTTGCCCTTCCCACCCAAAATTTCCTCATTAGCCGTCACATCCCTATAAACCCAAACTTTACCCTTTGTTGGTGTAACCATAAGGACCTTGACCACCTATTCTTCCTTTGCCCTTTCTCCAACTCCCTTTGGAGAAAAACCCTTGCTTCTATTTGGCCCCGTTCACGTCGCTCCTTTGGGTTTGCTAGAGATTTGTCTTGGGTCTTGAGAAGTTTTTCAGATTTCCTCTATTTGTGACCGGATCAGTAAGCTTGTCTTCGGTGCTACAATTCATCATCTTTGGTGGGAACGCAATCTCAGAAGATGGACCTCCAAATCTTGCTTTATTGACATGATTTGGAAGGCCATCTATTTTAATGTTTCTAGTAGAGTTTCTTCTTCTCCCCATCCCCCTATTATTGACACCCCAAGGAAAAGGCTTATTGTTGTTTCCTGGGGTCTAAATTCCTCTTCCAGCTTCCTGTTTTGAAGGTTGTTTATTGTATATTTTTCAGTTAATTTAATTATTCATTCATCCAAAAAAAAAAAAACTTTCTTCACCAACTCCCTTTTATCCTGAATCACTCAACTCTTAACATTGTACTTTGCTTGTCCAATTCAGTGTCACATTATTGGAGCTTTTCCGTAAGATACCAGATTTTCTGCACAACTCACAGCTCATATCACCCCCAATGGATTTTCTACTAGAGCAGTCATGTGTGCGGTTGTCAGGGGAATGACTGTTGATGAATAATCTGGATTCTCATGATTTCCCTTTCAAACTCAAAAATGTTCCCATCGAAAAGATAATTTGATAATCTCTCCTTCCATAAGAGATTGGTTTATGGGAGACCTTTTTCTAGACTAAATTTTTCCAACAATGGCATTTTATTTTCTTTCATTTTTATATAGATGTAAATGTAATAGATGAGACATATTTCAGTTTTCTTTAAACATAACTCCTATAGTGAAAAATATTTGTTGGATATCTTGTTCCCCCTAAGCTTTTGGTTGTTTCTTAGTCTATCAACTGAACACACAAACCAAGCAACTGCAAGCCAGACATTTTGAGTTTTTGACAAAGGTGGACTTACTGAGCCCCAAGAACTCCGTTGCAGTCATTGGGTTAATAGGATCCATTCTTAAGCAAAATAATGATAAGATTAAATTGAATTTATTAAAGACCTATAAGCCTTTCCATATTCACATTTCTAGCTAAGTTGAGAAAAGTAATGAGATTTGATCTAAAAGCACAGAAACTGAAGATAAGATTAAAAATGGATATAGCATACCATTTGATAGAGTACCAATGTTTAGGAAACACACCGCCCCATCTCTAAGATAACTTGGCAGTTGAAGGAATGGGACACCCCATAACCTCGATAGAAAAGGTAGCAGAAGGCATATAAACAGTGCCTGATTGATTTAAAAAAAAAAAAAAAAAAAAAAAAAAAGGGGACCATGATAAGCATTTTACTCAGATATCATTTCGAAACAATATAAGAATGTCAGTTAAGATTCTTGTAAAATAATAGATACTGAAAAACCACTAGAGATGCTTACTTGGAAAGCAGACCCATAGGAATTCACCACAAAAAGATCAACAGAACCTCCCTACAATGAATATATGACCATTTGTGATCCCAAGACATAACTAGAAAAAGATCTATGCATATTACCAGCAAGTAAACAAACAATAAAGTTGGTTCTAAATTGGAAAACTTTAACATTAGCCGTGATAAAATATCAGTATGCATACCTTTAATCTTTTACGAGCATCCAAGAAAATAATTTCCTACAATAGATTGACTGAAGAAGTCATTACAAGAAATTAAACTCTTAAAAACCTCAAATACAAGAAAATTTTCAAGTTTTTTCAGTGTTAGGCAACCTTCAACACTGTATCACCAGCTTGAAACAAAAAGGACATAGTCATCAGAAGTGCCCAAAAGATTCCCGCATCTTTCAGTGAAAGACCACCACCAGATCCACTGCACATCAAACAGAGATAAATATTCCAGACACACATCATGACAGTTGTAATTTTAAATATTTCAGCAACAGATTTCAGAACTGCTAATCACATGAAAATTATGATTGATCACCCTACATCTTGAATGGGAAGTATCAAGGCTAGTGAAATAATTCAGCAAAGTCCATATATCAATCCCTTTTGGAAACAATTGTCAACATCAGCTGGTTGTTCACTAATAAATAACTTACAGAACTTTCCCTCTTACACTTGAGAAGTTCTTGTTCAAAATTAGAGGAGTTTCTCACAAAAGGGTTGTCTCCCCCCCCCCCCCCCCCCGCAAAAAAAAAAAAAACACTCTCTCTTCTCTTTTCTTGTGGAGTTTCTCTACCTCCAGCTTTGTATAGTTTTTGTATGCTTGTTGAGTTTTGTAATAAATTGTTGGTTATGAACTTTAATATTCCTATGTATAAGCAGCACAAAGAGAGCACAGACGACATCAGTAGTGAGTAAATAACAAACTGCGTAACATAAAAAATCAACAGAGCTCCAGGTCTGCAGAAGAAAAACTGAAACCCATTATTTAAAACAGTTTACTAACTTTATTTACAAATCTATTCAGAAACTAGCATTGAACATCCTACATTACCACCTCTTCATGAAACTCTTCTCATCCCATAAAAACATCCTTGGAGAAACAGCAATTGGGAAATAAATGCACTAAAGCTGCTTGGTCAATTGTGATTTCCGATGATGACCACATGTTTGTAGGCTTTCTCAATTCCATGATCTTAGAGAAAGCCAAAGTTTGCAAGATTCTGACATTCCTTAGCAATATAACCTCCAATTACATTTCCATTCGAAGTACCTTTTCCTCTGACATGCTACCCATATCAAACATCAAACATCTATTTCTGTTCTTGTCATCAAACATCTATATAAATAAGAGGGATACAAGAGAACCAAAGAAAGACAAAGCCACAGCCAACCATCAATAGAGGGGGGACAGAGGGCTACAGCTGGGACAGGGGGCTGCAACAAGGACAAGGACAAACCCCAGGATACAACAATCAGCCTATTCCTTGGGGAGTCAGAAATATTAATATGGGTAACAAACCAAGCTTAGATATCTTTTTAGATGGAATATCTTCTCAAGAAACTCAATTCTACAGTCCAGAGATATTTAGAGTGAAATTTCAAAATACTAAATCTAAAAGTCTAGAAAGGCATTTAATTAAAGCTACAACCACAGTTAGTGTGCAATTTAAGCTCCTGACATGGAAAATGAAAAAATATACTCCAGAACATAATAGATCATTGAAAAAATAGTTTAGTACAGGCAAAGCCCAGATTTGAAGTGAACTTCAAGGGATGACACTACCAGGAAAGTAGTTACCTTGCAACAGTTATTATAACACCAACAGATACAAGAAAGCATCCAAGAATTTGATTGTATCTGTATCTTCTCCCAAGGAAAATAGCTGACAAGAGAAGCTGCCACACAAGAAAGGTCTGCAGGATGAAGTAAAGAACAAAAATAATTCCATCATTTCAATATTACCATTTAAACATACTGAAGGCGACGAAAGAAAACTAATGTGACAAAAGACCAAGAGTTCACCAAGGGGGAAAAATACAAAACTATACTGTTTCACCCTCCCACTGGTCATACTATAACAACTTCAGAAGATAGTATTTGGCAAACCAGAGGAAATTCACTTGTACAAAAATCAACTTTGCAATGGGAAAGTAAAATGTCAAAAAGACCAAAAAATATACCTGAGACAAAATTGGAATGGATGCCCCAGAAAGCATGGCTGTTCAAGAAAAGCAAAATGAAATGATCAGGCAAAAAGACAACAATGTACAAAGAGTAGGTGAATACCATTTGAAATTTGAGAAATTTAAACTCTGGTTGTCATTTTGGAGAATATAACAGATGAGAAATGTCGGTGCTGAACAATGGGATAACACATTTCTAACTCAATCAGATAAATGCTATTGAGTAAGAAACATCAAAGCCAAAATTTACATCTCAAATCATTGCTTAAAATTTTTTTTACACAACTTCCAATATAGGTCAAACCCACCTTGGCAGGGTAATAAATCAATTGATTGATTAGTGGTTGTGCTTATAAGCAGCCGTGGTGGTCCCTGTGTGGCAAGAAAGTACGAAGATAGATAACAACAGAAGAAGCTGTCTCAAACAACAGAAGAAGCTGTATTGAGACGGGAAGAAAAAAGACTGAATGAAAGGATGAACTGACTGGATCTACAAAAAAAAAGGGTTAAAAAAAGGGCTTATTCTCAATCAGGTGGTTTTTCACTGGGACTCTACCAACAATGCAATAAACAGGGTAAGTATCAAATCAAAACATAGAAGAAACATAAAACCTACAGCACTTGAAAATAATTATAAAGATATCTCCATTACCTTAATAAAACAAGAATATAATAACTTCAACCTCACAGAAATACAAAACTCTGATATGACGGTCAACGTGAATGAATGGAACCACAATAAAATCACCCAAAACAGACAGTTGCTGGAAATGAATTTAGATGAGAAGAAACTATTCAGATTTAATTGGTCTCTGGTATGACTAGAAACACAGCCATATGATAAAGGCAATTGAATGAGGTTAGTGAAGAATATTTTTTACCTCCTGCTGCCATTCCAGAAGCTGCAGCAAGGGCCTCTAACAGACCAACAAAAAGAAATGGAGCTTTTGGCAAAGCAAGCATCTCATCAGTTACAATGCCAGCATGATAGCGGGCATACAATATGGAAAAGTAGACCAGCACATATCTGAAAAGAAGATAAAAATTATGCCCTTTGATCTTGGAAGAACTCAACAATTTATACAACAACAAATTCTGGCACATGATCCAGAGGTCATCAAAATGGTTTATAGGTGGCACTAAAGCAAAATAACTAGTTAATGAATTAGACAAGAATTAACCAAGCAAAGGCTTATCTGATTTATGACCAGTCTCTCCCATAAGTCAAGCTGATTGTAAACCAACCAAGCAATAGAATGAGCGTGATGTGTGAGACCCATTGTGTGTAGTTGTGCTGCTCTTTTATTATTTTGTATTTTACCAATACTAATATATTGGTGCTACTTGTAGTTTAATTGCTGCTCTTTGGAATATATTGGTGCTAACTCTAAATTTGGCGATTATGCAGTAGATCTAGATCAAACAAAGTTTATGATTCATGTCATTTTAAAATTGTGAAGCAGCTAAGGTAAAACAATGTGTTTTCTGTCACTTAAAACTATTCAGCAGTTTTAATAAAGCATCATTCTTAGTAACTGGAGAGTAGTTCAACAAAGTTTTCTTGCATTATGATGGGGCTGGAGGTGGGGGAAAAGAGTGGAATTGATCAACTAGTTAACAAATAATATTTCAATTGTTACTGTACAGGTTACAAAAAACATGTATTCAACTGCAAACACAGGTGGCATGGAATGATGGAATACATCCCAGTGGTCTGTCAGGTTTGATTTTGATATAGTTTAAGATATCTTTGGATCATTTTCTTCACAAATTTGCATCCCCTAAGAAACCATTAATTTCCTCCCTAGTGTCTGAATTGGTCTTGTCTCAACTTAAGAACTTCCTTCCTATTGTACTTGCATTTAAAAAAGGCAGTTGCATAAGAAATCATATTAAACAAGGTAGCTTATTGCGTGTTCCAAAGCAAGAAACTATCTAATTATGGCATTGAACTGTTCAACGAGAAGCAACCCACCGTTGGATTGAGATCTCGGTTGAGATTTCGATCTCGACCGTTGAAAAATAAGCAGTCCAGATTCCGAGATCGAAATCTCAACTGGAATGAGCAATCCAACGGTAGTGAATCTCACTGAACAGTTCAGAGCCATAAAGGTCCTTCGGAAGCCAATCGAGGGTTAGTGACTTAGTGGAACGGTGGAGAGGTCATGGGTTCAACCCTTACCGGCGGTATATGTAATATTCCCATTCTCAATTTCCCTATACACCTTCGGAAGAGTTAACTAGAAAACTTTGAACAAACTGTATACCAGCATGGAACATGGACGTTTACAACGCAAACCCACAACCAAGCATCTTGAGTTTTCAAGAAATGACAGATTCTACACTTGTCATCATTTGACAGAGACTTACCTCCATTCAATATCATGTTACCCTTGGTCCAATATCAATACCTGACATTCCAGGGATCGGCATTCCAATCTGGCCAATCCGAAACCCATATGAACACTCTCAAGTTTGAGATCTAAAGGACTGATTCTAGCTTTTCCACTACCAATTGTGGCCAATTCGAATCTGATTATCTAGATGAGAATTCACCAATTCTATACCTGATTCCAATTTTAACCCCGTTCAAAGGCTGCCACTTAATTTGGTTCAGATATTTTCTATCCAGCTGGTTTTTCATCGGTTATTCATGTGGGGACCGAGGAACCAAACAAAATTAATATGTAAAGCCTGAGTAATCGTTTTCGACTGGTTTTGGTCGAAAACGTTGTATTGAGATCTTCGTCTGGAACCTTTCTCAGTTTATCCGTAATACCAAATAATGAAAATGTTCAACAATTCGAGTATGACGACAGGAATGAACCAAAAAAAAAATGCAAGTGTCATTTCCCATTTTCCGAAGGAGATAAACGTGTCATACAGATTTTGAAGGTAAAATTCAAGTGGGTCCCACGTATGACCCATCGCACGATTGCCACATTTGTAAGACAATCTATGGTAGATTCTCGTAGGGACCAACTCCCATTCGTAGCTACTAACCAACTAGCTGCTTCGAATTTCGACATGCTCAGCCCAACTAAATGTTTTATTTTTAAATCGGACGGTCACAAACCTATGACAAAATTTGTCCGATCGGAATCTACTCACTAACTGTTAAAGCTGACAGTTACAACATCACAGTCTACCTACCAGGATAGACTTCCCTCCTCCCCCCCCCCGCTAACTGACAACGCAACGTTGCTCGATTGCAAAGACCACCATCTAGAGTTCTCTCACACATCTACATCACATGTAGAGCTCACCAGGGTCTTGTCTTTTATTCATCTTATTAAAATTCACAAGTGAATCACATCCTCAATGTGTGACGAAGGGGTATGATGGGAAGCTAGACCTTTATCTCTAACGAGTAAAAAAATATATACTCGAAAGATTGTGCTTCTTTTACATCTTCCACCAAATGTTTAGGAGAAAACCTGTACCCTTACAAGAGCCTTCTTCCCAAAGATAGGACTTCTGGTAAGCCCTCCCTATTATGCACAGGAAAAGCATGTACCTATGGGGAAGTGATCTGGACTCAAGAAAGGGATCATATCATTGCCAAAAAAAAAAAAAGAAAGAAAGAGAGGGGTAGTGGGGAGTAGAGTCCTCGGAGTCTTCTACTAACGTTCGATTGGAATCGATAATGCCATCGAAGTTCGAAAGACAATGCACTTCATATTAAGGATTCCAATCGAGCGGCAAAAAGAAATTCGAATTACTGAAACTAAATCGACCGTGACAACTCGGAGAAAGAGAAAAATTACCCGAAAGTGGCGACCTGAGCGAGAAAGAAAGGATAGTTCTTGAGAGGGACGAGAGCAAGCTTGTATAGAACCCTATTTCCAACTCCCAAAATCACCGTCGCAGTAGCTGCCACCACCACCTTCACCGTCTGATCATGATCTGCACGCCGCCGTGCTTCCACCTCCACATCCTCTTCGTTGATGCTGCTCTGCTTCACGTCCTCGTTGATGCTGTTCTGTCTCACCGAATCATTTTTCTCTTCCACACCATACAAACACGGAGTGCAATTCCCCTCGCTCAAGCTCTCTGATCTGATCGATTTCACAACCCAAATTCTTTGCCTATTCCATCTTTCCGATCTCAGATCGATCTTCTGTTGTCGATTAATCAGAGGCGGCGCAACCGCGATTGCACGGTAACGTTTCGGAAGAGCGGAAGGAACAAGAACCTCGGCACCGGCGGGTGAAAACCGGCGACACCAGCATGCAGACATAATGTAATAGTAACTGACAACAGAGAGAGAGGCAGAGATGAACTGCTCCAAGAATTATCGATTCTTCCTGAATTTGAAGGTTTCAAAAGGAAAATAAATAAACAAACACAAACAATTGGAACGAAACATGTGTCCTAAGCACAAAACAGTAATCAATCGGTCCTACCTTTTGTTTTCTTTTTCTTATTGGAACTTATCCTTCGCTTTCCACAGCATAAAGCGGTGAAGTAAAATCCATTTTTCGTTCTTCTTCTTCTTCGCGTCCTCTACTTTGGGTTCTACTTTTTGTGGGGAAAATGAATTTTCAAAGGAGAGGGAATCCAGAGGAATCAAAACGGATCTAAATATTAAAGTGGAAAGGTGCTTTCGCCTCTGCTTCTTCATGTATTTCTTTATTGGAGCACTATCTATTAATCATTTCTCAATTTTGATCTCATCATTATTTTATTATTATTTTTAGAAAAAGAATATGAGAGACCCAATGTCAGACTTGGGTCCGAGTTTGCATTTCTTTGCTGACCTAGATCTGACATGAGAAATGAAAATCTTATATTGGTGTATCTGTCATGCTGGGCTACAGTTCTTATCTCTCCTTTGAATGTATATGAGATATTAAGATAGAAACTATTATGTGGGATCCACTTTTGCCAGATCCCATTTGAATGTCTCACATGCATTTACATACATGAAAATTCACACTCCAATGCTTTTGAAAACTAAACTAAGAAAACCAATCATTCTGTTAATCTTACTGTCTTAATTAGAAGCCAAACTGATTGGTTATCTCTTGTCTCAATGGTTACACTTTCAGTAATTCAGTGCAATTTCGGTATGGTACTAACTTTGAATATTGAAAACCAAAACCGTACCGTACTGAATTTACATAGTACGATACGATTTTGGTATTAAATCTGTATAGAAAAACGGTTTAGTACAAATGAACCCATGCCATTTTTGTTATTAGTTCACTAAGAAGCTAATGAAATTGCGATCAAACGATTGATAGAAAGAACCGTACTAATTCGGTACATACCGACTGTATGAGTACCTAAAACTAGAACCGTATCGAATTTTGAATTGTGCGGTATGGTGCGATTTTAGATGGCGCATTCAATACAAGTTAAACGATTTCGATACATAATTGACACACTTAATTAAAGGCATCTTTTTGAATAGTTTGAATTGGTTTTTTGTATAAACTGCTGAAAATGTATGTAGATTTGAGAGATTGGCTCTGAGTATTTGTAGATGATTGGGTGAGCTTTGAGTCATACAAGCTCAACAAATCTACACTACGGATGAAGGTGAAGATGACCCATACATGAATGGGGCCAAGGGCTGCTAATTCATTGACAATTTTCAACCTAGTTATATCCATTTGGAAATTTGGGCACCAGATGTTTGACCTACCAACCCACCCACCCAAGTGGCGAATATGACAAATTAAATTTGTATCAAGTGCACTTTTCTGGGTGTTAATATTTGACTGCAATAGAACACAAGTTAGCCGTCTTCATGCATTCTTCTTTTTTGGATGAGATCATGGCGGCTTCAATTAGTGAATCCTTTTAACTTAAGAATTCATTGATTGCTAATGACAGGGAGCTAAAGAAGAATTTAATGTAATGGAAAATATTTAAAAGTATCATATGGTAATTGAAAATAATATTTATATTATAAGATTACATGTATTATCACCCTTTTTAAACCTAGCAAATCTGTTTTTAGTGACTCTGGTCAAAGCTAGTGGCCATCTAAGTAGCCGCCACGCTTGTTTTCTATAAAAATCTAAAACTTAGTTTATACTTTTATCATTTTTTTTACATTTTTTTATCATAAGTTCAGGAAGGGCGTTCACCGGGATAGATGATTGTATTTCTTCGTACCATTTTTTCGTATATTTAGGAGAAGAGCTCACCTCTGAGTATTGATACTGAACCCCCAAATATAGTAGAGAATAATCTTAACTCATTAAATGTGAACCCTAACTCAAATATATAGTGGAGAAATGTGAAAAAAAAACTAATCTGATCCAACTCATCAATTTATGTGATCATGTATAAATTTCCTGAAAAGATGAACAACATACAATTGAGTTTAAGACTCCTTTTGGCAACTTGAGAATCTTTCAGTTTAAGAAGAATTTGGAGATCGTTTACATCAATTATATATAATTAGCAACATCACTAAAAACGAAAACCAAACAATTCTCATCCACACATTTATTTACTTAACTCTTTTTATGTCAAGATTTGCGTTTCCAACCATATATTAAATGAGGCTAATGGTTGGTGTGGGATAGTAAGACAAACATAATAAACATGCATAAACAATTTAATGCAAACAGAGACACATGCATAAACAATTTAATGCAAACAGAGACATATGGCAGCGCCTAATCTGTGTTCTATGTCGTAGCTTACACTTCTCCAACCAGGATTTATCAAGCTAAGTCATTTATTAATGATTCAACTGATGATTTCTACAAATTAAATGGAAGATACATCACATATTAATGAATTCTTTTCATGTTGTTGTCTCCTTAAGTTGGGCCAAAATTATTGTCTGTCAACTCAATTAACATTCTGTTCATACTGGTCATTTTGAAAAATTATAATTATTATTATTATTTTATTAACTTTGAAATTAAAATGATCATTTTGCACATAGGGTGAAAGAAAAATTAAGTTTTTTATTCTACAAAAACTTCACTTAATTTTCTTAAATTTACAACAAAAAAAAACCCTAGTTCACTGATTGACTCGAGCTTTTGAGCTCTAATTTGCTCTCTCCCTGAGGAACAGTAATTTACAAGCAAACTCCTTGGCCAAAAAAATACCCACCACCATTTCAAACTACTAGTAGCATCGATATTCAAGGCAGCAATGTCCTTTCTGTAATTCAAAGTTTCCCTTGCCTCTGTGAAATCGAGCTCATCAAATGGAGCAACCACTACCATCACTGACCCAAATGGGATAGTGGTGGGTATTTTCCAACAGAGACCAAGGTTTAGGTAGAATCGCTTCACCCACTTAAGAATGAAGGTAAATGATGGACATTATTGTTATTTATAATGCTAAAGAGTATTTTAGTACATTGACATTCAAAACTTGAAATACTTAACAATCAAAAAGTCAAAATCTAATCGAAGGTAACTTAACTTATAAGTTTTAAAATGACGAATGTGAACAACATGTCATTTTGCCATTTAAGTAGACAACAAAAAAACACCCTAAAATCAATTGTAGAAACTGGTTAGTCCAAGTGGCAAGCAGCTTAATCATCTTAAGCAAAGTTCTAGTATCGAAACCTTGTGGATGCAAAAAATTCCCCGCTATGAGACGCACCCACTATGCCACAGGTGTGCGACCCAATTTTGACAAACCAAAAAAAAATAAATCTATATATATATATATATATAACGTGGTGCATGAAACGAAAAATAAAAAGCAGACAAAACGAACCACACCACAATACCTTTAACCCTCAATCAATATTTTTTGGTAGAAATTTACCCTCAATTAGAACCATAGAAAACGTATGCTGTACACACAGTTCAAAGTTCAAGAAGCCATCTCAACCAGAAATTCTTCTTTACCTTTTATTCTAAAGTGCTCTTCTTATCTTGACTTTTCAATCTAACTTTAAGGTTGAATTGCTGCTTGAAATCTTCACATACTGATAGACCAGGCAGCACTTACCAGTACACCAATAGACAACAATTTTCCCTAGCAACATAGGAAAATTAAAATTCACTTTCTGACTATTAAAGAATTATGCCCTTTGCTGATAGAAAATTGAGCTGTGATCAGAAGAAAGATAATTTTACACATCAATGAGGTGATCAGTGGAATGGTCACAAAAATAGGAAGGCAGCAAAGGGAACTTTTCTTTTCTGGTAAATAGCAGAGAGAAACTAAAGCAATGGAGGTGCAGAGACCGTCTTGAAATTAAAGCTCTCTCTACATCAAATTTTGACACTCACAAAGTAGAAGTGATAACATGAAAGCTAAAAGAAGTTTATTGCAACATGTTACAGTTAACAAGAATCTAAATTCAAACAGGCATCTATTATCAAAATTGAACAACGCCCAGCCTCGTAAAGAGTCTGATATATCCATCATCATCTTTGAAAAGTCACACTCCAAAAATCAGCAGGAACATTTCCTGAATTCATGAAGGCTTTCTACCCACCTTTTAGGGTTGATCCCTAGGGTGATCCTTGGAACAGAAGGTGAATAAGCCACTTCAACCCCAGATCATCTGTTGAAACTGGTTTCAATCTATCGAGTTCTTAGATGTTCTCTTTCACATTTCATTGTTAATGATATTCCTTATCATCTCAGCTGGAATCAACCCTTCAGTCCGGATTGCATCCTTGTCTGGATCCGGACTAATGAAATATAAAGTTGGTAGACCTCGAACCTGCACCAGTAAATCTAATTTGGGCGTATGTTTGAAACTAACAAAACTAAATTCGCGCCAAAAATTTTTAGAAACAAGAAAGCACCATGGGAGGCTGGGAAGGGGAAAAAATTAAAGTGAGAATTACCTGCATATCATTAGCGAAGTCATACTCATCATCAGTGTCTACCTTGACAAATAATGCATTGTTCTCATACTCCACTACGAGCTGCATTTGGCAATTAATGTAAGAAAACAGATCCATTAGATGCAGTGCCTCTTATCTCTGGTGACCCAGTAACCTTGTCAAGGCAAGAATAGATAGAAGGATATGCATAACAAGGTTACATTGCTAAAAATGTGATATCACAGAGAACATTATCAATTCTCACAAGTGGTCGAGGAAATGCCTGTCTGACAAGGCAAACCTTCATACACAAAGACACTGGTCACCTCGAGTGCCAAGCTAAAAGAGAAAAATATATTCAAAGTAGCCAACAGAAAGATTTCAAATTTATTTTTCTCAATTATGTGAAGTGCCCTAGACTGTGTCATCTCAACTTCAAACCATAGTTCAAGATCTCATCTAGTCTCTGTATCCAACCTTGAAGACTGAGATATTGAGATCTCAGCTAGAATCTTGAACAAGGTCTGTGAGATTTTGGTGGTATGTTTTAGGTATTGTTTGGGTCTGATTCTTTTAAGACAACTCATTTAAGGGCTATGAACACATATCATGTTTATAGATAATCATTTGTGGAGATAATCATGTTTTTCTCTTACGAAAACTACCCATGCAAATACCTATTCCCTGTGAAGAACAGTTGGAGTTCAAACATTCTTGCACATAAAATACATGGAATGGTGTTTAATATGTTTAATTCATCGAGGTCACACTGCCGAGTAGACCATGCCTGTGATTGTCTAATAGTGCTCATTTTTGCACCCTTCACTTTTACATGTAATAAATGTCAAACCAAGACCACAACCTCATGTTTTTCACTTGTTTCCCCTTTCATTTACAAAGTGATCATTACACTAGTGTACTATAAGACAAATACACAGCACACATGCATCACAAACCTTCTCAGTAATCAAGCATTCTGTGGAAAGATCACCATCCTTTGTTAAAGGCCTTACTTGTCCAATGTAAGATAATAAAAAAGGAAGAGCTATCTACAGATGCAGGCTGTCCCTTTTGACCAACAACCAACAAGAGGAATCCTTCCTGGCCAGTAGAGGATAATTACAAGAGGTAAAACAAGCAGCCTATAGTCCAAATGGGGACTTTTAACCTCCATAACAAAACAAGGCCACCAAACACAAGTTCCAGGCAAAATGTCAAACAATTCCGTGGGCTTTCCTTAATGAACTCTGGATATATTCAACTGAGTCTATGAAGTTCAATCAATGAGAAAACTGCTCATACTGAAAATCAACTAATGAAAGTTTCCATAAAAAGCTACAGCAACAAGATGAGAAACTTATGGTAATCATAACCCCCTCTTGATAATTTCAAAATGTCCATTCCCCTCTGAATCTGGATTAGTAGGTACACCATCATATTAAAGTGGATAAAGTACAGAAACATGTATCTGCTTCTAGATTCTGACTACTATCCTTATAAAAAAAGCAACTTTGCTCAAGATATGGTTTGCAACTGAACATCTTGCTAGGTAAACAATTATGCCTGACTGAATGAAACACAAAAGCCAAGTGCTTTTTTATTGGAAAAGGGAACTCGTATCAATACATATGTGAGGTATGGAGAAAAATGAATAAGATGATGGATGATACTCCAAGAGCAAAGCATAAACAATAGGATACCAAAAATCTTCCCCAACCTCTCCCCCCCCCCCCCCCCACCCAACCACCACCACAACAACAACAACAACACAACACACACAAAAAAAAGGGTCAAGAGAGTCAGATCTGATCAGAATGGTCAAGATCACAATCATCAAAAAGACTGAAGCTGACAGTTTTCAGAATGGTCATATAGAGTCAGATCTGATCTCGTACAACTTGTGCGGATAACAACATAACCAATAACTATATGCTAGAGTAGGTTAGTTCATGTCAGTCACATCCATAAGAGTATCTAAAGCTATACGAAGATTTGAAACAATACAGAAACTAGATGCAGTTGGATGATTAATGAATAAGTTAGCTTTCCTTGCTTCCAAAGCTCTATGCTCTTAAGCATAAGAAGGGGAGTTCATAACTCTGACTATTTTGACTGGTGTGCACAAAAGACGGAGTATTATGATAAGAAAATATATGATTTACAGGATACTTGTGTTAGTACTCACCCAACCCAGAAAGAGAGGAGACTCCAAGGACTAAGAAGATGTCAAGGCAAAAACATTCAAAGTAGTAACATTTACAAGCAAAAGCCATCTTTCTTGCATATGTCTCAGTTCAAACGTGTAAATGTGCCTTTGGAATGTGAAAGCAAAAGGAGCACCCATGACATAATCCAAATATGGGTGTATTGCTTATGACATTCATAGCTTCTTTTTCTTTGTTAATTCTTTTACAGTGCAGGGAGTCTATGAGCTTGATGTCCACCTTTAAAGCAGAAATAAAAGGTAATTACTTAAGTTAGTCTTCTGACAATGAAACTCCATGTTGTAAGATGCTAGTACTTAAGGTAGTTCCAGTCCTATAAACTAGGTTCACGTTTCCTGCCAAAATTTGATAATTTGCAAGCTTACAGAAAGAAGGGAGATTGAGAAATGAACAGAGCATCAACTCGTAAACTCTGTCAATTTCTCTCCTATGGGACTGCAGAAAGTAAGCATGGATTCATCATCATGCACTCGTTAATCATACACGGTTACACCTAAGATTAACAAATGCAGATACCAAGTCTGACTGGTTATAACACCAGAACTGCCATCAGTAGTTGGGGTTCCAAGACCAAAAAGGGTGACCCCAGTGCACAATGCTCCCACCCAACATGGTCCAGAGAATGCCATAATGTTTGCAGCCCTCCCCCCTGCTTCCACAGAGAGGCTGTTCTTAGAACTGGCATTCCTTTAAATAATTCGCCTTTCTTTAGGTAACCTATCAAAGAATCAAATTTAATCAGGAATTTTCTTTCAAAAACATATATATGTATTTGTTCATTTCAATAGCAGTCATTCTTCACAAGTTCATCATCCGTCCTTCTTCCAAAAGCACGAGGACATAAAGATGAACTGAAGCCAAATAGAACTTCCTAGCTCAGTGGTACTTCGAACTAATATACAGGTCCAAAATGTTTTATTCGTCTTTACCTTAATCACCGGTGCTTCATATGCAGCTCTATATGGCAATAAGCAAGCAAAAACATACTACTAGTAACAAAACTGACTTCCAACGAGAGTTGTCGAAGAGAACAAACCCACCATTTCGAGCTCCTGAGCCATCAAAATGCAGGGGCCGCACCATGTCGCATAGAAATCAACAATAAGAGGTACAGTCCTTTCCCCCCTAATCAGTTCCTCAATCTCCTTGGCCGACATTTTCTTCTGTCAAAACCCCAAAACCCAAACCATTAAAACAATGAAAAAGGCAATTTCTAATCCAAAATAAAGCAACAGGTAAGATTTAATACAAAAGAAAGCAACGCAGAAAACAAAGAACCAACACTGTTCTAACCAAATTACCACTAAATAGTCTTCTCTGACATACTTGCCGGAAGGGGGTTTGCAGGGTAGCCTTCTTGTTGGTTTTGGGGAAAGGGGTGAGTGAATAGAAATTGAAGAGAGCAAGTTGAGTTGGTGGGTCTTGAAGAAGGAAGGGAAACGAGAAAGGGTTCGTGGCGCTGTGAGAAATGCAGAGGCAGTGGAAGTAGTAAGCAATGATGCGTTGCTCTGTATCATCGCCATGGTTGATGTGAGAGAGAGATGAGATGACGTTAACCGTCTCTTGTCTAGAATTTGTTTTCCGAGAGAATTGTGCACTGTGCTCCGAAGATAACACTAACCAAAAGTCTTAACCCCACCCACCACCCCCATAAAAAAAAAAAAAAAAAAAGTTCAAAACCCACAAACGAAAGAAAGCCTGAAAAGTTTATATCATATCAGCCTGGTGATTTTAAAAGACCTATCGTCCTGTATCTGAGTATCTAATGTATTTTAGTGTAATTTAATGGAGAGACGTATCGAGATGTATCGTATCAGTTGGGTCAAAATATACGATACTAGGCGATAAGTATGGTATCGTGTGATACTTTAAACCTTAACTGAAACTACTACCCATATCGGAATCGGATGACATCATATCGGTTTTCACAGTTTTCAGACGAATTCAATCGAATTGGGATGATTATCAAATAGTTATTCTTCTCAATAGACTTTTCTCAATGGAATTGAATACAGATTGAATACAATTTTTTAATGATCTGTTGACATTTTTACCATTTTAAGCAGTGTGAGGTGAGTAGGTAGAATACTGGCCTTCACTACAGTAGGTGTGAAACCCTACATATCCTCCTTTTATTCCAGTTTTTCTGTCCAGTAATCCATCAATTCCCTGTTCTTCATTGTTTCAGTTCAAAACCAGGTATTGTCAGTACTGTTTGATGTTCATGTAAATAACTGTCACTGCTGTTAATCTCCAGTTAATTCCAACATACTTTTTTCAAGTACTGTTAGTGTTCGCAATGATCTGATTTTGACATAACCATCTACGAATATAAGTTTTCAAATTAGTTTATGATGTCCCTTTCATTGTTTGCCCCAGTTAATCATAGTTTGGGATACATCAGACTGCTGGATTGATAGATACGGTAAGTTGACCTAATTTCTATGTTTTTTCTTCATCACATTTTATTCACTGAATACAAAGTTTTTTCTCCACATGTTCTATGTTATAGTTCACTGTGATTCTGACCTGCTTGTTTTGAGCCTAACACTTCGTCTTATACATTACTACACATTAACCTCCAAAGCTAACTCTTCATTAGAAATTTTGTAAGACCAGCAACCAGTACTAGTGACCAAGGTGTACATAAACCTTGTGAACTAATGAAACTGAAACAATGTTAAACTCAAAATCACAAGGACCCCACTAATAAATCCCTAAAATTTGGATGAAAAATGTGATGACATGAAATTGAAGGAAAAATAACATATAACAAAATTGAATATAACAACCATTAGTTTTCATACTTGTAGTTTTGTATCCTGAATTGTCTAATCGTAGGTAGCAAACCATTTGTATTTTCTTGTTTCCATCTTTAAATATCTAGTGTTTCCAAAGGAACAAATGGAAATGTGTAAAGGAATTGCTCTATACTTTCCCAATTTGTGTTTGTTTTTTTATGAGTTTTGGAAATCAAGACATAAAATCGCATCTGCTGTTGATGGAAAATGGAATTTGTGTCCGTTCTTTTTATGAGTTTTCACACTTGTACTCTTGTATTTTCTTGCTTCCATCTTTATTGGATTCATCTACTACTAGTTGTGTTTATGGTTAAATGTTAGTGGCTTGGCTTACTTTAGTTGTGATTATTGGTTATTAATGTTTGTTTTTGGTTCCTGGTTTGCCAACCCCAATTTTATAAACCGATGGGTTCGACCCGCGTTGTTAATGGTGCTTTTATTGATGGATGATGATGAACTGAAAAAAAAAATTTTTTTAAAATACAAAATGACATGGTTCTTTGCTTTACCTTTTGTTTGTCATAGAAAAAAAATATTTATTTTATGACTATTTTCAAAGTAGGGATTCTTTTGGATTGATCCAACATGTTTTTTGTATTTATAGGTGAGAATCCTTAGCTCAAATGGAAGAGCAACTTAGAAAGTTTATAGAATAATAATGGTTCAATTTCCATCAGAATTCATGTTGTTAATTTTGTTTTGAAAAATAATGAAAAACATTTTTCCAATAAATAGATGGAGCCTTTGGTGATTTTTCCTTTGTTTTTTATGTTTGTAAGTGGTATTTGTATTTAGTTTAGTTTTCTTTTGGTTTTATTAAAAAGAAAAAGTGTGTTCATTTTGTACTCTGACTTTTTATATACCATACAAGATTCTGTGACAATCTTGCCAAAAAAACGTAACCATCTGTGTCCAATCATACAAGATTTTAGTATAGATTATGTACCAAATTTGCTCAATTCAGACACAAAAGCATAAAAAGTGGATTATGTACCAAATTAGGAATTTTGCATAGAATCATTGCCATAAACCACCCCCCACCGACTTTAGAATTAGCAAGTTTCTGAAGACCCCTATTCTCTTTTATTTACAAAGTTGGTTTGATAATTCCAGATTTGGCAATTTTTCTGGTAAATTGCATCATAAAATACCTCAATAAATTTTCTTAGTATGTCAATTCGATCAGAATCACCTCATAGTAATAAATAGTATTGTACTTGGTAGGACTACCAGGACTGAATCCATGACTATAGTTTCAAATAGGATCTCCAAGGAAAGGTTGGGGATGGAGAGAACAAGATTTTCTGGATTGGCCCCTGGATCCGCATGATGGACAACAAGAGCTCACCCCAAACTTTGATGGCTGGCCAAGGAAGATCATAGTGGTAAAAGTGATCGAATCATTGGAGAGCTACAACAGGGAGTTACTCTCAACTTTACAATTACATTTTCTTCCCCCTCTTCAATCAATAAATTTATCTAAACTCTCCAGGTTCTTGGGTCTCCTTAATATCGATCAATGGTGAGTTCTCCACCAAACTGGTGGGCCAAGCACTGTCGAAGTAAGAGAGCATCCAAGAAGCCTACAAGAGTTGGTGGAGATTCTTCTGAAAACTCCAAATTCACCTTAAATTCAAATCCTTCTTTTGGCGACCCGTGATTGCAAGGTTATTAGTTAAAAGTCTTATCACAGTGGACAACAATTAACACAAGTTGTGAGATGTGCAGAGAGTCAAATGAATCAATTTGACATATCTTTATTAATTATGAATGGACCAAAAGAGTTTGGGCAGCAAGTCCCATAGGACTAAGACTAGAATATCTCATTCAAAATTCCATCCTCAGTGTCTACAACTCAATTCTCGCCAACCAAAACAATCACTTGACCAAATAGAGTGATCACTAAAAACAATCACTTGACCAAATAGAGTGTTATAACATTTCTAGATAAATCACGGACCTTAGATTAGGCCAAATTTGAGACTAGAAGCACAAGCACCTTTAGAGAAGGAAATGATTGGTCTAAGGAACTATCATGCATCTGAATATCCGATTTTGTTATTAAGAAAATTAATTATTTTATCTTAATGCATGCTCGGGTTATAACCAGCAATTAAGGATGACAGGATGGAGCATAGGATTATTTTAGGAATGCCAGATACAATACATCAACATAGGAGTTTTGGACGTTGGGAGGCAGTAGAGGCTCTAATCAAAGGGATATATGTTGGCATAGATCAATTGCGGCATTTTCAACACCAGCTGGTAGAAATTTGGTGCAACAACAAAAAAAGTGATTGATCTACTCTAACAACGGTCCAAAAAGATTTGGACCCTCAATCAAATCCCCATTTTGGGTGACATTAAGCTATTAAGAACTCTAAATTCAGTCTATTTAAATATCTCACACTTAAAAACTGGTTCTTCGACCTAGCAACTAAGTACCTAATAGTAGTAGTAGAGATATGGATGTAACAAGATTGTAGCCACAGCACTTTTAGAACTTTAAATTCAGTGTATTTAGAGTTTTCTCTCCTTTTTTTCTTTTTTCATTAAAAAAAATTTCCAAGTGCTGTATAGCATTTTTTTTTTCAATTTTGGTTGTCATTTTTTGAAACTTTTATGTAATCGAAGATTTTGTTTAAAAAAAGAAATTGATGTGTACATAAAAATAAATTAGTTCATAAAAAAAAAATTCTATAAAATCTCAATTGTGAAAGAAATAAATTTAATTTCTGTCAAAAAATAAAAAAAAAATATCCTATGTGGAATGCCTTTTTATGGTGTCCCTTACTATATATCTTGTTGCAATTAGAAAATTATCGTACCACTCTTATTATTCATTCTCAACCTTCACATTGAATGCTGAAAAACGCATTGAATTTCTAATAGTAGAACCAGATCCATAATAAAAAAAGTGTTTGTAATTGTTTCAGAATAAATGAAACAAAAGATAGAATAGAACTAGAACAGTTATTGTATGAGGTCTACCCAATGCTAGATGCAGAGGCGCATAATAGATTGATATGAACATCATGAGCTGTCCCATAATAAAACCAGTTGATGCTGATACCTTCTTCTCGGTTACTTCTTCCATAACTTGAGCTCGGAGAAAGAAGAAATTAAGAGGCCCAATGGAGAATGTGGTTAAAAATCCATAATAGAGTCCGACCACAACGACCGAATTGATTATCTTCATGCATAAGGATAATAAATTACCTAGTAAAAAATGTAGGCAACTATAAAATGTCTGCTACTCTTATTCTTCATTTTCAGTCTTCCAAGAACCAACATGAAACTCTTCTTTAACTAATGAAGTGGAATCATAGAAATCAAAGGATCTAGAAACCCTATCGATAACTATTCATGACATCAATATAATAAATTTGATTCATCTCAAAGAGGCCTATGGATTGAAATGATGTGATCACTAGTGAAGGTAAGAGTTGTTGAAAGCAGCAACAAAAGGGAAAATTTTGGAGAAAATAAAGATGATCTGAGTATTGTTGCCACTGCCACCTTTAGTGGCAAGCAGAAGCTATTCTACATCTCAGGTGTTTTAGGTAACAAGCCTTTGGCGGACCATTTATTTGTATGATAAATTCAACTTTATGCTT
The DNA here is from genome assembly GCF_041222555.1 of Hakea prostrata. Lineage (NCBI taxonomy): Eukaryota > Viridiplantae > Streptophyta > Magnoliopsida > Proteales > Proteaceae > Hakea > Hakea prostrata. The sequence goes on along the minus strand of NC_142606.1, from coordinate 14,085,873 downwards.
AAATGCAGTTACCTACATTTGGCTTTCTCCAATCTCTCAGAACTGTTCAACCTCTTGAATCTCCTAGAATTTCCAAATCCATACAATTATATGCTATCTCATGTTTTCTTCTAAAATCACAAAGATTATGAAAGAAGAGGATAGTAGGGTAGGCACATTAGCCTGATTCAGTTGCAGAACAACAATCCAAATGATATCTCATATTCAAAACGTTGGTAGTGTCATGTTGATAAAATGAATATAGAATTTCATGTGAATAGAATGAATTAGTTCCAGACTAACGAGGGAACTAAAAATATTCTTATACAACATTCCCAACCAGGGTTGTTACAAATTTGTGCAATTCAGGGTCGAGGTCTATCTGACATGAATCACCAGAGTTCATATCTGACACCTCCAATATTATCCAACCGGTATATTTGAATTTGAGCACCATGAATCCATCCACACAAATTTGAATCACCATCCAAATGAAAACCTAGGCATATTTCTGGTGACTGGTCAATCACAAAAATTCAAAAATAAGAATAGAAAATCCATGAACATCATAAAGGGAGAAAACTAAAATTTATTTTGAGAAAAATTTCTTTTTCTACTTCACATATGGACAAGTAAAACTCCGAAAAGTCAAAAGCTCCCAGCTATTTTACATCATGGGCATCCAGCAAAATCTAAATGAAATGAAAACACCCATCTCACTAATGGTGACAATGAACTTAAGCTACTATTGAGCTAGCCAAATGAGAGTTGGGACCTGAAATTTTAAAACAGCAGATGCTCTTCTCCACTATTCAGCAGAAACCATGATCACCACGGTCACAAGGTTTCATCAATTTGCTACCTTCTCCCAACCAAATTTCCCAGCCATCCGAATGAAAACATCGGTTGCTGTGACTGTAGCCCCACTAGGACTTTTCTGTAGGGTATCAATATATTCTTGAGACCTGGAAATGCAAATAAGCACAAACCCTTAAGAAGAAGATATACATAAAGCTCTCACAAGGAAGAATGTTCCAGATTCATATTCATACAGAAACACAGGAATTAATGGAGGGAGAGAAAGAGAACAATGATGCAGGTAGCATGCATAACTCTTTCTATAGTCATTGAAGGCAACAAACAAATCTTAAGAGTCATTCCAGTACCTGTAGTGAACATTGTTTTATAAAGATGAGCAACACCAGTGTCTCCTTTCATGGTCATATGAGGTCTTTCCAAGCATCCAAGAAATGCCAGGTCCGCCTTCAGAAGTTCAGACTGATCAACCGTATCATAACCCATGTCATGGCAATAGCAACAAAAATCCAACCAGTCAATGGGGCGTTTATCCCAGAGAGGAGATCCATTATCCTTCCCACTCGACCAATTTGGACCACAGTAATGCCCGTAACGTGGGAAGAACTGAGAAAGGAAACCTCTTGCTCCTTTATGCCAGGGAACTTTAGAAACATATGGTCTGAAGATGATGCGAGAATTAGCACCAGATTGTACAACTCCACCGGCCCAATTCGGTGTCTGCAATTCCCTGTTCACTGTAGTTGGCATTCTCAATTTATCCTTCTCATTGATCCCCCAAGGAACAATGGACAGGATGGACCATCCCCATGGCTTGCCATCAATTTTTGGTTCCATTGCTGAATTTAAAGTTCAAGCTGGTTCAATTTATGGCTTTGGATTTGGAACCTGGTTCACTGTATACTGGGGGTCCAAAAGGCAGAGATTATCAATGAATCCAAAGTTCAAGCTGCATCAACAGAAGCAATCACCACATGCTCATCCTGCCTCCTTGGCAGCAATGATTCTGTAGACCTTCCACTGAAATAAAAATGTTCCAGTAGGATAAGAGAGTACATAGCTTGAATGAAAACCTTTTAAGGTATAACATACAACCCAGAAAACCATTATACAAAAGTTTCACCAGACAAATTGTTCAATAACAGTCCAGATCCCCTAATGCACAGTGCCAGAAATGCCAAAAAGAAAAGAATAAATTGGATTAACAACGGAGACTAGTAACTGTTCCAAAATAAAATCTAAACAAGATACAATGGGGCAACAAAAATAACCCTCAAATGATGAAACAAATTAAAGAAGAAGCTGTTGTTCAAAGAATGAATGAAGCAGAATAGGACTCGTACCAACAACCCTATCTTCTGGAGCACTTAGCGAGTTCGCTTCTCGCTGAAGAACAGGTTTTTAATTTCTCAATGAATAATTTGTGAAAAATCGTAATCATTGTAAAAGATTAAATTTTCTTAGCTTTCTCCCATCTGAGTATTCACCCGAACACTGAATCAATCCCGAGACCCTCAAAAGGCAATTCGGTGGATTGGCACAAGAACGGATAGAAACTCCGGCAACAAATCGGTCAATTCATAATGGCATAACATAGTATGCAATATCAGAACTGAAGAAAAGAGGACATTTGTTAGTTTACCTCTGAGAATGGAGATTATTAGTCTACAGAAGAAGCAGGTTCGGGTGACCGACCAGATCAAGAAACAGAGAACAGGGAAAGCATCTTGTAGCTTTTCTCCTCCCCAATGTTCTCCCGAAGTAACGCCTGCCCCGCTCCCACTGGTGCAAAATCTACGATTTCATCTGACCTCTTCCTCAATCAGTTTTTGTTTATCCTAAATAAGATGTGAATATTTAGTGGGATATTCTAGAATCTAGATGATAATGATTTATGAATTAAAAATGAAGAATCTGGCGTTTTGGTGAAGCAAATGTATGTGACAGGCCCAACAGAAGTTCTGGCTTCTTTAGAAGCAAAGAAATGGCAATAGAATGATCAATGATCCACTCCGCATTTCTATTTGCATTTGTGGTTGATCGTTATGTGACGCCTGAGAAACGAAACGACCTCGTTTTTTCTAAATCCCTTGTGGGTTAATTCACCTATGGCCGACGCTTGATCCTCCGACATCCCAGTTCCAGATTGGTCATGTGGCAAAACAGAATCCACGATGGCAAGACACAGTCCACCAGAAAATGTTGGGACATGATAACACAACAGAGAGCATCATGGCATTGAATGCCAAGCTAAGTAATCCCCAAAATATAAAACGGGTAATTTGCATCATATGCTTTTTTTTTTTTAAACAAATTGAAGCGAAACTAAATTTCAGTAGAATACCTTCCATTAAGTGTCAGAACTAGTACATTAAAAGAATACAAGGCGTACTCCACTTTTTCCATCAAGGAACAAACAACATGTATAGAAGATGATCATCAATGAATTAACCCTCAAAAGTAACAATGATACAGTAGAGGACTCCCTAGCTCTAGACCAATTACTCTGTACAGCACTCCCCATGGTATGGTATGTTATATACAAAGGCAAGAAGACACTCTTTATCTCACAAAGACAATCATTTGAGACTGCTCCAAGGATAGGACGAAGGTTTATATACCAAGTCTTGTGAATAGGCTCTATCCGATAACTCAAGTCAAGATTCTTCGATCCATGACTTCAACGAGGGACTTCTCTTATATTCCATCATCCACTGTTACAAACAATCCAGTAGGTCCTTTCATCAAGAATACATTTTACAGGAATATAAACAGCCAGAAAGAACAGGGAGTTTACTGGATGACCATCCTACCTCTGCTGTTCTAGGTGGGGAGGGGATGGAGCCTGAATCAACATCACTTGGGCTTGCTGAACCCTCAATCAGCCCTCGTGTAAAGTGCCTGCGGCCAGTAGCAGATGGCAATACTTGACCCTTTGGGTTCTTCGAATCTGCCCCTGAGGAGCTCTTCTGTAAAAACAAACTAAGAATAGCTAAAGATACATTTTACAGGCAATATAAACAACCAGAAAGAACAGGGATTTTACTGGATTACCATTTTAATTAACTAAAATTTTAATTGGAAGCTATAGTGGTCAACAGGTTTTGGTGTTTTTGATTGAAGTGTATTGAGTCATCTCTAATAGTTTTTGACAGCTTGAGAATGTGAATCCAAATGTGAGTTGGTCATACTTATGTACTTACACAGTTACACTCCCCAACCCCTAAAAACAGAAATAAAATAGGGATAATTACTGATGACCCCTTATATTATAGCTTAATTACATAATGAACCCTGCACTTTATGAAATTACTGTTGTCCCTCTCACTTCAAGCAGTGTTAAGAGACTGTCAAATTTTACTTTTTAGTGCAAGATGTCCAAATCACCCTTCATTTATAAATCTGATCTAAAATTGTTTTACAAGATAGGTGAAGAAATACTCTCTTATCTTCTTCAACCAGACGGTGGGGCTCAATTGAATTAAAAACTCCAAAAATAAAGTTTCTAATTGATTTCTGTGGTAGCTCATCCCTTCCAAATTCCAAACAATTCTCAATTTCACACCCAAAAGACCATAAACCCACTTCTTCCTCTGTTTCCTTCTTGTTCTTGACACTTTCTTTGTTCCCATTTTTCATTCTCAGTATTCTTTGCTATGCTCTCAATAATTTCTGGTTTTTTTTCTTTTTAAAATCGCTGTTCTATCCCAATTCCTAAAGAAATGAAAATAAAAAACACAATCAGATTTAGACATAGAAGAAAGAAATATAAAAGGAAACAGTGGATATTTGCAAGCAGTCAAATGTCTTCAAATTCTGAAGAGGTGGATGCAACCCAAACAGTACTGCAGCAGCTTCTAAACTAATATTGGTGGACCCAAATCCTCCTATCCTACCCAATCCCTCTTCCTCCTGCAAGATAATCTATCAGGCTGCCATTTATTAGGTTTAAGAGAGTTAATGCAAGCTTTCACCCATCCCAAAAACTTGTTAGGGAATTGCATCCACAGTTTTATTTCTAACAAAAACTTCCTAATGAACGAATCATACACCTTGTGCAAATCTACCTTCAAGTGTCAACACAGCTGAGGGGGAAGCTTCCTTCTGTTATATCCCTCACACAATTTCATTACACACAAGAATATTATCTGACATTGACTTTCCCTTGGCTGGTTCTCGCTTCAAGGCCATCAACCATTTGCTGCATCCTATTAGTAACAACCCCATGAATTCTAGTTCTTAAAACAGAAAATATTGATTTACAAAACAGTTTATCATAACACTAAAAATGTTGGACATAGTCTAGTCAAACGTGTAGAAAATCTTTTCACCTTTTTGGTTTAATAAACATACGAACTACGAGTTATCTCAGTTGGGATTTAAGAACCAAGGTTAAACAAGAAATATGCATATTCATAAATATCACAACTAATGGTAGAAAGAATCTTACATCAAATATATTCTCATACTCCTCCACAAGAGTTGTAACAATGGCTTTAGCATTATTAGCAGCATTTGCTGCAGCAAGAAGCTGAGCGGAATCATCAGCATTCAAATCAAAGCCACCATCCAACTGACATTTGCCATGTAAAAGCGGGCATAGTAACAGTGGTGCCATGCAAGCAGCAACAGCAGATGAATTCATCTGATTCTCAGATACATGGGAAGCAATAGTGTGCATCATTTTCAGAATTCTGTGAAATGTAATCATAAGTAAAAAATGAAACCGCTGTAAGAAAGAGAGGAAACTACTGCAACCATAATTAGTGAAATTTTATCACTCCATATACTGCAAAGATGAAAAGGAAAAGGATGTCCATATAAAAGAAAAACTTGATCACTTCATCTTTCAGTTGCTCTAGAACCACAACAGAAATGGTTGGTTAGTAAGAGCCGAGACTCGGAGGTAGCCAATGCTAATACGAGATGAAATCCCACCAAACAAATTAACACAATAATGAAAGCCAGGACCAGGGGGCTTCTTCATGCAGTCACATTTGGTTGGTTAAGACATCATAGACTTCAGAAACCAAAGGGCTAAGAGGTTTAGTCCATTCTCTAGTAATTGAGCTCAAGGTCGGGTACAAAGAAGATCAGTCTTTATACAGCCGGTAAAATTTTTGGTCTCCTAGGGTACTAATATTATATGTGTAACCCAACAACATGATAGGGCTTAATCAATGGAGGGTTTACTTTTGATGATCATTGGCCCAACCTACCCCAAATAGTAATGACCTATGCACATGCCCCAGTCATCAGAAGAATCAACAACATTAATACTGATTTCTAGAAATACTGACATCTAAGACATTTAGGCTACAGAAACAGAGGTCAACATCAAAAGACTCATAACACAGTAAGATGATGCCAGAGTAAATAAAACTAAACAAAATTATAAAGCATAATTATCTTTTTACTCTCCCCCACCCCCACCCCCCCCCCCCCCCCAAAAAAAGGGGGGGGAAGAAAGAGAACAAATAAAAGAATCAATAATTCACCAAAATGAAAATGGAAACCATAACAATTATATCAATAATAATAGTAGTAATAACAATCATTGTACCTTCGGAGTAATCGTTTATTCGGCTCCGGAAGTGTCTTAAATATTGCAAACCGCATGGCAATAATCCTAGCCTCTTTCCCCTCAATTCCTTCACAACATGAAAACAACTGAATTGCCAAATTTACATTTAAAATGAAAAGAATAGACCTATGAAACTGCTGACTCAGTCTGGAGTACAAGTTTGTCTATAACATATATGGATCCAAATTTAGCAAAAAATATGGCTTTGTAACTCATGTGCATAGGCCAGTACCTCAAGGCGGTGGAGGAGCCTAGGAGAAAAGGTGTTCAACTAGGTGTCACGTAGACATCCTAGGCATGAATTTATACAATATATAATGCAAATATAAATATCGAAGCCAAATGAACACAGGATGATGTAATTATGATAATAATGACCCAATATAAGAAAATCAACATACAATAAACAAAGCATACCAATAAAAAATATAAAAAAAATACAAAAACATAAACCAGCCTGAAAACATCCAAAAACAAATCATCTAATATAAGCATTTTGATTGAATTGGCATACAAAATGACACCAAAAAAAGGGAAGGCTGAACAAAGGGAGGGCTGCCAACACACCCCATGTTTTATGAATTTAATTTAATAAATGGCTTGAGCCTTATGTTTAAAGTGAGAGACAGTGGCGGGGGTGAGAGGCCCTTTCGATTCGTGAAAGACTGGCCAAGGCCATGAGTGAGAGGTCTTGGTTAATTTCCACCTTCCCTTCTGTATTCTACTTGCTGATGTGTTCCCCTGACCTTGATTTGTTCTATTACAAGGTTATTGTGGTGGAAATCCAGGTTGAACCCTTATTAGGTTGCTTGTGAGTCCACCCAAACAAGGAAACAATCAAGCACAAAAATCAAGTGGCAAAACAGTAAATAAATCAATGTTTACAAGAGTGGTGACTTTGTAAATGAGTTGAAGTTAATGAGTGGCAAGGTTGTAATTTATGAAACTCCAAAACATGTGTAAAGGATTTTAACATGTAAATAGAGAGGGCTAAAAGAAAAATAAGAACAGAGGAGATGCTAAGGGTGTAAAACAGTATGGTATTGGTAATTGGTATTGTATCGGTATGGTACAGAAGCTCAGCACCTAAAACCAAAACCGTACTGGTACAGTACAGTACGGTTTCAGTATGAAAACAGTATGGAAAATCGGTACGGTTATGGTATGTAAATGGTACATAAATGATATGAATACAGTATGGTATGTTTTTGGTATGTGAACTGTACAAAAATGGTACATACTGTTAGTATGGCACCGGAAACCAATACTATACCATACCAAATTAGAAACTGTTTTTTGTTGAAGTATATACACTTGGGCTATTTACTGTTCACGACACTATTCACGTGAACAGTAAAAAATCTGTTTTTACTATTTACGGTACTGTTCACGTGAACAGTAACACAGTGTTACTGTTCACGTGAACAGTATATACTAGTGATGCTACTCTACTTTCTATTTCTAATGTTGGAGTCTTGCTACATAAGTTTTGAGATTTTAGAAAGCATAGTTTCTATTTTGGTAGTAGTTTCTATTTTCAGAATTTTCTATTTTAGGAGCTAGGAAGTTACTAAAGTTGTAATTTTTTGTTTCCTTTTTCTAAAGGACAATTACTTGTCTCTCAAGTTGTATTAGATTCATTAGAAGCTATAAATAAAAAGGCTTTATGATTCTAGTCTCTTAAGCAAGAATCACAAGCCTCTTCTACTAGTTCTTCATCTCTCTACTCTTCTTCTTCTTCTCTCTTTTCTTTGTTCAAGTTCAGCTGCTGTTTTGATTATTTAATGCTTGTTTTCTAACATGGCATCAGAGCAAGTTTAATCATAGGGACTGTTTTCTCTCTCTTGGCTGCCCAGTTTTTTTTTTCTCCTTTTTCTTATCTAGGGTAGCCCCAACATTCGCTGCAGTAATTGTGCATGGCTGTCCTTCTTCTTTAACTTTTGAAGCACCAAGTATCTATGTATTAATACTATAAAAAGGCCCTAAGCTTTCTGGGGATATGTCTACCTATTTGATTCAACTGAGGCTGCTACTACCCTTTTTTTTGTGTGCAAATCTGAAGTTCAATCTGCACTATACTGATGTCTTGGGATTCCTCTTGATTCTTGCAAAGATATGCCCATAATTCGGATTGCAAGACCTAAGTATTGTCTTCCATTGTTTGTGCTATAAGTTTAGTTGCAAGTCGTATACTAGTACCCTTGTTTCATTGAATTTCTCTCTTCTGAAAAATTCTGCTGCTACCTTCTTGGTTTACTACTTCTTCCGTTGTTTATTTCAGAATCAATTTTAGCCTTCTTTTTATCTAATACTTCTACAAAGACCTAGATGACTATTTTTCCTTCATATCGAGATCTGTTAGAGTTTCAAATCTAGCAGAAGTTTGCTGCTATGGTCCGAGATCTGATATTATCTGCTACTGCAGCAAACGTTATTGCACTTCTTCCAAGTGGATTGCTGCAACGACTACTGCAATTTTGAGATTCCAAGTTGGTTAAATATATTTTTTTTCCTGATCTAATTTGCTCCTGCCTAAGGGTTAGCGGTGGTTCAGAATTTTTCCCCCCCCCTTGGTGCACAAGACTTTGTCCTGTGAGACGATTTTCTGCTGCTTGATCAACTTTATTGGTGAATAATACACTGCTCATCATTAATTGTCCACGTGTAATGCTACACTGCTCATCATTAATTGGTGAAACAGTAAGGTTTTATACAGTTGGTTTCACTTTTGGTATACAGTTCGGGTACTAGATTGACACCCTTAGGAGATACGGCGACTGGACAGGTAATAAAGAGAACTCAAAAAATAAAATAAGTTAAAGAATATTGGAAAGGGGGCTTTCTTCTTCAACCTTACTATGGATATGAATGGCAATAGGTGCTGACGTAACAGTAGTATTTTTAGAAGAAAATTCTCTGTTACGACGTGGATCGACTTAATAACCTAGAACTTAGACCTTGTGGATACACTTAACCATAGGCCAAACAATTATATAATACAGAAATTGCTAAAACTAATCTGCGCATAATCATGGTTACAGCTTTGGCTCAGAATATTTCACCAAAGACTTTGGAGATAAGTTAGCTTAAATCCATCACAGAATCTATTTCATATAATGTTCAAGAAAACAATAGACTAAAATATCTACTGAAGGTACAAGATAGGCCAAGGCTATGCCCAAGTAATAAGGTAGTTGCCTTTATTGCTTCAGTGAAGTGTTCTTGTTGCCTTGGCCTGAAAATCACCTTGATGCCTTGACGACTATTCTCATGTGAACAGGCTTAGGTTGTCTAATGGACAGAAGAGGAACAATCTAGTATTTTCTGGAGTAAAAGAAAAAAAGCTACATGGTCATAATAGTTCCATTCACTAAGTATGAGTTGTACATGTGGTATGAAATTTCGCAAGATTTCATTGAAAGTTTTCTGAAATCTCACTGTTTCTGTAATCAGCGAAAGATACCATGGCCGATATTCGTCTGCAAAGTTCTGCTGAAATTTCGGAAATTTTGCCGAAATCCAGAAAATTTCGGTGAAATTTTTGAAAATTCCAAGGGGTACTGTACAGGGCTTATGGCTATGCATATGGATATGGTGGAGATGGTGGTTCATCTATTGATTCCAATAGCATGTCTATGTATGGATGTGGACAGTGGAGATGGATCAGGTGCATCATTTGTGGACTCTATCTTTGGATATCTATCAAGACCAGCACAGCCAGTAATGTCAATTTTGCAACAATGTTACCGTCCATGGCTGTATGACACATTCCCAAGTGTAAGAAATCTACTTAATGTTGATGATGCAAACTGTAGAAGAGTAGTGACAGACTGGATAGATAACTTTTATCTGTACCATGTTATGGCCTGCTTATGTCCAATATTCAAAGTACTCCTCCATGACCAAGGGAAAGTCCAGCCTCACACATACTTATATGGAATTTTACTTCTTGTATTTGTTGTTACATTTTAATGAAAATCCTAGCATTGTCTTGCATAATATCCATATTTACACTTGTGAAAATGCATGTTCTAGACTTTGAGTTTCGCTCACATACACATGGTCGCCGTAAGTAAGATCGGAGATGATGTATCTATGGGATAATGCTTATCTCATAAGAATGGGGCCCGATCAAGTAGGGACTCGGATTGACCTTACCGAGTTTAAGATCAACTCGACCAAAGGAGTCCAAGAAAAGAAGCTAACTGTGTAGGGTTTGAGTTCAAGATAAACTCAAACACTTACAGATCTAAAAAGAGTTTATAAAAGGAAGAGCAAAGGAGAGGAGGATGTATGTTCAGAAGAGCAATTACTCTTACTGGCATGTACCCAAAAAACACCACTTTGGGTTAGGTTTTGGGCAAAAATAACACTTCCAAAAAAAACCAAAAACCCACCGAAATCAACCATTGAGATTTGAAAGAAGAAGAAGAAGAAGAAGAAGGAAATTTTGGTGTTTCGGCCATCTCGCCCTTGAACTGAAATTTCGAACTATGGTTGTACATAGGGAGAAGTCCTTAATTGTTCAAAAACAAAAAGAACACATCATTTTGTGTCACTCATAAGAGGTGGAGCAGAGCAACACAACAAAGAAACCCCAATAGCATAGAAAGAGAACATATACATCTAAGAGCAAGCTTTCCCTCCCAAAGATCACTAAAAATTATAGGTAACCCAAGCCCCCACCAAGCACCTTGCAAGAGGGGATCTTTATGTGATGGGAGATGTATCAAAAACCACAAGCACTACACCATGCAGGCTTGCAAAACATCCATATTTAAATACTCTTACAAACAACACACTCACGTGTTTCTTCAATTCCTTTCAATGATAGCATCACCAAAAAATATCAAGGCACTTCAGTTATTCTCAATCTAAAGCAAGAAGAAAGATCTCAGACTCACACTGAGGCTTTCTTCCTTATAATGATAGCCCTCCAACCTGCTCTCCACTAATGACAAAGAGATGAAGCCAGCCTCTTGGCACCAACTGGAGGGCAGCGACAACATCCAAGTATGTTTGTGGTTCTTCTCTAAGCAGGATCCAACTGGTTGCCAGAAACCAAAAGTGCAGTGCCATATTGACTGGCAACACAAGTACTTGGGGATGAAGAGAAGGATCTATCTAACAGGAGTTTTGGGATTGAGAATTGCTAATCCCAATGAGGAAATCTTGCTCAATCTGAAAAGCAATTCACTGTACTGAAATTGGTATCCTAGGTAATCATTCATGAAAAAGCAACCACATTTTAACATTGTAAACATAACCAAAAAAAAACATGGTTGATCAATCCTTGGTTGATCTAGAAGAACATTTTTGCCACAGCCCATAATGTCAATACAAGCAAAACCTTTCCACTTTTTCTGTAGCCTCCAATCTCCATAACAAATTTCCGTATCACAAATATACACAAGAATTAAAAAAAAATAGTAAACAAATATAGGAAGCATATGCAGTCATACACAAACCAAAAATCAATCACCACGCTAAATTAAATTTACAAAGACCTTGGAAAAGCAGACCAGTATAGATACATTAGAAGTAAACCATCAATTGGATTTAAAAAAAAAAAAGTGTCCACCAAAAGTGAGCAAAACACTGAAAAACAATAACTGGGAAAAAAGAATCATGAACTTACTCTGTGCCTCAACTAAAGCAGCGCAGCAGGATGCTGGAACTGGTGATGAGGGTAGCTTCCGAAGAACAAGCTGTAAACCAAGAAACTAAGTTCAACATACCACTTTAAATATTGAAAAGCAATCTTTTTAATTATATTTCAGGAGAACATAAATACCTTCACACAATCGCCAACAACATGAGCATCCTCATCAGAATTGAATTCATTTCTACCTGATTACAAGTGAAAATGCAGTCCCATATTAAAATTGCATTAACAAAACAAGTCATAAACAACCATGTCACAGCAAGGAAAACCACAAAAAATCCCATGGAAAAAGACCAAGTTGAAATGTTCTCCAAAGTTATATACTTACAGTCAAAGTCAAGACACATTAATACCTTGTTCATATTCTTGAACCCTTCGTCCAACCTCCTCTACATCTGCAGACTGCCTCAAGATTCCTTCCACCTTTGTTCCTGTCAAAAAAATGGATTAATTAATTTTTCTTTTCTTCTTTTTGAAACAGCACATATATTTTGGTGAAAACAACTACACGTGTTGTCATAATTAAGATTTAAGAAACATAAAATATAAAATCATTTAATAATGAAACTGTGCATATATAGTACTATACCTTCTCATGAAGTGTTGTCCTCCTTCAAATCAAAAATTATAGAAGTAAATATAAAATCTGAAGCCCAGTAAATTTTCAATATTTTATTTTTCCATGTGATGATTGTTCTGCTAGTAGTGTTCACATTTTAGGAAGTGGTAAAAATAAAAAATGGTAATGCAATAAACTTAAAACTCCATTACTTGATCTGAAGACTGGACAAAACAATTTGGATCTTGGGACAGCAAAAACTGAAAAGGGCATTAGAACTCAGACTTCAGCAATAAAATCAAGAACCAAAAAAAGTAGAAGAAAGAAGAAGAGCCATGGGCTAGGGAGAAGTAGACCTGTGATTAGACGAATCTAATTCCAGGAGGCTGTACTATCTAAAATAAAATTAGTTAAATCTGAAAAGACCTTGCTGCCCTTAGGCACCAATAAAATAGACCCATGTCAGCTGTCTACCTGACACCACCAATAAAATAGAATTTTTTTTTTAAGGGAAGAACCAAGATAATAAAGGAATACAAGGAGCAACTACAATGCTTCAGCATCAAATAAACCAAAGAAGGTAATACAAGCGGAACTACTCGAAAAGTGGATACCAACAGACAATAGAAAAATGCATACAGTAGATGCACAACATCTAGACTCTACCAAACAAACATTTTAGAGATCAACAATGGTGGCCAGCACTTAACTAGTTCAAGAAAGTAGCATATGAAGCAGATAAAGTAACAACCTAGACACATTAATAGTAATGAAATAGCAAAAAGGTGAAGTACAAGGAGGGAGACTTAGCCGCATTCAATATAAACCATGAAGTACGAAAGGTTATAACCACAGTAGAAGCCAGGGTGGGCCCTTCAGTTAAAGGAGCTGGGTACTTTTATCGGAGTAATGTAACAAGCACAAGCGATTAGCGAGCTTCAAGAAATAGGTTTACCAAGGAACGAGGTTGCCTTAAGGTCAGCTCAAATGTCAGTCACCAATACCAAAATTTAGGGGGGGGGGGGGGGGGATGCACAGTGGGTAGTTGCAATTGGAGCTGTGGTGAGAGGGTGGCATCCTGGCAGGACAGGGAGAGTCTATAGACTCACAGATGATGGGTGGCTGGGTATTGTGTTTGAGCTTTGAGTTATGATTGATGGAATGATGGTAATTAGGATGGTTAATGTGATAAGTAGGGCTGAAGACTGAAGGAAGAGTTTGTTGGTTCAGTGGAAGATGTTGTCCCGCCTGCGCCCAGCAGCCGGGGGGGTGAACAGGGGCACACAAACAAAAGCTGGAAGGAGCAAAGAAATGGAAGAAAAGCCAAAACCACAAAAGGTCAAGGAGGTAGCCGGACTAGATAAGGCTAATCGAGATGCTGTAGGAAAGGAATTAGGGTAGTTAAGTGTTGAAATAGTTTTATGGTTAGAGAAATAAGGAAAAAAATGGTTGTGGGAACAGGGAAAGAATCAACGCAATGAGGAAGAGATCTTTAAAGGAGGGAAAGTGGACATAAAGCTGTGTGTTGGTTGTGGTGATGGTGGTATTTGACATGGTTAGGGGTGTCGATGGAGGTAGCGGAAAATTGTCATGGAGAGGAATATGGCAGGTCATGTATCTGAATCTGGAAACTACAGCAAGTATCTTCCCAGAGTAGTTCTACTGTGATCTAGAGCCAGAATGATAATTATTGCTGTGGTGAGGACTTACAGTTAGGGCCAATTCAATGATGGGAGCTGTTCAATATAGAAATCTGAAAGCTAAGTACCTAGGTCGAGAGCAAAGAAAGAGAGGGACAGGCTTAGCAAAGAAAGAGAGGGACAGGCTTACTGGTATCTCAGGTCTAACGGGGAAAATCTTTGAGAAATTCTGACCTTCAAAATAAGAAAAAGAGCGAGAAACTGAGATGATAGTTTCTGCATGGTGGCTATGACCTAATTTTGAAAAAAGTTTCTTAAAACTATATCTAAATGGAAAATTTGTAACATTGACCAGAATCCCTCCATTCAAAGCAGAATGTCATCTCAATCCTCTATGACGTAAGAAAAATAGGTGAACTACAGAACCCAATAAGGTGGAATATAAGAGAAGCACACCAAGACAAATCACCAATAAGCACCATTAAGGAAAACAAAACAGTTCTGGTATGCTAAAAAAAGAAAAAAAATTCAGTAAAAACTTTTGATTTCTACAGAGTCTCGTTACTTTAGTCAGTATAGAAAGAAAATACACAGCTACCATCCATAATGTAAGTGAAACATGGCCACAGTATTATCACCCACTATGTGACTGTCATCACTCTATGACAACATGTGCATCATGTCACTTACTCTATGACTAATGTATATACCCCACTGCACCCAATCTGCACCAATGGGTGTTTCCACAACCCCATGGAAAACTCTCCCTCTGTGGAGGCTATAACTCTCAACCGGCAAGGTACAGTCTACTTATCCTCAAAACTCCGCGTCTATCACCCAAATATTGTTTAATATGTTCATACTGTTAGCCACCGTAAAATAACTTACTCAGCTGTAATCATGAAAAAATGATTATTCCATTATCAACAGTAACAACTAATAAAACAGTAACAATAATGATGCTAAGCAGCATTAATAATCATGCAAGAGAGTGGCAATGCTTACACAAATCAGCGGGAAGAATTATACAAAAGCATACCCAGTAGTGTGCACCTATTTTATCCCATTTACCTCAATTTGTAAGATAATCTGTCCACTTCTCAAGTTTCAAGCACTAATTTTATTCTCGACCTGCACAACATATTCTTTATTAAATTACCTATTCACAAACAATCAGTGCTCTAGTGTTCCCCAGCAGGTTAGCCTATCTTTTAAAAATTGAAGTCTAACACTCAGATTTAGTCTCCTAAGACCACTACTGATACCCTCCACCTGAGATTGAAAATTTGAGCTGAAATATTCAAAAGAAAACTTGAAAACTGAGGTAACTTGAATTAGACTTGAACTAGGAAAGCAAGTTGATAGTTAATAAAAAAATGGAGTCAAGAAGCTGATAAAATCAATGACCCTAAGAATAAGTTCGAACCAGAATCTGAATTACAGAGTTTGTCCCAAGAAGAAAAAACTAGCTCCACAAGGAAGAATCTCAAATATCCGTGGTAGGGAAAACATGTCTATAATTTGGATTAAGAGAGTAAACTAAAATCAGAATTGGATCAACAAGAAAACCAGAATTTGAGAAATGAAAAATAGTCTCACCCTAAACCAGAACTTGATGAATGAGAAAAATTCTTACCTAAAACCAGAATTTGATCGCTGCTCCCTCTTCTCCTTTCTTTCTGATCCCTTTGGATCTACTCTCTCTCTCTTTCTCTTTCTCTTTTTCTTTTCCTTTTTCTTTTCCTTTTCATTAATATGCTCTCTCTTCCTACCTTTCCCTTGTATTTCTTTCTTAGGCTTACTTCATTTCTAGTCATTCTCTTCACAGTTCCCTTTTCTTATTTTTTAATATCAAATCGAAGTCCCAACCCACTAGGCTAGATACTCACATGCTTATTAAATGGACAAATAATATTTAAATAAAAAGAATATATACTACAGTACTACACTAAAAAACACAAATTTTATAAAATGTCTATTTACCAGAATAGATCTCAAACACATCTAATAATATTTAAGAAATACCTATTTCTGAATTTACATAACTGATCCTAATGTGCAAAATTATGAAAATGCCCCTGAGATGAAATTATTGATTTAAAACATATTCTGATTTTATAACCTAAGGGTATTACACCAGTTATATCACTCTAGTAAACAGAAACTAATCATAGAATATCATGATCAAGCTCAGGATTGAACTTACCAAACATCTCAAGAAAGATAAGAGCTTTCTCAAGAAAAGATGTTTCTCCATCTGTATCTTCACGTGCAGGAAAAATGGGCATTCCGACAACCAATGACTTGACATGACTCTTAAGTCTCCCTAAAACACATACAATACATGCATTAACATGACAAATTGAAAATTCTAAATTGAGAATCCAAGAATCAGAAGGAGCAACAAACAGACTGAGAACTAATAAATAAATTGGTCTCAACTAAGAAGTTTGCAGCTAAATGTTTCAACAAGTCTGATACTACAGAAGTTGTTTGAGTGACCCTCCAATAGTACCATCTGTCTTATTTTGGGAAGTTCCCCTCTGTCCAGTGACAAGGGCAGCATCAGGAGCTTGTGCAAGAGCCATTTCCAGTGCTTTCTTCCAATCGTGCAAATCCTTTGAGGACTCCGCCTGGAATTCATGGGAGAAAAGTCTCACAGGCAAGAAATTATATTATAAGAAAATTATGGTGGATTACCAAAAGTTACTGCCTGCGTCTCAAAAAATTTGTAGAAAGTAATCAAAGAAGGCACCTTAAGGGTGAATTCATGTCCACCATGCCCATCAGGAAACAGTACAGTCAAAAGATTTTGATCTTCTGCGACAAATACACTGCAATTGAAATAGTCAATACAATATGACAAATGGAAAGTTTACCACTCCATGTCTCCAATAACATACAGTGATTAGCTTACCTCCCTGAGTTGTTCAACTCAATGCCCCCCAAATTCTGGTTTACTTCATCACCTTGCTGAGAAAGACTACTCTACAGGACAGACAGAAATGTCAATAACTGATCAATTTAACCAAGTTATAATAGTAAGAGAACTAGGCTCATTTGAAAAATAAATACATAATAAATAAGGCAATGAAGCATCAGCTTGTTAAGACAATTGAACTCATGGTTGATCATCAACATACAGCAAAAAATACTAGCAAACCAAATTAATTTTCAACTTCAGTGGCATCACAGCTATCAGAACTAAAGGCCAACAAAACCAGAAGAATAGAGAGAAGAACAAGAGTTGCTGGCAAAGAATAAATTAGATAACATCACTCAGTAATAGGTTTCATGGAACAAAGAATAAATTGGGAGGATCGGTAGAGGTGAGAAAATTGTGATAATAAACCTTATTATAGATGGGGTGCAAGCTTATCTGTCCCTCAGAACTTGAACCCCAGCAAATGGGATTTTCAGGACCCACTAAAGATAAAATGCTTAAGGCTTTTGAAATGCCTCACCATTTTTTCACCATCCATGTCTGATTTGATTGGCAGTGCAAAAAATCACCCAAGTTACTTACCCCAGGAATCCTCACAGATAATAACTATAGATTGAAAACTCAGAAGATATCCCTTTTTTCCAGAAAGGCCAAAAGAGATATAGGTCAAACCAGAAAATGAAATAGCTCGCCAAAATCATGGTTGAGTTGAGATCTTGGGTTGGCCAGTTTCCAAACCAAATCCTATTAAGAGAGACCCAACTCAACTTGGTCTCACCAAGGCACATTTCAACTGTTATGCCACTGGATGCTTCAATCGTGAGATTCTTTCGGTTTTTTCTCCAGATTCTTGATCATACACTCCATTACAGGAGCTGGTAAATCTATTTAGAAACTAGGACATGTTTCTGTCATGTGGAGACATAGGACATACAGCCTCCAATTGTACTTGTATTAGTTTATTATAATTTCAAGTTTGAACATTTGCATTGTTTATCAGAAAAGTATATTATGTATATGTTAGAAGTCTGAATTCTATAACCAGCCAACAGTAGAAGAGAAAGCAAGAGGGAAGAGAATTGGGAAGAGGCTGAGCTGCGCAAGATGCAACAGCTCTCCCTAAGTTGCCTTATTTATAGATCTGGGATAATCATCCAGGATATTACGAAATAAGGGAAGTTATATTCTGATATATTCTCAGAATATTTACATAATCTGTAACAAATAAGGGAAGTATCTTGAGAGTTGAGAATCATTCCAATCTAATCTTTCTTGCAGCCTAAGTAAAGTAGACTATAAAAGTAAACACACTTAGCAGAAAGACAGCTTTACCCCATGGTACATATTTTAACAGTATACAATAAAGCATTTTAGCTTTTTACTTCATCATAACAGTTTACCACTCGTGGTCCAATATAGAATTCTGATTCATACTTGTTTCTTCGTAAGCCTGAGGCTGCCACTGTGTTCAGGAGGCCTAAAATAGGCAAGACAGCAAGTTTCAGCACCAACAGTTATCATATAACCCTTGAGATGGAGCTTCAAATACAAGATCTTGGCATGATCTTGAGCCAACATGGTTGTTTAATGGACCGGGTTGGCGCTCAAGATCAAGTTCTTGATCTATGATGAAAATAGTGGGCTCCGGGGAGTGTTCTTCATAACAAACAAGTATAGATTGAACTTTGAAGATTCATTGTCTACTGGCCAATGGAAATACTAGAATGTCAAATTTGAAAACAGTTCTCAGATCATTCAGTTCCCCCATGCATAGGAGCTTCTGCCCCTCAAATTGGACTCTTAAGGATCACACTACGTTGTACAAAAGTCTATATAAAATGACTTTTAGGGAAAGTTTCAGGTACACTCCAAGATATATGGCATAAATCACAGACATCCCACAAGTATGCCAAATTGGCAAAGACACCCCAAATGTTACCAATGACATCACACAATAGTCCACTCTGCTAGTAGTTTCCTCTAAGTCATGGTTGTATAATTTTGTAGTTCCTAAAACACCCTAATGCATAAAGTAAAATTTTTTTCTCTCTCTTGGTATTCTTCATCAATGATGCTCACCTGCAAGGCTGCAACCCCTATGCCTTCAACCCTTACCCTTCCCCGTAGCCTTCTCACCTAACAACCCGACTCTAAATGTTTGTAATATAACTCTTCAAAAACTCCGCAATTCCATTTGACCAGAGCATTTTCCTCCTTCAAAATCCAAGACAGATTTGTTCTAACTAGTTGAATGCAATCTGAGAATTTGGAATAAAGCCCGTGAAGGAAAAACAAAATCAACAAAAGTAGCTTTTGGAAGCTACGAAAACATGATCAGTCCCATCACTTTGATTCCAGATTGGTAGCTCAAAAAAGATGAAGACAACCGCAAAAGCTAACAAAAGCTTGCACTTGACCAATTGCCAGAAACCCATTTTCAAAATTGAAGTTACAGGAAACGTAAATCGCCACAAAGAAGACATCAAATTCCCATAGGTCAAGCGTCTTTATATTGCTACCTAATAGAGCCTTGCGTATCACGACTTCCGCAGGAACAGATGATTACCGCTCACCTTAGATCATAGAACAAACCTTAGGGAATCAAACAAGATAAGACACTTAAACGATAGAAGCATCCGCTCTTAGATGTTCTTCTGAACACCATCTTCCCGAACATTAGAAGCCAAAATAATCACAAAAAATCAAAGAGTATGAAATGGGATTTAATCATTCAGCCACCGGAATAAGTGCCCCATTTTGGATTCCCCAGTCAAAATTAGCATTGAAACATTTAGATACTGTTCTTAACACTCTTTATTTGGACGAGCATAAATGTTCTCTAAGAAACCATACCAAGAAGCCTTAGTGTCATCAGTTGCGCAATCAGGAGGCTAAGGTTTTGAGGCTTGGGTTGGGTTCTAATGTGAGTCAGTTGACTAGAAATTTAACATTTAATATGAAAAGAACAATTAAACCCACTGTATAAGCCCAAAATAAAATGATTTCACAATATAAATAATTCATGAAAAATTTAAGCAGGAGGGGCACAGGAAGTCCTCTAACTGAATTCAATAGCTTTCAAATGAACTCAGTCCAAGAAAGAAATGAAATAATATAAGGGGTGCATGACTGAAGTCAGTAAACATCATAAAAAAGTAGGATCAGATAGTGCAATTTACTGTATGGCTGCATAACAACATTAACAAAAATAAGTTGATATGGAAAAAGATATTATGAAGGAACCCATGAAAAATTATAATGATTTGACACTAACAGGGTCGCTTTCATAGAAAACCAAAGATGTCCTTGTGAGGATGAACCAGTGCTTCTTCCAAAACTTCCAACATAATCCTGAAAAAGCCCAAAAATATTCCACAGAGAAATTAAAAAAGTGAGTGAAATATCAAAGGCAGAACTACTGTTTATAGTCTTCTTGCACAAACAGCACTGGTTAAAAAATAACCAGCCTGATTTTTGGTTAATAGCCAATACACTTCTAGAAGCTGCTCCGAGCGCAGCAAAAGAAAATTGGTGTCCTCTGCAGCCCATCAAAGCCTATAAAGCTCAACATCTAAAATTCACTCTGATGCAGAAACAGGCTTGCCCAGTGTAATACCCATATTTCTAACCCAAATGACATGTTGTAGAAACCAGATCCGCAAGTACAAGGATCGAGATACTGTGGTCCATTTAGGTGGACAGCATAGGGATGCAACTCAAATTTCCAGTTGTGGGGGATGACAAGGACATAAACATCACTGGAATTATTTTATCATCATGAGAATGAGAATGCGGAGGAGCATGAGAATATAAATGGGAATGTGAATTGTGGCATCTTGAATGTGTCCCTTGCCATCAAGCTAAAATGCATCATGGTAAGAAATCTAGCTCTTGACACCCATCTTGGCCCTTAAAAAAGCGAGATCCCGCTCGAGTTGGTGAGATCTTGAGCAAGATCTTCCACTTTTTTGATGGGCCAACTTGATAGAACTCGAGGGCCCATCTCCGGGGGTTTTAAGGCCCAGGTTGGGCTCAAACTTGGTAGTTAGACTAATTTAAGCCTTCTAAACATACTGGTGGCCTTAGACTTGTGAAAACAACCCTAAGTATGAGTTCTAACTCAAACCTAAGTTTGGAACCAAAATGATACTGGAATGAACATGCAAGGTTATAAAACATAAAATATAGAACATTTAAGACATAAAAAATTTAAAAAAAACCTAGAGCACATTTAAGACAATCCTTCCTTATTAGCCACCACATCCCCTTCAACCCCAACTGCATCCTTTGCTGGAATGGTTCGGAAGACCTAGAGCACATTTTTTCTTTTCTTGCCCTTTCTCCAGATCCATCTGGGGAAAAGCCCTTGCCACCATTTGGCCCTGTTCGAGGCAATCTTTTGGGTTTGCTCGTGATTGGTCTTGGATTTTGAGAAACTTTTATGGCTCCTCCATTTGCAATCAAATTGGAAAGCTAGTGTTCAGTGCCTCCATTCACCACCTTTGGTGGGAGCGCAACCTTAGGAGATGGACCTCCAAATCCTGAGCCATAGACAGAATTCGGAATGCCATCTATTTTGATGTTTCTTCTAGATTGATAGCTATCCCCCATCCCCCGCTTGATGATACCCTAAAGAACAGGCTCATTGTTGTCTCATGGGGTCTTAGTTCTTCTTTTCGGTCTTCTTCTTAAAGACATTGTTCCCCTTTTCCTCCTTTAATATAATTATTTAGAGTACAATAATACAACCATCATAAGCTCAATATAAATCATATGTTCATAACAGAAGTATTGGGCATGGCTCATGTTCGCATTTTGTTTCCAACAACCTTACCCTAGTGCACATGGGGGTCTTTAGGTTTGGGCCCATAAGTAGCTGCTACGCCCTTGGTTGAATAACTCCTTTAAATGCCTTGTTTGATCTTCCATTGTCAATGTAGATGTGCTAAACCTTCTACGGGTGAAGATCCAGTGTCAATCTGCAAAAAATTCGGGCAAAAAAAGGGTTTTTGAGTGGTTTCAGGTGAGTTCAGGGGCGAGAGAGAGCGAGACAAGTCAAGATCTTAACTTGTCTCACTCAAGAGGGTGGATT
The DNA here is from genome assembly GCF_041222555.1 of Hakea prostrata. Classification (NCBI taxonomy): domain Eukaryota; kingdom Viridiplantae; phylum Streptophyta; class Magnoliopsida; order Proteales; family Proteaceae; genus Hakea; species Hakea prostrata. The sequence continues at coordinate 14,063,594 of NC_142606.1, read as the reverse complement.
TTAAGTGGCTAGGTGGACTAAGATCTCAGTCAAGTTGTGGTAATTGGAAAGTCTCACCAAAGATCTCGTCTTGAGATCTCACTGATCTCATCCCATGGAATGCATGCTTAGGTAGTCGTTCACTAATTACATCCCTACCAAGCCTTCTTGCTCTTCTTCGTCTTCTCCAGCAGAGGCAGCTGCTGCTTCATCTTCACCTTCTCCAGCAGTGGCATTGATGACAATTGCTGTTGCTGCCACTGCTACTACTTGTCTACTTCCTCCTCTTCCTACTCTTCTCCAGTATCGGAACTGATGATGGTGGTTTTAAGGCCACCACTGCATCTTCCTCTTCCTTCTTCTCCCCAAAGGGTTTTTTGCCACTTATATCATCTAAAACTATATTTATTTCAAATCCACCATAAATCTATTTCTTTTTAGCCATTTCCTCCCAAGTTCTTTGGGCACCAGCCACCAAGACAACTTGGTAGGAAGACCACACTAGGCTCCAGAAACCACCAACTATGATGGACAATTGAAAGGTAAAACTAGAAACAAAGTCAGAGTTGGAAGGGGGAAGAGAAGAGAGGGGAAAGAGTGCACATGCACAATAACAGCCACACAGGATCTCAAACTATAAAGCAATTCATTCTATTTAGAGTCTCTGATAATAGAGGATTACATTATATATAAAGAAAATTAAACAACTCGCCAAATCCCCATCTATGAGACCTTAAATGGGACACTCCGCAAAAAGAAAGTCTGATATCCAAGGAGTTTAGACATTAGCAGAGGTAACTGAATCACCCTGCTGACTACATGGCAGCAGTGAGAGTGGACATTGGGCCACTCTTGTTGACACCAGAAGAGCTAGCTGATGAGCTTCTAGAGATGTTCTAGAAGACAAAGATGCATATGTGTTTCATATGATGTAATGGGATGATGGAACAATAGTAAAGTGGGAATCCTCTACTGAGTTCTAGTTGACAGCCTATTTTGTAAACTTCTCCTTCTTATACAAAGCTTAGTTGTCTTTAAAAAAAATAAAAATAAAAAAAGAAGAAAGAAACACTACACCTATAACTAGGACAGTAATCCAAATAAGACAACTAACAAATATCATACATAACTAGTTTCTAAAAGAAACAACATAAAGACATTATTTCCCAACGAAACAAGAATTCCTCAAACAATAGCAGACCCATGACTTAAAACTGGACATGCTTCATCTCTATTTGGAAACCTAGTTGGACTTGGGTGAGTTCAAGGCTGTGTATCTGCATCAACTCTCCCAATGTTGAGAGAGAAAAAAAAAAAAAAAACTCACCTGCAAATTTTGTAAAATGAGAGTATCAATACCATTCGTATGGAATCGGCAAATAGCGATTTTGATGGAGCAGTGATCCAATGCCAGTTGTCGAAAAGGGCACAAGCAGAGCCAGGGGGCAAATTTTCTTAGCAGCCTTACCCCAAAAATTTTTGCTGAGAGGCTGTTTAGATACCTTGACCTCAGCCTATGAGTGTGGTCCACCAACCAGTCCACCAAGCCTGCCCCTGTCACAATCTGCTAATGGTTGTTACTAAATGACATTTCTCCAGTGGAAATATGATCGTGTGACAGCACAACTAAAATTAGACAATTGATCGACTCTTTAATCACCACTTTGATCAGAACATGTATTTCACTTTGATCTCGCTTTCATTGATCACAAGCTTCCATTTTTTATTCATCTACAGAATATTGTATCATTCTTTAATATCACATCATAGAAGCTGCTATTAAGATTGTAAACTCCTGAACACTAGGTGTCAATTTCAAAAATTCTGTTTGCATTTTACAGAACCCATCATTAAGGGGTAAATTTCAGCACCAATTTCAAGTGTATAGTCAACTATTTAATGATTTCCTAAAATAATTTTAACTTACAAGCCCCTGGGGGCAAAATATGCCCATTCTGACCACTAGATATATAGGGGGATCATTTATCCAAGTTAACATGCAACAGAGGCCTTTAGATGCTCCAGTATGGAGTGAGTTGATTTAAATTGAGGGGCTAAAAAAGCTAGAGGTTTACCTAAAAGCACTCTACAAGAATGGTGACTGGTTAGGAAAGATATGCTTAGCTTCGGCCTTATAACAAGTATGGTTTTACACATACCTGACCGAAGGGAAAGGTCCATATAATCAAACTCCACTTCGTAGGAATAAGGGTGAGGTAAGTTCGATGTGTAACAACAGCATCATTTGGATTGGTAACATTCCATCTTTCAAAGCCACACTCAATCATATGGCCTATTGCACATGAAACATTTTGCTTAATCATTCTAAGCTTGATGAAACTTTAACTGCCTAATGTCCCACATGCAACAATTATACAGGGCATAACTTTACCACATGAGTCAAAGACAATGTGAATAACTTGTCTACAAATTTTGAAGATCATATTCATTGTCGCATGGCAGGTAAAATCATCGAAAGACCGCAATTAAGAGATATCTTCTGGTAGGACAATTATAGAAACACTTTCCCTTGAATAATTTTTTTTTGTAAAGTAAAAGGTTCCAGAACCCGCTCCATTTCTAAATTACTACAGCATGAGTAAGATTTATGTGCAGATATACAACTACAGAAACTAAGTTTTGTAACACTATATTCCAAATGATGCATCAATGCAGAAGCAGTAATAAGCTTTGTGGCACTGATATACAAAGTAGAGAGATATATAACCATTTAAATGTTAGTGTCATGCACATCGAATGCCAAATATAAAGGCTTGATCCCATAGATATGTTCTCACAAATAAAAAATTCCATAGATAAATATAAAAGGTCTACAAGAATCCTGAAACCCAGGAGCAAATCCTCAAAATGGCACATGAGCATGCAGATTGATATGCCTTTACATAGCATTAGTTCTTAATGTGTCTTGGTTAAATCTTCCAGTAGGACATAAGTTTGATAAACGACCTGAACTTTGAAAGACAAAAGTAGAGCGGAAAGAAGTGGATGCTACCAACCTCCTGATGTAATGGAAAGTGATCCACTTTTGATAACCTACAGAGGGTACAAGTGTATAATAGATTAGTGAAGAAATTCAATAAACCGTTCTATCACACCATTTAAACTACTCTTAAGAACCGAATCCACTCAAGAAAGAGTAAATACATTGGCTCCAAGAATCGAATTAAACAACAAGAAAAGCCCACTTACCGGGTGCGTATGATCGGGCCTTGGCGGCGTGGATAGCGACGGGTGTAGGTAACTGACGAACTTCCATAAAGCGCTCTATGACACCATTTAAGCTACTCTTAAGAACCGATTCCACTGGAAAATTAAGTGAATAAATTGGCTCCAAGAATCGAATTAAACAACAAGAAAAGCCCACCCACCATGACCGTATCTTGGGCACTTGGCGATTGCGACGGCGAAGCAGACATTCTTGAGCACTGAAATAGTTCCAGATCAAACCAAATGCCGATTATTTCCAGTATAGAAACCTTCCTATTTCTTCATCTACTAAAATCTTGAAGTCGAACAAGAAATTCCCGGGAGCTGAAGTGAAAAACAGTTGCGGAGCTAGGGTTTAGCAGAAACTCAAATGTGAAGTACCAAGAAAGAAAGAAAACAGAACCTCTACTAAGTAAGAGCCTGTTTCAAGAAATATGGCTTGTTCTGTAACGATGTTTGTGCGTGCGTGTTAAGTATATTAGGAACAGAAGAGAGAGTGACGAGTGACGACCAACGACTGTTTCTTTTTTTACTGCGGTCGTTACTCGTTGGATGGTAAATTTTAACTTTTACCTGCTCTGCTAGTAAATGTTTTGGGCAAATTGCTTGACACGATTGCCAGATTGCAACCTGAGATTCTAATCGACCGTTCATGAGTAAAACTAATTGTTTTCTTGAGACGGTTATCATTGCTGGACGGTTTTTTCCTGATAGAGCACAGAAGGCTTGAATGCCACTTGTGCGCGGGAATATTTAAACAACCTTTGACGGCGGATGGTGGGGTTGTAGCGTAACGGACCGGAATATCACTTCGTTTCCGTTACCGATCCCAATTGTCCATGGATAATGGGTTTCGTACTCAAAAATATGGTCAATTTCCTATACTAGATTGGACAACTCTTCAACACTATCACTTCTCCACTTGAAGACCTAAAATTATGAAGATCTTTTTATGGGAATTGATAACTTTATATTAGAGATCAGAGACTCCTACATATATCATAGAGAGCATCGAATCTGTACCCTCTTCGCTAAAAGGTGATGGACATTACTAAGTGAGCAACCCTTCAATGTCTATTTGAAGAACTTTGATAGCTTATTATTTTTTTCTAGGACGTAATTTATGCCAAAATTTTCACTTCAACTTTGAAATGTAAAATTTTTTATGTTGAAAATTGGTCTAATGATTTTGTTACATTCGCCAAATGATTGTTTTGATAGTAGGATTTGCCTTCAGTCTCACATTGGTTATCTGATAGTTTGAGTAATATATCTACTGATTTCATATAATACGGCTCTCCTTTTAAGTTAAATTATATGATTTATGATAATGTATTTTAAAATAATTTATAGACAAAAAAAATTAATACCTTGGTTTTTAATGCAAAAGTTACTAACCTCTCACCCAATGTTTGGATTGTTGTAGCATTAATTTTTGTATTTAATGGAATTTTATCTTCCATTTCTAACAAAGAAATAAATCATTCATTTATTTATGGATGAGTGATACATGTTTATAGATCACATTAAAGAGTTGAGATTAAATTAAAAGAAAAAACTTTCTATCTTCTAAATCTAATCTCAATCATTTGATTTGACCTATAGACATATGTCACTCATTTTCTTGTCAGAAATGAACAAGATGAAAATCATGTCTAATAGTCATTAATTTTGTCTGTCCACTAATATGTCCCTCCAAGGTATGAAACTATAAATAACCAATGCAATAAAATATTTTGCACTCTCTTATCAATTTTATTTTTATTTTGGTATTCTCTTATCAACTTATATCAATAGTGTCTCCACTATGCAATATATTATTTCTTTCTAGATTAGGACATAAATACATTAAAAACATTTTTCTTATAGCTCACATGCGAGGAGATACACTACAAAAATCGATTTTTTTTCTTACATATATATATGGGGATGCAGTAGTGGCAACCTAGCACCCCCTACTACGCAATGTTTAGCACCCCCTACTACGCAATGTTCGAACTTTTTTCTCATATTTGTGAATCATAATAACTAACAACTCATGACGCCTCGGTTTATACTAGTTTTCTTATTCAATAAATTTTCATTTCACTAGGAAAAAAATTACACACCACCGTTCTATAAAATTCATTTTTTATATAGCATATTCAAAGTGTATCTGAGAGACCTACAGTTTACATTGGTCATCATCTCATCATGCTTGTTTAAGAAGCTCACAGCTGAGGGAATACACTACAAATATTGCTTTGCTTTTTCATATTTTGTGTGTGGACTTAGTAGTCAAAGTGAGGGAAATGAAAATTCTCAAACTATGTAAGAAAAATATTTCTTAAAATGCCCGTAATCCTTCTTTTTTAATGGTAAAATTATTTCTTAAAATGACACTCCAGTTTACTTTGTATCAAAATCAAGTCCTTTGGATTTGGGAAGTCAAAAGAATTTACAATTGAAAAACATAATTACCAAAATGTAAGAGGGATGCACATTGGTTATGGATCGACATACCTTACTCCAGTCAATGTGAATCATTTGTAACTCTCCCCCTGTATGCTACAGGTGTGGTACCTTATTAAAGACAGGCCTGGTAGCTATCATAGAAACCCTTCATTCCCTCCCACAATCCCAATCTAGTGCTCTATACATAAATACAGGTTTTACAAGGGTGCTTCATTCACTAACCAACTAGCAGAAAAATGGGAAAACAAACCAATTATAGTACATTGCCCATAAAAAGGGAGTTGTGAAGGACCTACGAAGTGCGATCCATACTCCAGATAGAACTGTGTTTTGCTAATTATTAAATGTATTGCCAAAGAAGTGAAGAACATTAGAGATCTCGGTAAGAACCACTTTCAGTGTTGTCAAACTCGGACCAACTCTTACCATAATATGAGAAATTTCTGTCGAAAGATATGGACAGCTCTTATAACAATATGACAAACTTATATTGAAAACTACCAATGATAAGGAGAGCTTTAATTATATAAAGAGTACGGTGTATTTACAACAAACCAGGATGGTCTCCATTATTATCACAATCAGCAACCTTTGGCCATGAAGGGGAGCTTTTTCAGTAACCAAATTTTCCAGTCGGAATGGTGTGGCAGAATTATCTTACAGTTGCCATACCATAATGGAATTATGAAACACTTGAGGAAAATTTGCATCTCCAACCTCTACATCAACAAACTTCTTGTTCCCTTTCAACAATTAGGTACATGTGATCACATAAAGAGAATGTTGGTCCTCAACAATCGTGTATCAGGAATTACCAAAATTGAATCCAACTCCTTCGCCATTATCAGGATTAACAGATCGAGCAGGAAGTAGCCAAAAGTAGAAACTCACAACCTCGATTCTGAAATTGTCCTAAGCAGATTGCAGTGTAACCTTTCCAGCAGCTGTTTGTTTGAACTCTGCACAGGCCTCTGGTGTGTCTTCTTCACTAGGTGGAACAAGCTGCCAGAACAGAGGCAAATATTTCTCCCAATCCTTCAGAATCGCAGAGCCTTTGTTGCTCCCAGTTTTCTCCTTTGAGACAGAATGAACACAAATGTCAACAAAATGAGTAGAATAAAAAATAAAAACAGTAAAATGCATGCCAACCTGAAAAATCATAAATCGACTTACAACATGGGTTTCTATAAGGTTCTTGAGCTGCATCTGCCCTGCAGGGGCGTTTAGTCTCTGAATTTTGACAATCTCCTTATTTACCTGGAAGTTGACCACAATAAGAGTGGAAATAAAAATACAGCTCAAATGAAATACAAATGTAGTGAAACAGATATCATAAACACACCAAAAATAAAATAAACACATTCTCTGTTTCTTTCCAGTGGAAGTAGCTTTTGATTTCCCTTACTGTGTTTCCGTCCATGCACTATGCAGTGCGACAGACAAGAAATGCTAAAACTAGAAAGGCCAGAAAGGAGTCAGGATCTCATGGTTTTCACTAGGAGTCCAGGAAAATATAACAGGTAACAAACCTAAATGGTAAGTCCAAGAAAGAAAATATCACATATCGTCTGATCTAGAAGTTTGATAAATTTTTATAGACAACATACCTTGGGGATGAGGGTGTCATCCTCATCAAGAATGTATGCCAAACCCCCTGTCATTCCTGCAGCTACATTTCTTCCCACTCTGTAAAAAAATCATAGGTTATGGTGCTATACATCAAATGCATCCTACCTAATTTGGTTGAATATGACGAAAGAGGGCAAAACAGTACTCACTTTCCAAGTACAACCACACAACCTCCAGTCATGTACTCACAACAATGGTCTCCAGTTCCCTCAACCACTGCTTCACCAAGAGAATTCCTCACAGCAAAACGTTCCCCAGCTTTTCCTCTGACAAAAACTTGACCACCGGTTGCCCCATAGAGACACGTGTTCCCCACTATAGTTGCATCCTCTGGGCAGAACCCGGTATTATCAACAGGAGTTACGACCAACTCACCTCCAGCCATACCCTTGAAAGACATTACTCGGTAATGTTAAAGAGGTTATAAACGTATTTTGAGTCACTAGACAAGAAAAGATTTCATCAATACCTTCCCGACATAGTCATTAGCCTCCCCAACCAATCGAATGTTCATTCCAGGGGTCAAGAAACACGCAAATGATTGCCCAGCACTTCCGAGAAATCTGGAGACATGCTGTAAGCAGTAAGTATTACTTCCTACAGATCTGGACACATGCTGTAAACAGCAAGTAGTCTCCGTCATTTAATTCAGCTTGGAACACAATCAGGCACAGATAAATTAGACCCTCAGAAAACTTGTGCAGTTGGAAAGCCATACTTACGTTATGTTGAGTTGCCCTGCAAAACCAGTGTCTCCATGCTTCTTTGCAACCACACCAGCTATACGACCACAAACAGCACGGTCCACATTGTATATTTTTATGGTTTTGTTGACAATCTTTTCATTCTCAATTGCATCAGATATCTGTATGAGAATTGTGTCAGTTGAAAATCCCATACTACAGATTCTACAAATAAATGTCATAAAAGCACATAGAATCCCGAGGAGGGCTCAGCAAAGCAACACTGACAGCTTTGTTGATGGTGAAAAAATTAAGATTACACTCTCCAATTTGAGAATAAAAATTCAAACAAAACAAGATGTAGCATGACATAATCACCCAACCTTAGTAAATTGTGTTTCGGAGGCCATTTTGATCTGGTGATGAATGAAATTTGCATCTATATCAGCCATTTCATTCAGATATATTGGTGCACATTTACGCTGATCTTATGCAATAAGCAATGTACTAAATCTCATTTTGTCTCGCTGTGTCGACCATGTAAAGACAGCCAACATGCCGTGATGTCGGCAAAACATGGTACAGCTTTGCACCATGTTCCAATAGCCTGTTTTGGTGGTTCTTTTAAGTGTTTTTTGGGATTGATTTTTGGTGTACAGCGTAATTGAAGCCAATAAACACAATGGAAATGTCATCTTTTACTAAAACCTAACACAAAGTAGTGTTCTTGATTTGCACATGCCCGGTTGTGTGTGGAAGAAACTGGATTATGTTTTTTCACAAATCTAAACATGGATTGGAACTTTCATTAAGAAGCAAGAACAAATACTGAGAAGTAGTAAAATCTCAATTATAATTTAAAAATTAAACATTACAATTTATATTATATAACCCCTTGAAATTTTCAAAATCCGAAATTTCTGAAATTTCGTCGACATTCAATCAACTGACTGAATCTCATTTCGTCTCACCCTGCTCAAGATTACCAACATCTCGCGAGATTTTGTACTACAGCAATAAGTCAGCAGATGTATATAGAATATCATATTTGTGAAGGCAGACATGAATAAAATTAGAAGTAGCACACTGCAATAAAAATAATCCCTAGTCACCTTATGGTTCTTTCCAAGCCATAAAATTGAAGATGATGGTGAGACTTTGGCTGCAGTCCTCTCCCACAAGGCTTAATAGAGCTCCTAACACTGATGGCTTCAGCATGGGCTTCTTCTCTTCTTAGTGGGGGTATCATCAGATTTGATCTCATCAAAACCATTTCAACCTTGCCACATTAAAGAGGTCAACCCGCCTTTCTCTTTGGCTATTGGGAATTAAATTACTACCAATGGTGCTAGAAGCAGTGCAAATAATATACTCCCTTGTAATGAGACTGTCAAAAGTTTCGACAGAAATTCCATCACTCCAGCCCTTATGGAGATTAACATCCACAAAGCCTTTGACTACCTAAAGTCGTATTTCATCTCCAAAGTCTTGCTCAAGATGTCCTTACCTCTTGCTTCCAAATACTGGATTCATTCTTGTATCACCTCTTCTTATCTCACTGTGTTGGTCAGTGGTAGTCTCACCAACTATTTTGCCTCCTTTGGGGCATTTGTCAAGGTTGCATCTTCTTTCCCCCTTCATTTTCTCTTTGGCTCATGAAGTCCTACTGAGAAGCATTAATGGGGGACAGTATAAAGGAGAAAGAAGATAGGGGGGAAAAGGGGAAACCAATGAAGAAACAGACTTGAAGAAGGGGAGGATGGAGAAGAACACTCATAAGAAGAAGAAGAAGAAGAACAGAGGAGACCCCCCCCCCCCGGCAGCAAGCATACAAAACTCAAGCTTTACTTGATCTTTCTATTCCCTCCCCAATATTTGATCACAAGTTCACAACTGTTTAAATAATAAAGACGTACTTCAATACGAAAACAACTATAGTAAGACTTCTGGTAATTTATAACTAACAAAAAACTAATCCTACTAGGATTCTTTAGCAACTTAAAACTAACTAAAACTGATCCCAAAATCCTACCCGAATTAAAAATCTGATTACATAATTATCCCCAAAAATAAATAACAAAATCCTACATTATCTCTAAAACTCCCATAAAAACAGTTCCTATTTTATCCGTCACAAGCTGGACTTGTGGCCCCTCAGATATGAAGAATTATCTCCTAACTTACTGTTCACGTTACTGTAGTGTGAACAGTAACTTCCAGTGGTGCTGCATCAAGCATCCCATGCAACAACGACCAACACTCCATCTCCCCATCCCCAAATGTAATGCCATCCTGTTAACCCACTATTCCTTTGCAACGATCTCATGATTTTCTCCATCCAGTCCATGATGAAGTTAAGATTGTCCAACGGGTATGTTGGGCTCAGAAGACTTCATTTCGAGTCTTCGACCCATGATTGGATTCTATAGGCCCAAGGCTTCCTATTTTTGGGTTTATTGATATAATGAGCCTAATTTATAAGCCTAGAAAGTGAGGATAATATCAGTAAACGAGCTTAGTAGTTAGGAATATTTAAATTGACTTTAGTCTTATTTTGAAGTTCTAATCTTAGGATTTGACAGTGAATCCTACTTGGCAATTGTAGCTTTCGTTTGAGGTACAGTTCTATTTTTAATCTTTAGAGCAATTAGCAGTGCTAAGTTAATTAAGGAATTTTAGAAGGTCTATGCATAAGTAATACGTCCCCCCATCAATTAGAGATGACTTGAATAAAGAATACAACTTTCCTTCAGAGCTTTGGTGCTGCTGTGTAATGCATAGGGGATCAACACCCGAAGCCTGATTTCTTATCTTCCCTTTTCTTCCTCCCAAGAACATCTTCAACCATTCAAGCTTGTCAGAACATCAATTCAGTCCCCTCTTAACTCCCCAAACCCTAAATCTCTCTTTATGAATTCATTTTCTACAAACCTAGCCACTGAAAACCCTTCACAGTCTTATTTCAGCATTAAAATCATTCAGATTAAATCCACATCATTTCCTATATCTTGTCCACCTTCCTGCCCATTCCCTCCATTGAAACCCAAGATTTAATCAACCCTAACCTCAACTGAAAACCCAGAATTTCAGTCCAATCCCTAACCAGCCATTAGCCCCTCATCAACATAAACCCCATCTCCAAATTAAATCCCTAAATCCTAGTTTCGGTCAAACTTCAAGTTTCAAATTTTAAAACTTAAACCATGATTTACTGAAAATTTAAAACTCGCCTTCAAATTCTTCCGTGAAATCTTAATGTTACCCAATAGCTTCCAATCATCTACTCGACAAAACTGAACCATCACATCCTTGTGGTAACTTTATTGTCTGACACTAGCCCTCAAGTGGACCCCATACCCTGTTTGGATCTCTTGAACTTGGCTGGTCCATGGTAAATCCTGGATATTGGCTTCTACTACATCAGTCTAGTTGTTCTTCCTTTCACCTCTTTGAAGCTATGTATGCCCCCCACATCAATCTCCTCAAATCCCAAACTTTCCTAGTTGGGGGAATCCTTGATCAAAGCAAAATCCAGCTTCTTAAGTTGACTGGTTTCTCTCCAGGCCACATATCTAACCCTCCTGGCCACATCTCAGTTAGATAACTAGGATCACTTAGTCAGATAATTAGGATCACCCTCGATCCTTTGTAGAATGACCTGGCTACATTGCACCTTAGATGTTCGATCTTCTTTGCAAGAGGGGCTCCAACTCTAGAAAGCCAAAGTCCTATATTACATGGGTCATCTGGAAGTGTAATCAGATCGATCCTCAAGCCATCTTACCATTATTGGTTCGGCATACGTGGACTGCCTCATTCTACTATCGAGGCAATGTAATCTCTAATGTTTGCTTTTCTTTGGAAAGGGGGCTGACTCAGTTAAATTTCTTCATCCAACTAGCTGAGCTACTGCTGTCTCACTAATAATACAGAGGTGTTCGCTTGTGAAGAATCAAAGAGGCAAATATAGCTGGTATCCACAAAGCTGATTTGAAAAAATTCGAGCTAAAGACGACAGTATATACGTTGTATGGGTCTACTCTACTATTCTCCATGATTACTCTCTTTGGATGGTTAGCCCCTTCAATACTTACCAAGGCAGCAAGGCGACCATGGCATTTAAGGGTTTTCTTATGGTGACAAGGCTGCCATAAGCCGTCACCACGGTGAACACAGCACTCTGGTGTTCCTTTTATTAATATAACAATTTTGTTTAGCACAAAATAGAATAGTTAAAATTATATAATTCTACTAATATGGAAAATAAATATTAAATAATTACAGCAACAAAAGATATCATGGTAAAAAATAAATAATAAATAAAATAAATGAACTATGTTTCTCATACTACCATAGCAACATAGAATATAAATATGTTCATCTCCACGAGCTTGTTTGCTACAAAATCAGATTGTGAGACAATCAGACAAAAATCACAAAAAGTGGACTGCAGTCCACAGTGTGGGTTCCAAAATATATTCCTCGGCACTCGTTTACAGCATGAGGTGCCTTAGGGATGCTTTACCTACTACGAAGTCTTTCCTAGAAGAAACATCTAGGTGCAAGTGTGCAACTGAATTGCATTTTCTGTTGGGTTGGAATTGAAAGCAAGGACCATCTTTTTCTTTCCAGAGCTCATTTAGCCCCACAGTTTGGAGGTGTATCTTTGCTAGATTGCTAAATGAAAGAAGAGCCATGACAAAAGTGAATGAGCTAGCAGAACGGATAAAGCCCTAACATGAGACAAACGGCATAATTTGAGCTATACGGAAGTTACATTCTGCGCAACCATTCAGCAATTTTTGACAGAGAAATTATAGGCTATTCAGGGAGGGAAAAAAAAGAGAACAAGAACCAAGGACCAAGGGGTAGCATCCAACATTATTGTAGATGTGGAGACCTAGTGTAAATGTGTAATGCTTTGAGTGCTCCAGGAGAGCAAAATATAGTCAGAATATGTTGCAAAAGTGGGGCATTCAAATAGCTGGAGGTGCAGGATTCCAAGAACATGATCATAAAACAAACTCCCCTCCGCATTATGGCCTTGCATTCTGATGAGCATTAGTTGATGCAATAACAGCCTATGGTGATTTGATAAGGGATGCACTAGGCAAATGATGATTTATCAGTTCTAGCAATGAAACTTCAAGCAAATTCTGAAATGTTCTGTGTTGAAAGGGATTTTATGGCTGTTTCTATTCGATCAGACTCTAAGCTTGCTACTGAGTATTGGCATAATTAATTAAGAAGATTCAAGGTCATTGGAAACTACAAGAAAGCAAATGGGAGATTAGCCAAAAAGCCAACTTGCTATGTGGATGGGAATTCTTGCATGTGCAAAAACCAACTTGCAGTTACATATTAGCAGTCAAAGAGGACAAGGCCCAGCTGTTTGGAGTCTGGAGGAGCTACCTGCTGAACTCCTAAAGTTGAATCAGAAGAACGTAGGCTCTTATGTATTTTACAGGCTGTAGTTGGCTATACTTACCACATTAGGACAACAGTTAGGGGGGAATGCCTTTATATTAGAGTTTCCTCTCCTCTTTCCTTCAAAGGCTATATATATATATATATATATATATATATATATATATATATGTATGTATAGTCCAATAATTTTATTTTTCCACAAGATATGGAGCACAAACCCAGCTTTCCAAGGCGTCCAACATTGTTTAAATCTGATTTCTATAAACCTTGTTTGGTGTATTTGTGTGTGCAAACACTATCAGTACTGTTCTGAAACAAAAAATCTTTTATATATAAAAACAGATGAATATTGTACCATAAATAGATACCAACTGAACAATTTATATATCATAAATCATCTATCTATGTTTTTACAATGAGCCAAATTAGAAGGTGAAGGAAATTTGAAGAGCATGACAGAAATGAAATAACTCAAATTAGGTTCAAATACCCTGAACCGGTAATCAATGGATCAATTAATTAAAAGTTACAAGGAATCCAAGGCTCAATTAAGGATTTCAGAGTTCAATACTATGTTCAATTAGCTAAACCAGTGCACGCATAAAAAGAAATACAAAAAGAATAACAAAAAAGACAGTTACCTCTGGATCTGAAAGAAGAATATCATCTAGAACACCACCGTTAGAATGAACTTCTTGGGTCCTAATGGCACTGCTGCTCAACTTTGGGAGCCCCACATTCTGAACAAAAAACAAGATCTCAGGCTTTTGAGGGATTTCTATGGAAAAATAGTTCAAAAATATAATCCATGTAAAATAAGTGCACGCTAATGAGGGTTTAGCACATACTGAGAGAATGTAACTGAGATCAAGCTGTTGAGTTTTTAATAATGACACATTCCGTGGTTTTAATAAGTCTGTCCGTCCAATTATATCATCCATCCTCTCATACCCCAACTGTGCTAAGATGCCTCTGACCTGGTAAAACCATTTAATTTAATTTAAACATTAACAATAATTCAACATTTAGTTTCAGCGTTTTCAAAGTTTCTAAACTAATTAGTCCAGAGAACCAAAATAATCGGACAGGCTGAGTCCAGATATGGTTGACTACAGTTAAACAGAAAATGCTAAACCGGGAATACATTGCCCTATTACGTCAGAATGGATCAATGAGCTCACCTCCTCGGCAACATACAAAAAGTAGTTGACGAGATCACCTGGCACACCAGGAAAACGAGCACGTAGTTCTTCTCTCTGAAATACATTTTTGAAAAGAAAAACATAAGTATCTGCATCTGTTACACAGAAACCCTGGCTACAAGAAAATAAACATCACAAAAGAAGTTACCACTCTAATACCTGACTAGCAACACCCACAGGGCAATTATTTGTGTGACAGATGCGTGCCATAACACATCCCGTAGCAATCATTGCCACAGAACCAAATCCATACTCATCAGCACCCATTGCTGCAGCCATTAGAACATCAACCCCACTTTTGAAGCCACCATCAACTCTAAGAATAACCCTTTCTCTAAGTCCATTTACAATGAGTGTCTGCAAAAAAGCAATGACTAATCAAGGTGAAAATATTACATACAAAAGGAAGGGGAAAAGAGGTGAAAATAAAATAGAATTGTTCAAAAAGAAAATTATTCAATTAAGGATATCACATGAACCTGGTGTGTCTCTGTGAGTCCAAGTTCCCACGGACCACCAGCATGCTTAATAGAGCTCACGGGGCTAGCTCCAGTTCCTCCATCATGCCCTGATATCTACAGTTCAACATGAATGTTTGGTCAAAGCCTCCCACAAGCCCTCAGATTAGCAAGGATTTCATCCATCCTTCAACTTATTTTCCAAAAAAGGGGGGGGGGGGGGAGAAAGGACACTAAAAATGTGAACAATTATAAATTCCAAAATAAGACCTGGAAAAAGGTAGTCACTTAGTAGGTTACTAATTCAAATATACCTTATCAAATTGATAGAATCTATTAAGTTGATGCAATACATTGAGAAAGGGGCATTAAGTGTATGCTTCTGAAACATCTTAAAAAAAAAGGGTGCATTTAAGTGCACAAGGTTTCTGCTACTGTGGGGAGAGTAATACTGTATGTAATCCTAATCCTGCTTCACGAAGAGGCTGTTTCCCAACTTGAACCCTGTAACCCTAGGTTGCAATGGAGCAACTTTACCACTGCACCAACGCATACCCTCTTTTTATGCCACAAATTTACATGAACTAGATATAATGATAGGAGCAAAAAAAAATTAAACAGCCAATACAAATAATAGGACACACAAATTTCCTTTGTTATCAAATGTTGATGACGAAGAACACTAGCCATGACCAGAATAAACTCTGTATCTGGTAGGCAAAGATAGAAGTCTGTTGAGAATTGAATACCTGTATTATATCAGCATTACCCTTTGCGACACCAGAAGCAACAGTTCCAATCCCAGCTTCTGCTACAAGCTTAACAGATACCTTAGCCTTAGGATTGACCTGCTTGAAGCAAATATAATCTACCAATGAATTTCAAATTAGAGAAGCTGTCAAAGAACATGATTTGACATGTATAAAACGATCACCTGATGAAGGTCAAAAATTAACTGTGCCAGGTCTTCAATAGAATAAATGTCATGGTGTGGAGGTGGAGATATAAGAGGAACCCCAGGTTTCGAATTTCTCAGTCTGGCAATGTATGCACTAACTTTCTTTCCAGGCAACTGCCCGCCTTCCCCAGGCTTTGCACCTTGTGCGATTTTTATTTCTAGCTGATCAGCATTGACCAAAAATGTTGGGGTCACACCAAAACGCCCCGAAGCAACCTGAAGAGGATCATACATATGAGAAACTAGAATGAAAAGAAACACAAACTCCCACATTCAGCCATGCTTATGATCTGTCTCCCATAATATGCAAAATGACGAAGCTATGTGACTATTGTTTTGGAACAGCGAGATCATGTTTTAGCCACCGAGAATTTCTCCCAAGCTTATCATGTTTAATCATATTAATATACCCATAATCATCTCATTTTCATGCAAGTAAAATAGTTTGTTTCAATGAAACAAAGGACCATAAGATATAACCTGTTTGATTGCACTTGTGGCAGTGTCCCCATTCTGAAGACCTTTGAGATGTGGAAGAGTTGGAGAGTAACCATCAGTGACATCTGAAAGTGGTTTCCAACGAATGGGGTCCTGGACAAAAAACAATATCATGCTTATGTTATCTCTATGATGGCTGCTATGGTTCAGGGACCATGACAAGTAAAGTACTAGGTTAATGAAATTTAGCATTCACAATTTACAACTATGTAGCAATGGGAACTACCTCACCACCTTCTCCCGAGTTCGATTTTCCACCAAGTCTATTCATTGCAATTGCAATTGCTTCATGAGTTTCTCTGGAAATAGCTCCTAGTGACATACCACCAGTGCAGAAGCGCTGAACAATGGAAACCGCAGGTTCAACCTTTCCCAGTGGTATTGGGGACCGGTCACTTTTAAACTTAAGAAGATCACGAAGTACCTAAGGAAATACAATACATAAAAATGTTAAAAAACTCAGAAGCAGCTAGACAACGATTTTAGCAGTATGTTGTCATAAGTACCCTAGACAAAAAGACTGAACCAAGAAATTTCAGAAAACTCACATTTACAGGTCGGTTAGAAAGGTGTTGCTGATACACTGAATAGGCACTCTCACTCTTTTGGCGAACTGCTTTATGTAGCAATTTTGACATCTCCGGATTATTTCCATGATATTCTCCTTCGGAGAGAAGAAAAAAAAAACAACTGTCAGCAATTGGATACGTGGACGCAAACACTACAATTGCAGTTCAGTTAAATGAGTATGATATGCATACATAGATCCAGGAACCAGCTACCAACTTATGAAAATTTCAACCTATTTACATACATATCTAACCATTTTTTGGGAATTTTAAGCCTCCTAAAACTAGGTAGATACTAAATAAGACTAGAGGAACACTTTCGCGAAATCTTTCAGACTAGGTAAAATATTTTTAAATAGGGATAATTACTATTGCCCCCCTGTAGTTTGATTTTATTACTAATAAAACCCTGTTCTTTACGGAATTACTGTTGCCCCCCTTCCTTATAACGATGTTAAGTTGGTGTTAAGTTTGAATATGTAATGTCTAATTTGCCCTTCATTAAAATTAAGAAATCAAAAAATGATGCTACCTAATTTTTAAAAACCAGATTAAATGTCAATTTTACCCTAAACTTCATTTATTTTGAATTAATGAAATGGGCAAAATCCAAATTCGATAAACTTCATTTATTTTGAAAATATTTTAGGTGATATTCAGTATCCAATTTGAGTTGAATTTGATTTTCCTTCCTCTTCGGTTTCTATTTGAGTTTTATTCAATCATTCATTCTTTATTTGGTTTTTCTTTTTCTTTTTTTATTGAGAATAAAACGGATTATAGTTACTTTTTTTCTCCACAGTTAATTAAGGGTACTACTGTAACTTGACAAAAGGGTAAATAAGTAAAGAGATAAGTATAAGGGTATTTTGGGGTTTTTGAGAAAATATAAAGTTGCCACATCATCAGGAAACTAACAGAACTTAACGGTAGGGGGGCAATAGTAATTGTAGACAAAATTAAAGGTTGGATTAGTAATTTTGAAAAGTACAGGGGATACAGTAGTAATAAAATCAAAGTACAGGGGGCCAATAGTAATTATCCCTTTTAAATATCTTTAGATATTTTTAATAGTCATTAACTATTTTATGTGAAAGGCACTCTAGTTGTTGGTCTGACTATAGGATGTTAGGTGGTCAGACCTATAATCCACAGGATAAAAGGTCTCTTAGGGCTATAATTTGTGTACACGCATGTTTCATGATACCCTAACTGTTAAATTTGAACTCAATCAACGGTGGACATGAGTAAAATATTAAGGTAAAAATACTTACAAATGCATGGACAAAAATACAAGGGAAAGGTGACAATACATGGGTCTTCAAATAATTAAGTTTTGCATGCCATTCCTATTCAATGGTTGGATTGCCAAATTGTCGTTCCATGTGGCACATAAGGCAGGTTTAATATGGAAGCTTTCATGAGTGCACTGACCACAAAAAATTATTGTTAGTTTGTCATTAAGAAAAATATTACAGAAGAGAAAAACTGTCAACAGCTTCTCTGAATTTCATCTCCCCTAGCATTGGCGCTTCAATTGCATGTACTAATAGAACAATAGGTATGGTTCCTTTCCCATAATCCTTCTTCTTCCACCATTCGGTGTTGCTGGTGGCAATGATGCTGGCTGCCGCTGTCTATATCTACTACCTTGACCTGTATGGAGCTGTCTCAGCCAATGTAGGTTGAGACAACTCAATATGAACCCCCCCCCCCATCCTGCAGTTGTTTGACCAATACCATTTGCATGAGAGAGCTAGAGGCGGCAACACTTTGCCAGCTAAGCAGCTTAGAGCATGAGGCATCGAGGACAAGTTGCCACCATGTGCACGGCCAAGGTGGTGGTGGCAATCGGAACCCTGCCACATGGCGAAGCAAGGAGATGGCTATGATTAAAGGTTTATTAAGCTGAGTATGCCATGTTGATGATGGTAAGATAAATTAGTAATTATAAATTAAACTAGTTATTATCTTATTTTGAGCAAGACTATTGTTTTGCTCTGCTGAGTTAAGAATAGGAGAAGCCTAACTGAACTGCACATTTAGCAAAATGCATGTGCCAATGTGTTCTTTATGCTCTAATTATCTTATATGCAGAGTCTCACCCCAAGATACCCCCTAAAATCTGTCAAAACTTGCTGGAAAAAGTCCCAAATTTCCACAAAGTTTCCCCAATTTTGACCTAAAATTCCCATCTTCACAGGGTCAAAACTTGAGTTTCCCTAGAATTTTGTTCCATGCGTCTGACTGCCCCTCTACAAAGCCCTCCCCTTCTTCTCCCTTCCCCTTTGCCTCTGCCAAGTCAACCGCATCCCTTTCCCCTTCCTCACAACCCTCCCCTATCGTGAAACCCACCTCCCCCACTCTTTCCCTTTCCTCGCAACCCCTCCAAGTCCTCAACCCATATCCGACTCTCTCCCTCTCACCTGGCTTCTCCCACTGCCACTTCCTTGAGCCCCACCTCTCTCACTAACCACTCCCACACTTTAACTCTCTCTCCCTCTCTTTTAGTTCGGCTTGCAAGCCCATTTTCCTTAACCTTAAGCCCTCCTGGGCCCAAACCATCTTCCCTATTCCCCTTAGCCCATTCACTGCCACTCAACCATCTTCTCCTACTTTCTTTAACCCTTTGACCTAGCACAAGTGCACAACTCCCATCCCAATTCTAACCCTTCCCCTACCTAGCCCACCAATCCAACCCATCCCACGCTCACTCTTCACTCTTCTTCCCCTTCTCATCTACCCCCTAACCCTCTCTCCCAAACCAACCCATTAACCATTAAATTCCATCCCCCCATCTTCCACTCGCAACTCCATCACCGAATTCAATACCCCTCCCCACTTCATCCCCCCCCCACTCGATCTTCTTCTCCTTCTCACCCCTCCCACCCCTAACCTAATACCAAATTCTCTCTCCCCCAAACCCAACCACCCCAATCCCTCCCCCACTTCTCTCATCCCTCTCACTCCTCAACCTCCTCCCCCTCCCCTCTCCTCCTCTAATCCATCCTTCCCTTTCAAATTCCACCCTTACCTACTCTAACAAAAGGCATCCTCCTCCCCCCCCCCCCCCCCCCCCCCCCCAAAAAAAAAAAACCCCCTTCCCAAAACATGTCTTCAAGCCCTCCTCAACCTTTGATTCCCCAACCCTTCCCTACTCCCCTGTCCCTTCACCTAAGGCCCTCTCCTCCCATTCCACTATTCTCAATTAATCCCTTCTTCCTCTTCTCATCCATTCCTATGCCCACTCCCAAATTGGGGACAACAAATTTTCCAAAGACCTTGGCTAGCCTCTTCTCCACCCCGCTAACTCATCCGATTGTGGGCAGCCTTGTCCACAACATTAAGCACTAAAGCACCTTTCTTCGTTGTGCAAATTGGAGTCCCATGAGGTTGCTCTAGAGACCGAAATTTCAATGCCTTTGTATGTCTCCCATCATAATAGTTGCAGGAGAAACAACCGATTACCAAGGGCATCACCAAATAGATGGAGATTTCATTGTAGATTTGAAGTCATTCAGAAAGGAGGAAAAGAAATAGAGTGCACTTCTAGGCTTTGCCTCAGTTTAGCTTGGCCTTTTGGCCTCTGTTTTCTGGTCCTCTCCTGTCTGGTGTCTTTTAGCTTCTTTTCTCTTTCTCTTCAACCATTATGTTTGGTGTAAGGCTCGGTCCTGCCAGTTGAGCCACAGCTTGTTTCGGCTGGGCTTTGCCCTTAGTTTGCTACTGTATTTTTCCCTCACCTTCTCTTTCCTTTCATAACAAATTTATTTATTCATTCAAAACACAAAACAGAGCTTCAACTTTGTCCTGACGTTGAAAATATATGTATCTAGGGCTAAAGAAAATCCATGTAAAACTCTTCAAGTCTACAAAGGAAAAAAATAATACCAATTAGCACAACAAGAACACTGACTTAATATTAGAACATAATGAAGTCTCCGGCAGCTGAATACATTCAGGATCTAACGTAATTATAACAAAGTTACCAAGCATGAAAATTTAGGCAGTTACACATTTATATTGTACCTTTCAAGTAACTGGTTTTAACCCGAATAAACATATCTTATAAGCGTCAAATAATTTAGTCTAGAAGAGTGAATAACATCATCAAAAAGACCCCAAGGATACAAAATCTGATTATACCTCCAGGTCTGAACTGAATGAACCCAAAATTTTCCAATCTCTTTGCTGTATCCTCTGAGAAAGCCTTCACCCAGAAAGATAAGGCCTCCCGAGCCAACTGCCACAATAGACCAATAAGTAATCAACACCAATTAGACAGGTCAAAATAAGAAAATACAAAAATTTGAATGCTAGGCTCTGAGCTTGCAAAATAAATAAGAAGTTTTCATTTCTTAAGAAACGTGTGCATTCCTCCAATTCCATAAGCTGAAATCCACAATTCCTTGAGACTGGCCAAAGAAACTCAAACTGATTGTTGAACAATCAGCAACTAATGAATTAAATGAAAAGCTGTATAATTCAAAGGAGAAGCTGAAACTATTTTAGAGGGGCAAGAAATTGGCTAAGGAGTCCACCATGGTTGTCAAGGCGACATGGCGATGCTAGGCGACAAGGCAACACCAGGTCGCCTAGACCCAAAAATGGGCCAAGGCGGCCGGCTAGGTGCTCCTAGGCGGATGCTTTGACAACCTTGGAGTCCAGCCTCACTTAAGTTGTTTGTCTTATTTGATCCAATGTTTTGTATACTACCTCCATAGCTAGGCAGATGCTTTGACAACCTTGGAGTCCAGCCTCGCTTAAGTTGTTTGTCTTATTTGATCCAGTGTTTTGTATACTACCTCCATGGCAAGCTATTGGCTGGAAAATTATTTTCACTTTATTTGGAGCAGGAAAAATTAAAAAGGCCAAACCCAGTGTACAAGGATCCTGCATCTAGAAGGTTCTGGGGAGGGTCAGATGTATGCAACTTTACCCCTATTTACAGAGAGGCTGTTTCCAGGACTACAACCCATGATCAAGCATTCAGCAAGTGAGCACCTGACCAAGGTGCCGAGGACGACCTTTTCTAGACTTTGTTAGAATATACACAATTTAACACTTCAGTGGTAACCACTATATGGAGTCACCTCAGGTTGGATTAGATATGATTTTACTGTGCTGATATTTCATTTTATTTCCTTAGCTCCTTATTTTATTAGATTAGGATACTACTTTCTATTTTTATGTAGCTTGACTAGCAAGCAATACTTAGGGAGAATTGTTTCCTTTCCTGCTTGTTGCCTGGGTGTCAAGCAAGTTGATTTTAAGATAGTAATATTTGAGAATCACTCTAATCTCGAAACTTTTCAATAATAAATATACTGCTGGGGTGCGAGAGCTGCACTTGTCACAACTCTTCATTTCCTCCTCCATCTCTTCTTCTTCACTCTTCTCTGCTGTTGCTGTTCTCAGAGTCAACTTTTGATACATGGCATTAAAGCAATATCCATTGCTGTCTCAAGAGTCGTTTCAGGTTCTTAGGTTGAAAAATATACTCTGGTTCTAAGAAGAAGATGAACCAGGATTCCAAGAAGGTTCTAGGCTAGTTCGTAGATAGAATTTTTTTATATTTTATTTAACTTAATGATTCTTCTAGGGTGCTTAGGAATTCTATTATAAGTCAAATCAGGAATACTAGAAGGTCTATATATATGTAATGCATCCCCCCCCCCCAACTGGAGATGATTTCGTTATTGAATGACTTTTTTTAAGAGTTTGAAGCTGTTTGACAGTGAATACAGGATTCTTATCCCAATTCTGATTTCTTCTTGTCTTTTCTTTCCTAAGAGTTCCTTCTAATCTTCTAACCAAGATCCTTCATTGTCTTCTTCTACATTTAACCTTTTGAATGAGATCCTGGAAGATCAGGCCCTGGCTAATCCTCTTCAGTCCAGGACTGCATCACTACAGTCTACATCCCTGGACAGACTCCACAACCAGCAGAACAAAAAGAAAAGGGAGTAGAGGTCAAACTGGAATCTCAAGGAATGCTACTCCCTGACTACTGCCACAATAGCAAGCGTGGGAACCATGGTTTGGATAAATTCAATTGATTTCCTTCAATTGCTCGCTCTTCTGGAAAATACTCAGGAGAAACTATCTATTGACAAGACTGGGATTTAGCCAGACAGTCTAGCCCAGCAAGGTATCTCAGGTCATGAACTGTCTCAATCCACCAAATATGTGAAGCAAGACCATATGCCTGGTAGCAATTGCAATAGTATAGAATTAAAGATGCACATTTCCCTCCTTACCATTGTCATAACAACATTTTTTCTAACTTCAGCTTCTCTGCACAAAAAAAGCAACTTTTTTTTAAATTCACATTAGTTCAAGTCCATGAGGCTTTTTTGTCTTCATACCTCGTCAAGACTCAGCCCACCAATTTTGGAAACACTCCCACAGAATGCAAGATCAACAACTTCTTTGTTCAAGCCATAAATCTCAAATATCTGAGCCCCACAATAACTGGGAAGAAGAAAAAAAGATACATTTTTATCCATGTGATATAATTGACAACTACATCTGGAAACAATTAGAACCATAAGTTGCAATTGCAAAACACCAATAAGTGGGAAAATTAAAATTTAAATGAGTAACCGAATTCGTTCCTACCTGGAAAGCAAAGAGATGCCCATTTTGGAAAGTATTTTCAGAAGTCCAGATTTAACTGCCTGAAATGGTAAGAAGAAATAAGCATGTGCGTTGAACATTGGGAAAGAAAGAAAAAAAATACAGAATTTAGGCTGCTGAACTTCCTAAAGTAGCAGAAGTAGATTCCACAAATGCATACCAAAAAGAATAATTACTGTCTCAAGGACCAGTCACAAGACTCACAACTACTCAATCAGCAACATGAAAGTTTGCACATTTCCTACTTAAATAATGGGAAAGCCGACCACACTTAGCAGGGAGTATTTTTCAATATAACTGCAACTTATTAACAAGATTGTTCTTATCGGTAAATTTTATATTCCTCTGTCCCAATGACAGTCATCTTTGAAAAACTACAAATTTTATGGAGTTATGGCATTACAGCCCTACTTTCCTATGTCCCCATCCCTCCACAGCTTAAGTGAATTTTTTTATGTAACCTCCCAATTGGGGGCCAATTACAGGATCGATCGATTGAATCAACCGGACAAATAAGGGATTCTTAAGACCCTGTGGCTAGGGTTTCCTAGCATTTTATGGGAATTTAAGGTTGAGGAGGTGTACATGATTTGGCCAGAAGGTTTAGGGTTTCAAAATCAGAAAATTAAATCTGATCCTGGTGAATATTCAGTTTCAGATTCAACTCCAAAGGTTAGGGTATTTAGGAGAACTAGGGTTTCAAGGGGTGGGCTAGGGATAATACAAGGGTCAAAAGCTAATGGGGGTTGGGGAATGATGACTCTAAGAGGGAATGGGGTTTGGTGGACGGAGTTGGGAGCTATGGAAATTATGGTTTTGGAGGAAAAAGATGAAGTGCAGGTCTTAGGGTTTCAGTGGCCCTTTGGAGTGAGGGATGGGGTAGGATGCTAGGGATGGGGTAGGATGCTAGGGAGGGGGTGCAGGTAACTGTTGGAATTTGGGGGAGGGGATTAGAAGATGTGGGATTTTAGGGTTTGGGGAGAGGAAGAGAGTATGCCGCAAGAGAGAGAAGAGGAGGAATTGTGAAGGTATAGGGTTAGGGGATGTTAGGGTTGAAGACTTACCATAGTTGGGAACTAGGGGTGCTCAAATTGCTGAAAGAATGCCAAAGCCAAAGCTGTCACAGGGTTTCTTCCCTTGGAGATCCCTTGACTCTACTCGATTCTCCTTCAATCAACTTATATTCAATATTCAGATACTGATTCGATTACATGTGTTGGGCTATATTTATCGCCTTACATTGAAGGATTTCTACTATGACTCAGATTGGAAAGCAAAACAAACAAGGAGTTTTATTTAAAGAGAACTCCTAACAAAAATTAATTGCAAACATAAAAGGGTTTCTAACTTAAGAAGGATTCCAGTTTACGATAAGCTTCCAACTTGACCTCTTCTAAGTTCTAACTAGACTAGGACTTTTTCATAACATAAGAAGGACTAACTGAAATACCAAAATAAAATTATATTTGCACTCTTAGCAACATGCTGAATCCAACTAACTGGATTGGGCTTGTGTAGGACTAACTAAAATGCCCTCTTAAGATTTGGTTTTCCCCCAACTCTGGAACTTCACATCAATCTCCTAAACGAATTGTGATAGTCAATGAACAGTAAAGTTAATATAACTAATTAACATCAATCTCCTAAATGAATTGTGGTAATCAATGAACAGTAAAATTAATTAACCAAGTTGAAAAATGGACCAAGAATTTTCGATGACCCAAAATGTAAAGGCCTGATTTTGTGGAAGAGAGGACAAATATTTTTTATTCCCAACTACTAATGATCAATGTGAATCCTTTGAGATTTTTAGTATCCTCACCAAAAATAAACCTCTAAATGTTTAAAATAAATTATGTTCATCTTTAGATCGTAAAGAGGGAAAGTAGTAAAGTTAGCACAAACATCACCGTATGTACTCCAGAACTAATATACCAACCTTGCAAAAGTTGTTTTGAGCCTGTTCAATTGTTACAGTAGGCATCTTCCCATTTCGCATCAAGTTCACCGTTTTGTTGCTTAAACGCCAGTGGCGACAGGTTTCCAATGCCAAGTATGGGCATACAGCACTGCAGAAATGATTGCAAGAGGAAAGGGTGACTCCACCTCATAGCACAACAAAAAGTACCACAAATAAGGCAAGCACTTAAATTTTCAAAACATTCAACTATAAATAGGTTACATAGCAACGCCCAAGTGAAAAGGCACTTCCTGTGACTTGAAAAACCAGATAGTACGCAGTCAACAATTGATTTGCTTGAGGACTTTTTTGGATAATTCTAATTGTGACACAATGGGTGACTTTTTATTTAAAGCTGACATCTCTCATATCTGGACGGAGCAAAACCTCCATCACTCGACTTTCAATATGATTCAGAAAATCCCCTTTGATGTTACTTCCAAACTTCACAAGTCAGCCCGTAGCCTGGGTGGTTTAATCATGTACAGCTTCCCCTCCCCCTCTCAAGATTTTTTCCCTTGTATCCTCCCTTATCCCTTTGGGGTTTAATAATGATATTTATCCACCATATAATAAAAAATGCAGGTGCCACAACCATTAAAACATGGATATAATTCTTGTAAATATAAAGAAGAAACAGAGGAAGGAAGAAGAAGAAGAAGAAGAAGAAGAAGAAGAAGAGGAGAAGAAGTTTACCCACAGCCAAGGAGGCCTCAAGTTGGCTTGTAAGGCTCTCCAATAACTAGCTCTTTATTTATAGAATTTTTTAGGTAGTACATTCCAAAGCAGAAAATAAAAAACAAAATCCAAATTAGCTTAGGAAACCCTATTGCAATATTATTTTATTTCCCTCTTTGCCCTTAAACCTGCTTTCTAACAATTCCTAACAAAATCCAGTTCTGCAACCCTATAGTAAATGCTTCATAAACACCATAAATGATGTCATGCCTAAGAATTTTCATTTTCTAACCATTTTGAAGCTTGGTTTTATATGTACAGAAATTTGAATCTGTACTCAAAAAGATATCAAATAGAATTTTACACATTTATGTGTACCCAAGTTATTTTGTTGCTCATGCATTTTAGGTTTGTAGAAGCTGCACCTTATTTTGACAATTTGTAATGCATTTTAACTGAGTTTTCTCAATGATACCAAACTTCAAGTGAGGGCCACTTGTCTGTGTGTTGGTTTCCCTATGCTCTATAGTCCATCTTCTTCACTACTAACTCTCCCTTCATGTACCATGGTGGTGACTGAATTGCCATTGACTCAGTTTAAGTGGCCATTAAAACTGCACCACTACAGGAAGAATACACTTCTAATATGATGATTCTCGCCAAAGTCATCAACAGAAAGCATTCAACCTCCAGCTTTCATCCTTCTGTTATATCTAAACTGATCTTTGATGTCTGAAAGCCAATGGAACATCAGGAGCACGCAAGGGGGGGGAATCAACCAAACCCCTCAAAAAAAGGAGGGCACTCTGATTATCTGGGTCCATAATTCTGCCGGAGAACATATCAAATGATCTAACAGATAAGGATGAATGATGAAGGCAAAAAGGTAAGGTTCACCACTTACAACCAAAATTTCCTAGTTTATCGCCTAATGAGTATAAAAAAATAAAACGCATCAAGTAATGCTCAAACTTATGCGTTGGGAAGAAAGATTCTACCCAAAAAGAAAAATAAAGTCACAACCACTCCACATGAAGGAAGAAAAAGAAGAAGAAAAAAGAAACCTGGCACCATATCCAATTAAACATGCAAACTGATGGGTGCTGAAGCACTGCGCAGTTTCAGCAACAATAGAAGCTGATGTCCGCAAGCCATTTTGAATTAGATGCTGGTGGACAGCACCAACAGCAAGAAGAACAGGGACAGCAGGCCGGGTTGGTTCCTGTTAAGGAAAAAACACCTCATCATCCCAATACTAGATAAATTAATCATTGAACAATTTCCTAAAACATTGCAGATATAAATTGGAATTTTTAGTAATGAAAAATTGAAGACCTATAAGACATTAATAAAAGAAAATAAGAAGACTGTTACAGCAGAATTGTTGTACCAAAACACCCAATATGACATCCATGTTCCCCAAGCTTGAATCCTTTTCCCCCAAGGTTTGGATTACAAACCACCCCCCCCCCCCCCCCCAAAAAAAAAAATTCTTGCCCACTTGCCCATCACCACTAGTCCCTTGTGACGTAAGCAGGCCCAGCAAGCATAAGGTTCATCAAAACTTGGACCAAAACCAAAGCCCAATTGGCACACCAAGGAGCTGACAAAACCCTCAAAAGGGCAATTTGGTCATTTTCCCACCCACCTTGAACACCAAAGGGGTCCAGTAAATTCCAGAATAATTTTACAGTCCTATATCTACTTCTTGTTTTTCAATTGGACTAGTGGTTATAGTCCTTGTCTAAGTAGGAGTCATAATTGGAATCCAATTTTCAAGTAGGATTCCTTCTGGAAGTTGGTTGCTTATATTTGCGAGTAATTTTTTATTAGGAGGTCTCTAGAAGACTCCTTTCTAGTTTGTTTATTAAGTTGTTGAGTTTTAAAGGGAATCCCAAATCCAAAGTGGATTTCCTAGTTTGACTGTTTGAGTCCAAGTATGTTTCTTTATTAGGTAAGAGTCCTAGTTGCATTCGTTCAACAAATGAGGCTATAAGAAGGCCCCCATACCTTGTAATCAAATTAGATTGGATTAATAAAATTGCAAAGCATTGAAGGAGAATTGGACTTATGAGTACCAAGAGGGATCCCACAGGTGTGTGTGAGGTTTCTGCAATTGTTCATCTTCTTCTTCAACTTCTACACCCTGCGGCAGAGCCTTGTGGTCTCTCCTAGAGCACAGCTTAGAGTGAACCAATCCACTCCCTAACAAGTAAGTACAATTTCGCCACCCATTCCCAATCCAATTCTCCAATCGCAAGCCTCCCCCTCTCCCTCTTCTTCCCTACGACAGCAGCCTCCCTCCCTAGTAAAACCTTAGAAAACCCTTAACCCTTCCCTCAATCACCCTACTCCTAATTTTAGCCTAACCAAACCCTAAACCCCTACCCAATCCACTTGAGACCTACCTAGACCTAGATCAAAGGATTGGAAACCTAGTCAGACCTAACCGCAGGAGTCCTTGAGCATTTTAAGTACAATACAGCAGCTGTCCCTAGATTCCAGACTTGAACAGCAGGGTTACAAGCCATAAACTACTGCTGTCCTTAGAGATTTGGCCCCAAATAGCACAGTTTCCACCCTAGAGTGCCTGCTGTATTCTTAGAAAGATCCTATACTGGCCCTAATCCCAGGGGTGCTGCACCCGGAATGAGGTATCTTAGACTAATTTGAGGAACAGGTGTGAAGGATGAGTTGAGCAATGAGCATTCACAGTTAGGCTGGAGTTTTAAAAAGCAAAGCCTGTTTCACCCCTAGTAGTAATCTGGTAATGCGGTTGAGTAAAAAACAGACAATGGTGGGTTGACCCACTGCTGAGACTGACTATAGAGATATGGCACATACAGCAGCTGAATTGATGTGGTTAAAATTTTTATTCATAAAATTAGCTTTTCCATTGCCTGACATGTTCTGTTCTAACCAAGCTGCTATCTGTATTGCCAGTAATCCTTTTTCTTTTCTTTTTTTCATGAACATACCAGGTACATAGGTGCTATTTTGTGCAGGTGTGGAGATGAGGAAACTGATTTATACTGCTAGTGATAGCTCTGCTGATCAGCTTGGTGACTTATTTTCCTAGGGTGCAGCATTGAGAGTGTTGAGCATTTAAGTCCACCATCAATACAGCAGGGGTATTTTCATCATTGAATCATTTCTTCTGGGTTTATGATAGGATATACATAAAGCAAGGGTCTATTTGTAATTTCTATAATGTAAGTTATTATAGATAATCCAGTTGCTATCAATGGAGAGTATTCTTTTTTCCTCCTAGCCCATAGTTTCCTTCCTCTTCTCTTCTTTTCAATTGATTGCCTACTCTTTTCTTCTTCTTGCTGGTTTTCTTTACATAATTATGTTGCAAAATTAAAAGATACATATAACCTTTTCAAAAGAGAAGCGCAACCTGAAGATAAGGTTTCTTTCGTGGCACATCCACGACATGACTTTGACAAAAAAGGATGTGCAGCAACAACAAAGTGACAGAAAATTTTGTGGAAGCAAAGGAAAGATTATTTAACAATACAAGTTGTATATGAAACTACAGAATTGGGACATGGCTACTTGGATACAATTATACAAATACCAGCATAGGGGATAATACTTACCAACTCCTCGGAGCGGTCAGAGAGAATTAGAAGTTGTGAACCACTTCGAACAGCCTCATCAGCAGCTTCACATAGTTGCTTTATCGTCCTTTCTAAGGAACCCTCAACACCCGTCCTAATATCAAAAAAGATTGGTAATATTTGAGGTTTCAGGTTTGGATCCTTCATCAATGCCTCAAGCTCCCCTTCATTCAACACTGGACTAGACAGAGTAACCTTATCAAAACAGAAGAAAAAAAAGTATCAGTGTATTAAAGAAAGGTATTCAATTCATAATGTTAATAGTTAAACACTAGCCAACAGAATTAATAGAACATCCACTGAATTCATGGCAACATTTCGCAAAACATATAAAAAATAAAACTAAAAGCAAACCTGCTCAGCATTTTCTGGTCCGACCTCTAGGATGTTTCCACGCTTCCCTAAGTTGACTTCGAGAGACATAACTAGTCCTTCCCTAAGGGGGTCAATAGCTGGGTTGGTAACCTGAACCCAGAAGATAATGTGATAAAATTGATAGGTAATCAGAAAGTGAAAACTAAGATATAACAAAAACCATAATAATTTTCAAAACTGAATGTCCTTGTAAACAGAGAAGTATAACAATTGCTTCTGAATGCATTGACATTAGGAGTTAGCTTCCTTCAGTCTCCTCTTGCAGTACAGATTCTCAAGGAATAGGCATATGATTGTATGATAGTATCATGTGGTCATTCTTTCTCCATTTTGCAGCCCTCCTCTGCTGAAGAAGTCTTTTTACTTTTTTAAGTGAATAGAGTCCTTTTACTTTGTTAGCATTTCTGTCTTTGTTTTAACTTTTCACCTCGTCTGAGGCCGCTTTTATATTCTGCACTCGCAGGTGGCTTAACCCTCATTAGGTCACTTGTGGAACCACCCAACAAGAAAGCACTTAAGTTTAAAATTAAATAGCAAAAGTGTACATAAATCATACTTGCCCCAGCAGTTCAAGATTAATGACCTTGGACTCTTGAAATACTTGGATTGAAGTGCCAAGATCAAAGGAGGGAATAAATTATTCGTCGAAGGAAATTTTGTCCTGGACTTGCTGAATGGATCAGAATTGCAAGTTTAGTAAAGATTGTAATTCTATTATAGATGCATAAATGCACTGGAGATTAGTGGTGAAGCTGATATACCACTCCTTCATCCACCCAAAAATTTCGTATGCAGTTGGAGTGGTATGGCTATTTACAGATGCCCCCAGGAGTGGGCACTTGGAATTGATTTTTACATCATCAGGTATGTGAAGCGTTCTTCAGCAAGGGACTTCTATATGCCAAGCACAACCATTTAAGCATACAGGGCTACACTGATGCTGATTCGTCTGATTCAATTACTGACAGACGATCTAATCATGTTATTATAACCAGTAGGTAGTAATGTTGTTACATAAAGGAGCAAAAAACCTATTTGAGCATACAGGGCTACACTGATGCTGATTCGTCAGATTCAATTACTGACAGACGATCTAATCATGTTATTATAACCAGTAGGTAGTAATGTTGTTACATAAAGGAGTAAAAAACCTACTGTCGTAGCTAGGACTAGTGTTAGAGCTAAGTTTAGACTCATGGCTAATGGGGTATGTGAACTCTTATGGTTGATATAATTAATCCAAGAGCTGGGCTTTGACACTGAGGGACCTATGCAGCTCTACCATGACAGCCAGGCTGCTACAAGTATTGCCTCTACTCCCATGCAGCATGACCACAAAAAACACATTTAAATATGACAGATATTTCATCAAAGGGAAAATTGATTTTTGAGTGTTGTTAAAATTTGTGTGAGATATGGATACACATTATTTGGAGTGGAGATGTGGATCTTCTATAGTTTCTATTTGGTGCTGCCTTCCATAGATTCTATTTTGGTGCTGCAGTTTCTATTGTCTGTAGTTTCCTTTTTCTTGCTTTCTAATTTTAGTGAACAGAATATTGGACTGAATATTTTGTCTTGATCTCTTGTAATTGTTTCTATTTTAGTGGACGGAATATTCTGTCCTAGTATGTTGTAATTGTAGCCTTGTGGCCCACAATTCTGGGTGATCTATCCCAGAATTGCAAGAAGTTATCCTATCTCTGCTGGGTTCATTCTTCTTCTTCTTTGCTTTTTCTTCCTTCTAGATTCTGGTTTGATTCTCAGAGTTTCTAACAGGTGTGATTGTATTCCTTTTGTGAAAACAGGTGACCAATTGGGAGATAACAACAGCCTTGCTCAGTTGCTCCTCACCAGTTAAGTAACCTTTTGTGCAAGCTCGGATGTACGGCATAATTCTTTATCTTGGGGGAAAGTGTTGAGTATTCCCTCAAAAAGAAATGAGTGTTGAGTTTACTTAATTGATTAGTCACCGGTTTGTAGTAATGTCAACTTAAGTTCTATCCTCTCCTTTTTACCTTTTTACACCTTAACTCCCTAGGCAGGTGTACATAATTCAAACGAAAAATACTAGTGAAGAATATAGAATTAATCTTGCCCACAATTCTCGGCTTCAACTCATATTATTCTCTTTTCCTAGATCTTACTCCTTGTCAACACGATGTACAATGTAACTTGCATTACTGTTTTGGATTCTTTTCCCATGGCTTCCTTTTGTGCAAATATTGCAGAGCTCTAGCAACTAATAAATGCTTTCACTAATAATAAGTTTCTGCATTTTGGATTATTGAACAAAGGACCAAGAAGTTGGTCCAATTAATAGAAAACAAAGGGTATACTTCAAGTTTTTACTGGTTCAAAAACAATTGTTGTAAGAGAAACAACTAAACAAGAAACTGTGTTTAAAATAAGTTAAATATCAATAACAAAATGAAACCAAATATGAACCTGATTCCATAATATGAAATTTGGATCTCAATGCTTCATAGGAAGACAGCTAAATCCAGTCCAGAATACTTTGTTTCATGAATAAGTAGAGGCTCATTAGGTTGTTTCATGGGTTCAATCAGACAAGCCTAAAAGGTTCCACCATACCTGTGCAAATCTTTGCTTGAAATAGTCAAAAAGCATGTGTGCCTTCTGAGACAGTACAGCCAATGGAATATCATCACCCATGCAAAATGTAGGCTCCTTCCCTTGTGCAGCCATGGTTTCAATAACCATCTGGACATCCTCACTTGAATAGCCATATGCCCTAGCTCCACCAAAAAATGCAAATTTTTATGAAAGACATATCACGAATCACCATTCAATTGGATTGTTAATCCATCATCTGATGTAAAAATAATATTAAATGACTATGATAACAAACTGAAATGTGCTCAGCAACAGAGGACTCGAATTTGCCATGTCCCACCCCATCTCTTTGAGATTTATGGAAAAAACACAGATGTTCATCAAGTTTGTAATACAGCCCCATGCCAGCAGGCACACAAGTTACTTTTCAGAAACCCATCCTAAATCAGGTAGCAGGAAAAGATAACTTCACATTAAGCAGAACAAAACTTGGCCAGGTTGTCCCTACACCGTTTCAGTCCCGTCCTTCCCCCAAAAGTAAAAGAAGGCAGCGATAGAAGGGAAGGAGCTAATCTGTAATTATGGAGTCTAATGAACACTGTAATGCAGTAAGTTTTGACCAATTGAGCAAATTCTGTGGATTAATAATTTCCAGGGTAATAGCCTGGTATATTAATTTCTAGTTTGCTCTTCCTGATTCTGATACAGCCATTAACACTTTTGTTTCATAGCCCGTTGAACTGTTCCCAGCAATAACCCCCTGATCCCCTATTACTTTCAGTCTATTTAACTTCTATATAGGAGCTTAACTTGGTATTTACAACTTACAAGTGACTTCTGCCCCACTAGGAATATCAATCCCTGCCATAAAAACCAATCAATTCAAATTGATAATCATATAATTTAATAGCCTTAACTTTCCACCCACGATACCACTCCCTTGTTCTGTCCAAGAATACCAAAATCAATCACATGCCCCTAAATAGTACACAATTTGTGAGATATTTTTGGCTCTCACCGTAACCTAAAAGAGGACCAACCTAATTTGGAGGCTGACAAATAAGCCCATTGAAAAATATAGATGTTCTCATAGATCTACCCTGCACAAGCTCTGACCCCATTCCACCAATTCTCAAGCCTAATTCCTTGGGTAAGGTTGAAGTTCATAGGCACCCTTCATCAAAGGATCACCCAAAACCAATTGGCATAAACAAATCTCTAATTGACTGTGCCTTGCATATTAAGACCAGAACTGGAACTTGCCAAACAATGCACCGTTTGAGATCTTGATCTTGACAGGGATCTTCATTCCTCAAAAAACTGAGATTTGGTAAAAACACCTAGTCAACTGACCCAACTCAAGGGCCCATCTTAGTGGGTACTAGGACTCAGTTTGCGTTGGAATTTGGAATTTAGCCTATTTAGGCATTCTACACACAGTGGTGGCCTTAGATTCGTGAGAGGACAAGTGTATATATGAGTTTCAACTCGACCCTAACTTTGAAACCAATATGCTTAAGGAGTGAACATGCAGACTTATAAAACATGAAATACATAACTATTACTTGATATAAATGACAATATAAAGATTTCAGGTCAAATAATACATTAAACATGTTTAGTTGTTCACAATTTCACATTACAACATTGGTGTACTTATAAGTTACACCACAAGAGTACAAGAGTAAAATCATTGACTAAGCAGCTCCTCCAACTCTGCTCCACTAGTGATAGCACCGGCACCACTTCCACCAATGGAGAACATAATTTCAAAAAAAATTAAGTTTGGGAAGACAATGCAATCCTAGGATCGCCAGGATCAATGCGGAGGATAAATAAACGAAAGAAAAGATAAGGATAGGGGTGTCATTCTTCAAGATGACAAATAGCTCTTCAAGGCTATAAACAAGGACTCTTCAAGGTCTTGCATTAACTCATACATAAATTCAAATCATTCTCCCATTACATTCCATTGATAAGTGGCCACAATGGCTTACATATAAAGGCAATGAAAAATTACATTTTCGGGTAACACAATAAAGCTACATTCCCATTTAGGGTAAAAACAATATACTAATGACTTAATTAGATAGGTAGAAAATGTGCTAGTTATTTAAATTAGATGGATATCAAATATGCTAGTTATTTGAATAGATGGGCAATAAATATAATAGTTATTTCAATGGGTCAGCAGTACATATACTAATAATTTAAATATATGGGCAATGGCATACTTCGTCCAAGGCTATCCAAATCAACTTGCTTTACTTTCCAAGCTTGGATGATATCAATGCAAGATTATTAGAAGAACACTCACCTTGCTTCAAGATTGGTTCAAATCAGTAGACCTTTGTAGTAGGCGAGCTAAATAGCTTGTTGATGCAGCCTAGCCAGAGATCTGACAAACTTTGTGGAGAAAATCCGACCAAAACACTGACACCAGCAAAGGCGGGAGTGTCTGAGACAAGTCGAGGTTAGTCGAGATCTCGACTGAGATGAGGTATTCTTAAAAACTTGGTCGAATCAAGATCTTGCAAGATACAAGATCTCGATTTGACCAAGATTTTGGCTGAGATCATGTATTTTTCTAGAATCGTCTTGATTCACATAAGGACTAGTCTCAAGCTCTTAAAAAAAGGAGATCTCAGCCAAGATCTAGGCGAGACCTCGAACTATGATACAATCATAAGTTCTTTTTCTTTTGGTGAAATACAGTCATAAGGTCAAAGCCCAACTGATGCCAAACAGAAAATTGCAGGTGCTTAGCAAGCTTCAAGATATGTTGGTCAAAAGGGGCCCAAATGATGTACTGTTTAGCGTTGAGGTCTATATCAGGAGATAGGATTTCATCTATGCATTATTTACTATATTAAAACAGATTTTATAAGACTAAAGCTTAGTTGTTCAACCATTCAGCTACCCCAACAAAAACAAAAAAACCGAAAAACTTCTTCTTAGTCTTATCCCAATTAAATGGGATCCACCATATGGATCCTAGTTAAGCCAAGATAAAAAGCTTACAGTAAAAGGGAAGGAACGCAAGAACAGAAATGATAAATCCATCTTATATCTAGTAATTGTGGTAAAAAATTTGATCCTTTTGCTTCAAACCAACCAATGACCTATCATACTTGAAGCAAGAACTAAACTAAACATATCATTCCTCACTTCTTCTAGGGTCATTTTAGCCCTAGCCCAGCTACTTTAGAACCTCAATCAGAATCAAGTCACCCTTCTGAATCAGGGCATTCAAAGGCCTCCATTGAACATGGTCATGCCACCTCAACGGTGTTCTTATCTTGAGTTGGGGTCACTCCCAAGCCAATCTTATAAACCATTTCTTACTTTAACCTCGTTGATTTTGCCAATCATTCATCTCAACATCTGCATCTCTGCTACACTTTGCTTATCTATTGTTGACAGCCCAATACTCTGCCCCATACATTCATAGCCAATCTTATGACTGTCTTGTAAAATTCTCCTAGAAGGGTAAAAGGGAGCTACTGATCACATCCACAAATTCATTTCCAAAATCCTTGCAAATCGTCTCAAGATGGTTCTCCCATCCCTTGTGAGTCCGAATCAATCAGCCTTCATCTCAGGCCGTAGCATTGCAGACAACATCCTCCTTTGTGTGGAAATTGTTCGTGGCTTTGATAGATCCTCTCATTCCCCGGCTGCCCTCCTTAAAGTTGATCTTCACAAAGCTTTTGATACCATTCGGTGGGATTTCATTAGCGATGTCCTCCTTTCTATGGGCTTCCCTCCCCCTTTCATCCGCTAGATCAAAGCCTGCATCTCCACCCCCGGTTTCTCCGTCTTGGCAAATGGATCCCCAGTAGGATTCTTTCCTTCCTGTGTTGGCATTCGCCAAGGCTGCCCCCTATCTCCCTACCTCCTCTCTCTTGCTCTAGAGGTCCTCTCCCGTATCCTTCAATCCAGAACCGACCAACTCCTCATTTCCTCCATCCCTAAATGTAGATCCCTAAACCTCACCCATCTCGCTTTTGCGGACGATCTCATGATCTTCTCTAAAGCGGATCACCTATCCATCTCCTCCATCCTCTCGGCCCTTTCACTCTTTGAATCCCTCTCTGGCTTTAGGGTCAACCTCGGCAAATCCACTATCTTCCTCTCCGGCATCTTTGATCCACTTCGGGCCTCTCTCCTCCAGCTTTGGGGCTTCTCGCCTAGAGCCTTCCCAATAGTCTATCTTGGCCTCCCGCTCATCCCAGGTAGGCTCACTCGCCATCACTGCCTTCCAATGCTTGATAACATTCGCAAGAAATTACAACTTTGGAAGGGCAAACTTCTTTCCTTTGCTAGCCGAGAGGTCCTCATCCGATCTGTGCTCCAATCCACCTACCTCTACTGGTGTGGTATCTTCTCCTTCCCCAAAGCCACCATCCATGCAATGAAATCCTTATTTTGTGCCTTCCTTTGGAAAGGGCAGGAAGTCTCTCGCTTCATCCATCCTGTCAATTGGTCCTCCACCTACTGCCCTACCTCTGAGGGGGGGCCTAGGTATTTGCCGGGTCTCTGATGTTAACTTGGCTTGCCTCCTCAAACTCATCTGAAAATTTGCCTCAAAACATGATTTTATTTGGGTTAGGTGGGTATACTCTTACCTTCTCCGGTCGGATTCCTTCTGGACTATTCTTATGCCCTCCAATCCTTCTTGGGTTTGGAGGAAAATCCTCCTCCTCTGCCCCCGGGCTATCTCTGCCATCTCTATCTCCATCTCTATTGGATCTTCCAATTCCTTTTGGCTTGACTCGTGGCATCCGATGGGCATTCTCTATAATCACTTTGGTCCCCGCTGTCTATGACACCCATATCCCCAAAACCATCCCCTTGTCAGCTTTCATCTCAAATGGGTCTTGGACCCCCTCCCCTCTCCCCATGCTCACACAAGTTTGGGATTCCCTTCCCCCTCTCTCCAGCTCCTCCCATGACCTAACCATTTGGCTCCCATCCCCCACCAAATCCTTTACCACCTCTTCGGCCTGAAACCTCTTTAGGCCCCATATCCCTAAACCTCCCTGGCCCCCCTTGGTCTGGTTCAAAGGCTTCATTCCCCGCCACTCACTCACCCTATAGAGAGCCTCAACCAAGCTCTCCCCACCCAAGCATTCCTCTCTCGCCACCACATCCCTGTTAACCCCAACTGCATCCTTTGCTGGTCCGCTTTGGAAAACCTTGAGCACCTCTTCTTTTCCTACCCTTTTTCCAGTTCTATCTGGGAAAAAGCCATCTCCTCCATTTGGCCCCGTTCGACGCGTTCCTTTGGATTTGGTCAAGATTGGTCCTAGATTTTGAGAAACTTTTCGGGTTCTTCCATTTACGATCGGATTGGTAAGCTTGTGTTTTGTGCCTTAGTCCATCACCTTTGGTGGGAGTGCAATCTCTGGAGATGGACTTCCAAATCTTGATCTATATATCAGATTTGGAATGCCATCTATTTTTATGTTTCCTCTAGATTGGTGGCTATTCCCCATCCCCCTGTTGATGATACCCCAAGGAACAGGCTTATTGTTGTCTCCTGAGGTCTTGGTTCTTCTTTCCAGTCTTCTGCTTAAAGACCTTGTATTCCTTCTTTCTCTTTAATATAATTGTTTATTCATCCAAAAAAAAACAATCAAGAAGGTTGAACCCTCAACCACAATAGGAACTTGGATATTTTGGAGATTACTCACCAAAGCCCTAGAAACAATTGTCAATGTTACTCACCCAGGATCCAAGGCCTTTAATGTTACTCACCAAAGACCTAGTCCAACCTATTTATGATCAAATAATTCTCAAAGAGGGAACACAACAAAGCTAAGGCAAATACCAATATTCCGTGTTCTTCTCATCGACAAGGGGGTATTTCTAGCTTTAAATATGAAACCATAATGGAATGAGCATTAGAAAGCTGATTCCACTTAGGACTTCAACACTAAAAAACTCCTGAAAGACTGATCAGCCAGATTCACAGGCCGTTATATGATTTAATAAACTGAAAATAAAAGCTGTTTAAAAGACTCAACTGAAAGGATGGATGCCCCTAATTTATAATTTAAGTTGGTAGAATTTATATTACTCCACTGCCTAACAGAAGTTACTTACACGCAAAAAGAAATTAATAAGTTCGTGGAAAACCAGTAGTTACTAGAAGCACTGCTAGGCACCAAGCCTCTAGGCAACAAATCGAAGCGCTCCAATCTGGTGGTGGATCTGCATCATGCACCTCTCAACTGTATCCATCCTACTCTAATTCTCTGAGAGCCATCTTTAAATATCACCTCCCTGATTGACAACTGATCCCAGATACCTGAAATGCTCACTTTGTGGGATCTTGATACAGTGACAAGCCAGAGGAAGATCCCACATGATGTTTTGGTCCACATAAAAACACTAGACCCAGTCTGTGACCAAGAAAAAGTGCCCATTAAGCCCAGATGTGGGATACGTTAACCAGGGTCTGACGCAGATTCATCACCAAATTGAGCTTCTTATCTTAGGAATAAATAAGGTGTCATATATGCGTTGCATCACTGCATGGTGCAGGGTATAGACATATGCCCGGGGGGGGGGGAGCTCAATGGGTCAATCCAATCAATGGCCTAAGGATATAACCCAAATCAGCCCATGACTTTCATGTGCTAGGACTATTTTGATGGGTTAAAGTCAGCCCACATGTTATGATATTGATGCGCTAGACCAAAGCCCACGTCTAATCTAATATGAATGGGAACTTGAGAAACATCAAAGTCAATAAAAGGGACTGTATTTGAAAATAAGAAACCCATTATCAAAAGAGTTTTCCTTTGTCAAGAGTTAGGTAGTAACTGAGTCAATATTAGGTGGGTGTTAGCTAGTGATTGGTTGGTGTATTTAATGTTTATATGTGTTTAAAAATGACCAAATAGGGACTTATATAAGAAGATGGAGCACCTCAATCAATATATATGTCTTTACTGGCCCCTAATTGATCCTTCTTTATCTAAAGCTACATAAGAGTTAGTCATTGTCAAACTAACTCAGAAGATATCTTGCTTTTTTTCATAAAGCGAAATCAGATGATGTGCTTAGCATAAAGTATGTTGAGTCTCTACACTCCACACTCAAGCTGTAACTTAGATGACTGGATTACCATTCGAACTTCTTAATTTGAACTATGAAATTGTGTAATATATTGAACTTGTTTGAACTTTGAGCATTAATTGTATTGATGTAATGATGTGTAAGAGTATTGATGTAATGATGTGTAAGATAAACCATTTTAGTGTTTCACTTCAGCGTATCGGTTACC
This sequence comes from Hakea prostrata, assembly GCF_041222555.1. Lineage (NCBI taxonomy): Eukaryota > Viridiplantae > Streptophyta > Magnoliopsida > Proteales > Proteaceae > Hakea > Hakea prostrata. The sequence goes on along the minus strand of NC_142606.1, from coordinate 14,023,360 downwards.
AAATTGGGGATCCGAAGTGGAACTCACATTTACACTGTTCTTTTCATAAATCGGTGAGGTGCCACTGTTCAGAAGGCCTTAATAGACTACATAGCAAGTTTCAGCATCAAATAACCCCTCAAGTTGAGGGGGTTATTTTGAGATGGCCACATTGGACTTGATTCTTGAACTATGGGGTTAATCACCCGTGATATTATTGGTGGTAAGGCCCATGAAAGAGCCACCAGACCGGACTTTAGTTTTGTTAATTAGCATAGACCAGAAGTTCTCTAAAGAAATGCAGCTAGGCAACATTTCTGTGACTCACTACTTCAATACCAACAGAATATGAGTGTTCAAATTGAAGAACTATGTTGATCATGAGAACTTCAGAAGACACCATGAATAATTCAACAAGGAGGTGTTTGATGTTCTGTAAAAAATGAAAAGGAAGCCCTTTCATATGAGTGGCTGAGCCTACAACTGAGGTTGCTAAGGAAGAGACAGACAAATGAAGTTCCACTGAATGAAATTGAATATGATAAGTTGATTGAAGGTCCAACTGCTTTTATCCTTTCAATCCTTATCTACCATCCAGATACACAGTCTGAATCCTTTCGGTTGAGAAATGCCATGTCACCATTGCTAAATCAGTGTCCAATTGTTTTGATGATAACAAACATGATATATTGAGTTGTATATATCTAGTTCAATATGAGAGCAAGTTGACCAAATCCAACTCAATGCCGGATGTCCAAGCCCAAGTCAAGGCCAAGACCAAGCCAAGATGGACATGAAGTTTAAGTCAAGATGAGCATAAAGAATGGAGTAGTAGAAGATTCAAGAACATCAACTAAAGCTCAAGCAAAAAGACTTAGCAAATTAGAACCTATGACACCTTCGTGCATATATTTATGTAATTGCACTCAATTGAATCAAAACCTTGTGCATTATGTCATTAGATTGACCTAGGAAATGTTAGGACAGTGTATGAGGACATAGAGTTAATTAAAAGAACCTAAATCCCCTTAAAATCCCATCTTGGGCCACCAAAAGGGAGCTTCATTTGGTCACAGAAGCTCAGACGGAGATCCGTCTTATTAGAAAGCGATCCATTTGAGCTCCAATGGCTATTTTTTAACGGCTATAGTTTAATCAGACGGTGATCCGTCTAGGCCAAAATTTGCATGTTTTCTATCCGTTGGGGGTTGGGCTAAGGCACTTGAAGGCCATCTATATAAGCCCAATTCACCCCATTTGAGAGGGGGAACCTTGCCAATTGATTGTCTTCTCCCCAGATACTTTCAAGCTCTCAAATTGCAAGAAATCAATTGTATTTTGCCTTTCACCCTCATTACATTCTTGAAGAACATTCCAAGGAGTTAGGCAAGCTTGTGGAAGCTAAGCTTGAAGTGTTTGAAGGCTTTGGTAATTCATTAATGGTGCATATCATTTTCATTTGAGCTTACATTCTCATTGCATCACACTCACACAAGGGATAAAGTGTCACATCCATTGTTAGGTAATATCATTCCATCTATTGTATTTGGTTGTTTTCAATTCTAGATCTAGATATACTAGAATTGGTTTTGGGTGCTCTTGCCCTATTGAACAAAGATTGTAGAGGGTGCTCTTGCCTGTGAACAAAGATTGTAAAAGGGTGCTCTTACTCTGTAACAAAGATTGAAAGGTTTGATTCTCTACCCACCGTATTGAAAGAGAATCACTAGTGGAAATCTCTCTTAAAGCCAAGAGAGGAGTGGACGTAGACTTTTAAAGTCGAACCACTATAAAAACCTTATGTTGTGAGTTGTGTGTTTGCAAATTTGTTTAAGTTCAATTTAATTTGCTTAATTATATTGAAATTTACATACTTAATCTTATATTTGCGAGTAAACTGAAAAATTGGGTAAATCCACTAGTTGCAACCTCTTCACCCTCCCCCCCTTTTAGATTGCATTAACACTTTCAAAGGCGGGTTCCTATATGTATGTTCCCCCCACTCCTCTTCCTTCTTATTAGCTTTTCAGTTTTATGTTTAAGTTGTGCAAAACCATTGCCAAACACATCACAAGTTTGTTTTCTCCATCAGCATTCTTCATTGAACCATCACCAATCCAGTAGCACAATCCCTAACCTAGCAATTTAGTAGCCATATAAAAACATTGTCAAACCAACCATTTTTTATTAACAATTTTCTAAGAATATAATGTAACAAGGATTCAAAACCATAGGGCAGCCCATAATTTGGGCCCACAAAGCTTGTGGCAACAAGGGCTGGCCAAACCACTTGAGGTGTATTTCGGTCATTTGACCAACCCCTCTTGAGGTCAACGTGGTGTAGTTAGATTCTCCATAATTTTATGAGTCCATATCTACTTTTGGTTTTGCATTTGAGTTAGTGATTAGAATCCTGATGTGATTAGGAGACCTCGTAGAAATTCTAATCCCAATTAGATTCCTTGTTAGAATATGAAGTTTACTTGTGCAAGTCCCTTTTGTTTGGGAATTCTAATTAGGATTCCTCTTTTGGTTATGTGCGTAATCTTAGTATGTCAAGGAATTCCACCTCAAATTGAATTCCTTGTTTGAGTCCTAATTAGTCTTCGTTTGTTGGTCCTAATATCCTTCATGTAAAACCATTCATAATGTAAGCAAGGCAGATTCGAATGAATGAAGAATTGGGTTGAAGGAAGACTTCAATGGAGTCATGGGTTCCCTAGGAGGGAGGCCCATGGCTGTTATTGTTTATGGTTTCTGCAATTTCACATTCCCTTTTCTTCTCCAAGGCCTGCAGCAACCATAGAAGAGCTTAATTTCCTGCAACTGATCAAATAGCCCCCCTTCCCCTATAAATAAGTCCATCCCCTACCCCTCACCCAACCCTAACTCCCTCTCAAAACCCTTGTGCAAGCACCCCCTCCCCTCCTTCCTTGTGGCAGCATTCCCTATCCCCTAGATTAAACCCCAAATTCTTCATCCCCTCCACTCCATCACCCCTCCCCTAGGAATGCACCTCTCTTATCTCTCTTCTCATTCTTCTAAACCCATTACAGCACCATTCCTCTTAGTTACAGAAAATTCCTGAACTTCATCTTCTTTATTCTAGAACCCTAGAAACCCTAGAATCACATAAACCCTCATATCTCTCTTAATCATCTCTCCAAACCCTAGATCCTTTTAGAATAACCATCCTCTTCCCCCTCTCCACCTTTGATCCCAGTGCCAACCCTAACCCTATCCCCAAAACCCTAGGAAATTAATAAACCATAATTTGAAAATCCTAGTAGAGGAATAATTCTGTAAATAAAATTCAGCTAAAACAGAATTATGTCTCTCCAATTTCCCACCTCAATACAGCTTAGCCAAATCCTACTTCCTTTCCCATCATACCCAAATCAACCCTAGACCCCCCCCCCCCCCCAAAAAATAAAGAAAAAAAGAAGCCCTAGCCACAGGAGTTGGAAGCCAAAACCCCCCTAGCCACAGATGATGTTTGACCAATATACAGCTGCTGTCCATTAACAATTGAGTGATATTTGACCTAAACAGCAAAATTAAAACCTAATTACTGCTGGTTCTCTAAAAGAGGATCCTGAACATTGAACCCTGTCACCCCAATCCGGGGTTACATCACCATAACGCTGATAGAGCATATTCACCCTGTTACTGTAGATTCATTTCCACAGGACCCTGCTTCACTACCATTCTAGCTGTGTCCCTTCGTACTCACTGACCTATTAAGATCCACATCTATAGTGAATGTAGAACCATAACCTCAGACCCAATTGTATGGTTGTTTTGAAGGACTTCTCAAAGGCCCAATTTGTTAAGAGGTTTTGGTGAGAGATTTAAGCAATGGGAAAGTTGTACTAGTTTTTCCATCCTCATGGAAACTGAGGCGTTTGCCAGCTAAGCCATTTGCGTCTGTTATTGCAACCATGTCCAACGTCCCACCAAATCGATGCATCTTTTGTGGAAGGGATCATGGCACTGTTCACAGAATGTAAATGTCTACTTTAAGTACTTCATTCTAGTTCCTTTCATGATCCAACCAAACATTTACACTTTCCCTTGAGTCTATTGGTGAAAATGCCAAAAGCACAGTTAGGACAAAAGAAAAAGCGATGCAGTATTAATTTAAAAGAAAGAAAAAAAACTGGTAAACATCAAATAATAGGGTGGATGGTGCTTTCAGGCTTTTAGCATATCATTTTGAAAATATAGTGACGCACCAAACTATCAGTTGCCTTGTACCAAATTTAAGCATTTAAAAAAAAACAGCCTAAAGAAAGTACAATCTTACTGTTGGCATTTCAAAATTGCCTCGCCATCCATTACTGAGGTGGAAAGGAAGTTGACAGTTTGCAAGGATCGCATTTTTTCTTTCAACCACTTTCCATATGGATAAGATGCTGCCACTCGTTGTTTAACATCTGTGTTCTCATAAACCTGCAATATGAGCAATCCAGAATTAGAAATCTCACCATAGAATCTATAAAGCATGCCTTGGCAGTTGCACTCCCTTTAGGCTTTTACTAGAAAGGTCCATTATGTGTAAACTGTAAAGACAAATAAACTAGTTAAGACTTAAGAGAATTCTTCAGGATAAAAGTATGTATAAGTAAAACTAGGGCAACAAAACCTAAAAGCCACATTCACAATATAAGACTGCCTTCTAGTTTCAAGTGTATTCAATATTCTATTTTCCTAATTTAGAATACTTCCACCAAAAACTATAGTACGCTTGTGCACACAATAACAGGAAAACTGACCAAGGTATGCAGTCAACTAGCTTTTCACATTTTGGCACTAAATTTGATTGCCAAGGCATCACCTTGGCTGACCTAGTCAAGCAACGAAAATTTCAGAATAATGTGCTCTTGTTATGTTTTTATTCTGCACTTCGTTGTAGCTTTATATCTTCAGAAGGGAGTCAAAATTGGAAAAACACTAAAAGTAAGCCGTCAAGATAGAATTCTTTTGATTGTTTTGAAGGAGTCAAGCTGATTGGAGGGGAAGGTAACATGCAGCCACTGTATAAAGGTGAGGCTGTTGAGTTGTTGTTACATTTTTGTTTTAATGGGTGTTGAGTGGCCCTAGCGAATGTTCCATTTCCAATATTAGGTTATATGTATTCCAATAGCTAAACTTGCAGAAGTGACACTCAATGACCCAATTACCAAACACGAAAAATTAAAAATAATAATGATGTGTTGAAGCCCAGATGTGTTGAAGCCCAGACCTTGCCATCTTGTAGATCAGCAGCAATCATCATTCCTGGACCTAGACGGCCTTTCATTATGACTTTTGATTCATCCATTGGCAGGACACCAACCTACATAGAGAGAAACATTTGGCTTGATTAGGATCTAAACTGACAATGTTCTACAGCAACTCTGACAAGCTTTAAGTAGACAAGTGAACAGTAACAAATCCAACATGCTCATCAAAATGAAAACCTAAGTGAAGATGAAAGAACAGACCTCAGAAGCAACATACACAACATTGTCTACTGTCCGCCAATACCTAGCAGGGCGAAGGCCATTTCGATCAAGACAAGCACCCACTGTTTTTCCATCACTGCAACAAGCGAATGAAAAACAATAAATAAACAACAAAGAAACTTGAAGCTTTGATCATTAACTAATTATTAGAGAGAGTGATTAGAGTATCATATCAGAGGTAAAAGCCCACAACAGAATTTATAACACCCTTCAAATAGAACCTACTTATAAATAGTACCTCATCACCCATATCCTGATTCCTGACATCTGATGATCCCTACTCATGGAAGCAAACTTCTGGAACAAGTTTGCATCAATTCCATATGTCATGGGGAACTTCAGTTATAAAAAAAAAAAAAAAAAAACAATAAGCCCCAATTATACTGGTTAGCTCTGGGAACTTTCTTATTGACAAAGCCTTCAGTTACATGGCTAAGTGCTGTTAGAAACCAGACATCTGTACAGCCAACTCTGAAATTTTTTGAACTTAGACATCTGTACAGCTTAACTCTGAAATTTTTTGAACTGATTAAAATATGATTATATCTGACTAGAACATATAATCCTTCAAGAGGACTTCTACAGTATCATCAGACTCTGATACAGAAAACTTAATCAGAGATGCAACACATAGAGATCAAGTTATTTGTATGGTCAAGTGCCATACTTTCATAACCATTGATTAAGATAAAAATTACTAAATTAATAAGACCTATACAGGTGTAGGATCCAGGCAGTGTTGAAGACAACCTTGGCCCAGCTTCTAAATTAACAAGGTTAGGGAAATTAAACTGCTCCTTGCTCAGAAACTCCTAAACCTCTGAAAATCTGGCTCCTTTACACAGGAAACAGCAAGTTTGCAACAGAATAAACAAATGCCATCAACAATAGCTGCCTCCTTGTTAAGGTAGCCCAAGGCACTGGAAGGTGCCTGGAACCAAGCCAACACCAACCCGAGGTGCCTGAATGGCAACACAACGCAGGCACCCTTAAACTATACCATCAAATTAAAATATCTGACAATAGTGAATAGACTAATCTCCTTTCAAAGTATTACCTAAATAAGAGTAAAGCAGGGCCATCCCAAGCCTCCATTTGACCCTTGTAGAAGTCATAAAAATCAACAACCTACAAATGGGGGAAAACGTATTTAATGGCATTCAAAAATAATGAATTCAAGTAAAACGTCAACATACAGTATACTGACAACCAAAAGTGCAGATTATTATCATCTTATTGTTTCAAGTGAAAAGAATTTAAAGAGCATAATTGAAAAATATTTAACAAATTGGCAACTTCAGTGAAATAAGATCAAAAGAAGAAAAAGAAGAAGGGGAAAAAAAAGAAGAGACAATTTGTATTACTTCATTTCCAAGAAGGGCTTCAATAGTGAGGAATAATATAAAAAAGTTCACAACCCCATGGAAACAAAGCAAATAACAGTAGAAGCAGATGTAACTTCGCAAAACGGTATCCATACAAGTGAATTACCTCTGGATATTTTATCATCAAAGTAGGATGGTTCTTGTATGCCTCTGGAACCAGAATCATGAGAGCTTCTTCTGGACTGCGGCCACTCCTTATTAACAACTGTAAAGGCCAGAAGGAACCAAATTAGACTGAATGAAAGCTTTAAATGATCTATAAAGCCTGTCCCAGAATAAATAACAAGTGAACCATGTCAAATCAAGACAAACATATGAAATAATCTAAGTACATCTAATTCTTAGAAGAATTAGCAGATAACAGATCCAACAGAGCTTTGAAAAGCCGTTGCGTGATAGCATCAGTTTTTCTGTCTCCCAATACAATTGCATCAAATGTTTAAAGTTTAAGAAAATACCAAAGAAGAGAGAGTAAACCCCACATCCCATTGACATATAATGATGCCTATTTTCTGCCAAGTAGATGGGGAACTGGCAAACTGACCATTAGATGGATAATGTATACTCCTGATTGGTCACCTATCAAACTTCAAAACTTTTTTTTTTTTGGGGGGGGGGGGGGGGGAGGGAGAGAGAAACTCATCCGAAAAAATTCTATGATATTGTTGGGGTTTTATATTCTAATTCCTAAGACTCTGCATTGTGACAGCAAAACTTCCACTGGCATTACTCATAATCCCTTACACCGTGGAAGGTCCCCACCGATAACTTTAATGAAGAGGAAAAAGGCCATTCTTTACTCCGTACATGAAGACCAGCTCCAAACTGTATTGACTAAAGAGACAATAATGCCCATCTCTATACAATTTTGAGCTAGATAGGCCTGTCTAATATCCATATCTCAGGTTGACATCTAGTCTTACAAGATTTGGGAACATTTATTTATTCTTCACTCTGAACCCTACATGTACTTCAAAATTTTCATTGAAATCTCAGCAAAATTATTTACACCCTTTGCCGAAGTCTACACCAGGAATAACTGAAGCAGGGGCCGAGGGTCAGCCAATGGATGAATCAATTGTTCTGTCAGTTACGTGGTCCTAGTGGAGTCAGTCAGGGAGTTAGTTGTTTCTGATGGTTTTGTTTGGTGGGAAGAGAATTACCGTCATCATATCCTCATAATTTGTATAGATATAAATTATATGGATAATTAAAATATAATAAAAAGGAAGCAACTATCTGAAGTTTCAGACTTCAGAAAACTATGGACTGATACAAATCAGTATCAACTCTAGTTTTCCATAACCCCAGTAAATAAAGCAACAAAGTATGAAATTTAAAAAGCGTATGTAAAGGGGGAAAAAATTATCTCAGCAAAGATAACAGTTGCTTAGGATATCATACTTCAGCTGTACTATCAAGGTTTGCGGAGTCAGATGCCTTCGAGTTTCCAAAAGGACAAATTTCGTTTTCACGACCACGCCAAACAGGAGACTTGAGTGAGGCTTCTCGAGATTGCATCCAGTTCAAGTTCCCCTACAAAAAGTTGCTGCTTCAGGTAATTGCATGTTGAAAACAACAATGAAGACGAGGGAGAGAGGGGGGACAAAGGCAAACCTGTATTGTATTAATCTCTCCATTATGACCAAGTAACCTCATAGGTTGTGCAAGTGGCCATCTGGGACTAGTGTTTGTACTATACCTCCGATGATAGATGGCAAAAGGAGATTTATAGAGATCACTCCGGAGGTCGGAATAAAATTGTCCCAGAACTTCAGAGCGAAGCATACCCTTGTAAACTATAGTTCGATTGGACAAAGAACAGAAATAAAGTTCATCACCCCACATTTCTGATTGAGATGCTCTTTCAATCAATTTCCGACAGATGTAGAGTTCCCTTTCAATATCATCATTGTTCTCTTCCTTCAAAATTTTTACAAATACTTGTTGTATATTGGGCATGGTTTGTTTTGCATAGTAACCAACTACAGACATATTAACAGGAACAGGTCGCCATCCAAGTACCTCAAGACCTTCTTCTCTAAAGATATTTACAATAACTGCAGAAATGTCAAGGAAATTATTCTCAGTGTATTTCAAGGGGAGGAAAATAAAAAAGTCGAAGGAAAAGAAACATCAAAACTGCATTGGTTAAAAACATTCGACCAATGGGCTAATGGAATAACTTTGAGCAAGCTTATCCATGGAAAAAGAAATTATATGCAAAAATAGACATTACAAGCAAGGAAATAAAATCAAATGGAGTTCATCGTGATCAAAAAGAGGAGAGGAAGAAGCTTCTGCAATCTGTAGCTGATTTTCTAAAACAAATGTACTTATTCAACCATGTTCTCCAATCATGATGTAAGAATCTAGTTCCATCCAACTCTAGATGTCAAAGTTATAACTAACAGTTTATTGCATCATATAGTAATGCAGATCCAGCACCCACATTAGGTTCTTTTTCCAAGGAATAAGCCTAACTGTGGGTCATATGGGTATTGAGCTTTCATTAGATGGGTTTCCCTTGAAATCGGCCAATGGACCCAAAACATTGGTACATGAACTGAGTACGAGAATTCCCCATTGCAGTCCTTTTTATGTTTTTAAAGTGAACCATAGTTCAGTTGTTTCAATTTCTGGTCCAATTTAAGTTAAGGGTATATAGTCTGATGCAAGTCCGACAACAAATTGGCCAACTTCCCTTCGGAAAATCAACTTAGGTTGATAGATATGGGTGTTGGGCCTTTGTTCAGCATGTTTATGTGGTCATGGGCAATTTCTATGGGCCCATGAGTTTAGTGTTTAGGCCAAGTACGAAAATAGGTTTTTATTTTAGTTTAACTGGTTTAAGTATGTAAATTTTGCCCAACTTAAGTTATAAGGGCAGAATAGTCTTTTTCTTATGTTTTATTTTAGTTTTGAGAGTCTAAGTCAGTCTGGGATAAGATAAGGAGTCCTTTTAGTTTAGTTATAAGAGTCATATTCGAATTTGGATTATTAGTTGAATACAACTAGGAGAGTCAGTTTCTAAGTCCTAGTTTCACTAAGACTTCTTGAGCAAGGCTATAAATAGAGCCCTATGCATGTTAGAAAGGACAAGTTGAAGAATCTAATTAATCAAAAGTGTGTTGCTGCCTACAAGTGAGGTTGGTAGAGCTTCTCATCAGTGGTAAGGGATGTCCATGAGATCATGAAAGAAACCTGGGGTTTCTATTTGAAGAATTCCCCTTCGGCAGTGCCTGTAGCCTTTCCCCACTTCTTTCCATCTCCATCAAACCCCATTACAAGGCTTGTGTTGTAGGTAAGTAACAAGTCAGCTACTTAAAATCCATTCCCCTTCTCATACCGCCCTTTTTTATTTTCTTGAATTTTTGGATTTCTCTATAGACCCAAAATTCAAGGTCCAATCTACGCCAATCTAACCATTAAATCTGTCATAAACTTTTATCCCCTCCAACCCTAGAGAACTTAGATTCCAGTTTAATCCCATTATGACCATCTAATTTCAAGATATAATTATTAATTATTTACTTCAATTTTTATACTTCCCTAAACACCAAAAACAAGAACCTCTATATCTTTTAATTTAGCCATCCAAACCCACCGTACTTGGGGAATCATATTCTTATTTTGTTACCTACGTTCCCTCCAAGTTCCAACCCATTCTAACACCGTAAAACCCTAGTTTCTCATCTCAAGGAATTTAACCCATATCTCCCATGGGATGGGCTATATATCCTTAGATCTTAAATATCATCTAAAAGCACATGATCATTAACCACAAAACCCTAACTTAACCTTTTTTCCAAAAAAGATCATCCATCACAGCCCATTTCATAAAGAATCCTGTATTCCATTATCGAAATTTCAAGAAACTCTTCCTTGGTCCAGTATGATTTAGTTCTCTTAAAAAAATATCTTGAAACATTCACTTAGTTATTAGGATTTATATTCCTAATAAAGTTCAAGTGTCCAAGTTCTATTTCAATCTTAAGCCCTAATTCTGCCCTAAGTTTAATCCTAGTTTTAGTTGGTTTTCAAGTCTTATTTCTTGATGAACATCAGTTGTAAAGCCACATATAGACAGCCCCATCAATGGGAAGAATACAAGGTGATGGTTTACTTGCTTCAGCTTTTTCTCTTACTCTTATGAGTGCTTTACTGATCTAGGTATTTATTAATGTTAGCCTTGGTAAGGAACCTCCAAGGTGGCTTTTATCTAGGGTTCTTCATGAAGTCAAGCTAGATCCTGTTGTGCCTGAGGATTCGACCTCGAATCTAAATTCCAACTCCTCCACCAATCATTACAAGGCCCCTCTATCAAGGTAAGCTTGAGACCAGCACCTCATCCCCCCTCCATATCATCCTTTTTCCCCAGAAAAAAAAAATGAAGAAGACTTTTCAGATACCCTAAAATCACAACAACAAGAAACTCCATATCTTCCAATATGGCCATCGAACATAAGCAAACATGGAAGATCATCTCCTATATCGCTACCTACATTCCCTCCAAGTGTCCATCCATTCTGACATCCCTAACCCTAGAAACGAGCAAGTTCTTGAATTTTGGTCCTCCCTAAAATTCCTGAAAGCAAGTACCTAAATCTAGCCTAAGTTACCTGTTAGAACATCACGAAACTTTAAGATCATCACTCTACATCATCAACTACATTCCCACAAGTTTACCCATCTGACTGCAGCATCTGTAGATCCAAGATTTCCACCCTAAATCTCTGTAACAACTTCTACAAAGATCTTTTGATCACTAACTTGACACAATCTATTTAGCCCTTCATTATCACACCATCTGAATCCCATAGCAAATAGTTATCCTAGGAACATCTTTATGGATCTCCCTTTTCTACCCTAAAGACACCCTAACGAAAATATCAAAAACCTTTTAGTTGGACCTATTTGAGTTGATTCTCTTAAAGCTTGGTATATTGAACCTCACTCAACTGAAGCTGCATCATATAGGAAACAAACTACACATATCCTAACAATATTTAGTAGGTAGAATGTTCTCATGGTAAAATGATTCTCTTAAAGCTTGGTATATTGAACCTCACTCAACTGAAGCTACATCATATAGGAAACAAACTACACATATCCTAACAATATTTAGTAGGTAGAATGTTCTCATGGTAAAATTTAATGATATATCACAATGACATCATTTGGACTTCCTAGAAGAGTTACCTTTTTTGGCTTCTTGCATGAAGTTTTCGTCCTTGGGAAGAAAAACCATTCCAACACCAGTATGCAACTTATCAAAAGAAGCAATGCCTTGTGTATTGGCCCAATTGTTGAACAGATCCCAAGGAATCGAGGTCATCAGTCCAGCACCGTCGCCAGAGTCATTATCTGCCCCACATCCACCACGATGTTCCATGCAGCCAAGGGCTGTAAGAGCATCCTTCACAATCTCATATGATGCTTTGTTTTCTAAGTTTGCAATGAATCCAACTCCACATGCTCCTCTCTCTGATATAATATCTTCCAGGTTTGACACCTGACAAGAGTACCATATCAATGTCACAAATAGGTTTTAAAATAAAAAAATAAAAAAAAAAAAAAAAAACCTCCTCTAGAATAACACAAAGTACCAAAACAAACCCAATGGATTCACTCAGCCTCAAAATGCTAAAATTAGTCATATCAGCCAAGAAGGGGCCCCTGTCAATGGCCATTATGAATTGTAATAGCTCTCTCTTAATGACCAAATGAATTGCTTGTCATTTAAATGCTCAGGAAAATGAATGGTTAAATAAAAACAATAAAACCAGTTCAAACCTATCCCATAGGCCATGGAGGTCTCACAATAAGAGAATGAAGAAAAGAAAAAGAAACTCTGTGGGGGGGGGGGTTGAAGAGGAATCCCCATGATAGAGATCTGCAGGATATTTAATGATTACTGTAAGGTTCTCTATCACAGAATATGAAAATGAGATCGACAGAACATTAGAAACATTCACGTAATACAAAGAATATGCAAAATCATGCTCTGAATCTTCCTGTGTTGTTTTATGCCCAATGTCTCGACGGAAAGATCATATCATACCTCTAGAACAGAGAAGGGAGCACCAGAGATATCAGAGTACCTAAGTTTTTTTGAACATCTAACCTAAATAAGGAAAATATTCATCTCTTCAAAACTGGAACTTGTCAGAATTGCAGTGTAATATTGTAATTACAAGGGCATCCTTCATGTTTCATAAATTGCTTCAGTGTGCAGCGCCGTGCAATCTACAATCCATACTGAAACTTGTGGTTGAGATGAAATCTCGACCACTCATTTCACGTTGTTTTGCATAAGTTTTTTTTTTGGGTAAAGTTTAACTACGAAACAAGTGGTCGAGATTTTGTCTCAACCCCAAGTTTTGATCTGGACCATAGGTTGCACTATTCTGCGCATTTATTGTTCACACACCCAAGTAAAGCTCTCATGTTTCAGGATCTCAACTGCAATTGCATGAATGGAGCTCAAATTCTTACATGTGCCCATGCCTTTACATCTCTGTTTACCCCGAGCCTCCTTTCAGGTATTCCAACAAAATTCTCTTTTAGCTCTCTTGAAGTGTTACATTCACTAAAAAGATGGAAGACTGAGGTTTCCAAAGTACATCCTTCAAATTAGTAGTGAGAAAAAAAAGGAGTTCCAGTGTAAATATACAAGCAAAGGGGTGAGGATAACCTTTTTAAGAATTAAGGTTTTTTTTTTTTTTTTTAAGAATTATGGTTACCAATCAGTAAACATAAGGAAATGAAAAGGTAAAGAGTTACAAGATGATCAATCCACAAATATTAAGAATCAACAATATTAGTAAAAGAGTTGAATAACACCAACAACTACCTGCTGACCATTGATCTCTAAAATTAATAACTACTTTCTAACCATTGAGCTCTAATATTAAACACAACCTTCTGACCAAAACTACCAAAAAAAAAAAAAAAAACCTAACACATTGTCTTCAAAGCTCATGATTACTCAACACAGAGTTTGTGAAAATCCTATGCTACTAGTCTACAGGCTCCCTTACATAAGCCATCGCACCAAGCATCCAATACCTCATGTACCCCTTCCACCGTCAATCACTATGACCTTATTGTTTCGTAACAATTTGCACTGTTTGCTTCACACTAAACGTTCCAGCAGCATTGTAAATAATTAAATCGTTGAACCACAATTACGTTCCATCACTAATCTCAAATCGACAGAATTTCTAGAGTCGAATTATTAAAGTTATCAATGCGCAACTCCAAAAACAATAGAACTATACAAGCCTAGTGGAGATTTAAATTCCACTAACACCACCAAAACATATAAACAGAAAATAATTAACAAGGCACGACAAGATGCAAACAGAATTCATACAAGTCTTAACTCGATTCAGAAAACATCAAGCCTACATACCTTGGTTTCGTTATGTCGAATGACATCAATGGAATCCTTCGAAGCGACATCGATGCGTTCCACGTCAAGAACTGCTTTCACTGATGACCAGCTCCTCGAAAACGATCCCTGACCTTTCCGGACTGCTCCTCCGATTCTCCGTCTCGTCCGCTTTGATTTACAGCAAAGAAAAGAGAAATCTGCAAATAAAATTCCTCTTTGTGCCGCAAAAACTGGACTTGCCTTTACTAGTGAAGGTGAAACACTGGCTGTAAGGCCATTAGAGTAGAGAAGCTGGGACAGAGGAACCATGGACTGAAGAGCCATGGTTGATCAACGAAGAAAACCCAGAGAGAAAAGAAGAAGAAGAAGAAGACGGAGATGATCGTGTGGAGAAAAAAAATCACAAATGGATTTGAAGATAAAAGAGAAAAGCCCGGAACCACCCGCCTCTTCTCTCGTTACATAGTCTCCGCAATGGCGGTCTACAGAACGGACACTGCTCCATTTTGGTGTATTTCTTAGGTACCGTTTTAAAGACATACAACATCTCACGCCGTAGATCTCACATGTTATAATGATCTACGGTGAGAATATTACCAGAATTTAGTTGATAAAGTGAGCGACAGACCAAGAAAACGGGAGAGCGTGAGTTTATAATTGGACACGAGAGGCGATTCGGTCCATATTCCTCTTCCGGTTTTCTGAGAAACATTTTATTATTGATGTCATCCACGTCATCCAGTTTCCGGTAAGAACCGAAGGAGCCACCGCTGACATTTGACATTGAGATTGAGAGGTCGAAAAGAAACGAAATCTTTGTTTAATTGTTTCCTTTCCTATTAAAAGAGGCGGGAATCTGAGAAAAGGTCTTTTAACGGAAAGATAAAAAAGAAAAGGGTGTTTCTGCTCCGTCAAAGCCGTTCGTATTCTTTCTGAATCATTGCCGTTCATTGCGAATCCTTTGGTTGATCGAGTTAATCAACCGTTGGATTCTAACATTCATGAAAGACTCTTCGGTAACTATACAGTCATAAGAGTGTAGATCATCTCCCCTTACAAGAAGTATTCTGTGCTTTTCTAAAAGCTTTACAATCACAAATTATGTAAGGCTTACAAGTAAAAAATAATAAAATATTTAAAAAAATCACATCACCTTAATCCAGTGACCACTTGCAATTTGTGGTCAATAACAGTTGGAAGAGATGATCCGAACTCATCATACGCACCGTGACTTTAAACGGTGAAACGTACAACGTGTCTGGCACCATTTTGGCCTTTCTACTTGCGGTCGTCAGAGGAAGAAGACGCCATTGTTTGTTCTCTGAAAATATCAGAAGGATGATGTCCATGTAGGCCTTGTTTGGTTTGTGTTTTAGATAAATTTTAGGCTGCTTTTTCAATTATTCTTTATGATATTTATCTTGCCGATGGATATTCTGCTCCACCTCTACTTGATTTCCACACTTCAACCACACAAAATCTGAAGTATTAATATTCTTTCTTTGGCACTTAGCTAAAGTTTTTTTTTTTTTTTTTTTTTTTTTTGCATAAGCTGAAGTATATATACTAGAGTATTAGACTGATATGCAATGTGTTCTATTTAATACATATTTTGTCATCTTATAATGCAAAGTTTACTTGGAATGTATCCAATTATGCAGAGCAAACACAGCTTTTAGTTGGTTGAACCTTGTGTTTTTGTATTGGTTGGAAATTTTAAAAGTTTAAAAACTTGGAAAAAATGTTGACCTTCAATTTTCTTCACCACCATTTGTGAAGATAAGCCACCTTCTTTTATAACACTTATATTATTTGACTTGAAAGTGATGTTATCGTCCGAAAACATAAACCACCACTTCGAGGACATGTCAGTGAGTCACGTTAAAAATTGAATGGCTAAAAAAGCTAAGGAGGTGAACACAGACCATACAACAGTTATCCTTTGTATGACTATTTTGTGGTTACTTGTTTCTGTTTTAGAAAGGGAAACAAAAAAAACTAGGAGCATTATCTTTTGCTTGTTTTATTGAGGCATAAATAGTGTATAATTGACTTTTGGTTGATCAATATTATTGAGCATCTGTTTATATCAAGAATCAATAGAGCCATGATTCATGAGCCTTATGTAAACCATGTAAGAGGATTGAATCAACAAAATATATTCATTTTTTATTTATAATATTTGTTGAGAGTAAGTGGGTTGGGTGTTAAAAATCTTATTTTGCAAAATTAGGTCTTAGTAATGAAAACTGCTTGAAGGTTGTGGTCCCATCTACAAGTTGTTAGGGATAAAATGTTTAAGAACATATAGTATTGATTTTAATTCTGAATTAATTTTTTTAGGTAAAGGTTGGAAACAACCTATCATGGGGATGGAGAAGCTTGGTGGAGGGTTGTGATTTGCTTATAAAATGAATGGTTTGGATCGTCGAAAATGGGGAGAAGATTGATTTGTGGCATGATAACGAGATCGAACCATTGCTGATTTTAAAATTAGATATACTTAACCTGTTTGTTGTAGATATTTGTAACTAATTGATAGATCAAAGAAGCAGACCTTGAAGGCTAGATATTTTGAAGAAAGTTTTATGCCAAGTGATATGTTGGAGATTATCAAAATCCAGCTCAGTTTATTTACGTAGAAAGATAAATTTATTTGGAGAGAAAATAAATTAGGAATCTTTTTAGTTAGGTCAGCTTATCATTTTCTTAGTAATTTGAGAGACAACCTCAATGTGAGTAGACCATCTACTTCCAATGGCCAACACTGCTTCACTGGTAACTATTGGCAAAAATTATTTTGAGAGACAACCTCAATGGAGTTGATTAAGCAGAGTAAAATTATTTTCCTAACAAGGAAATCTAGCAGATTATTTTACGATATTTGTAAGCTTTCAATTTGAACATGATTATTCATGTGTCACTTGCAATTTCTGCTTTTTCCACTTGGAAATCTACCACCAAATGAGACCATGTCGGATGGCTAGTGCTTCAGCAATGAGAATATCATATATTATGCAACATGTTCTAAAAACAGAGTAACATTTTTCCCTAAAGATCCCAAGCCAATCCGCCATATCTAGCAAGCTGCTTCTCCTTAAAAGTAATATTCATCAACATTGGTTTGATGGTTTTTTCATTGGGTATCATCCATCCAATATGATTTTGTGTCCTGGATAATTTTTTTTCATTTATGTTATCCAAGATTAGTCTGATTAGCTTGTTGCAGCTCTCTACGCACTCTCAAACAGTCAAACTTACCTGCTTTGTTGAAGGTGATGCCCTGGCGCCAAATAAGGATGTATAAGATTTCCAAAGCATCTAGAGTGCAATTGGAGATCCCATAACTAGATCCTCATCTTTCTATGCATGTCATTGGTTTATAAGTTCTTGTGTCTTTCTCCAAAAGGGATTTGGAATTGAGCATATATGGCATTTTCAAGTCTATCCAAATCATTTTCGTGAACTAGCACTATATGAATATGTGATCTTGAATTGCATTGCCATCTCCACAATGAAGACAAAAGTTTGGAATACAACCTCCACTCGACTCTAAATGGGCTACAGCTGGGAGTCTTCGACACAAGACTTTCCAAATGAAATGTGAGACTCTTGGTGGCATCGAGATTCTGCACATCTTTGTCTAACTGATGGTAGTGTGAATTGGCTGTGAGAATCCATCTTGCTCCCTTAAAGCTAATCGACACATTGACCTTACATAAAATTTTCTTGAGGTGCTCTGTTGCCAAATCAATTTATCATCACTTGGGAATAAAGGAATAGATATTCTGAGAATTTTCCTCACCAGATCTAGGGACCACAACTATACAAAAGGTCCTGTCCTTCTACTTCCAAGATTTGTTCTTGACTAAATGAGCTGAACAACTGTGGATGGAACTGACAAAGCAAAGGGGTAATAACCTCTACCTAGATTCACCTCAGTATCTAATTGGAGAGCAAGGATTAATATTTTGACAATTTTCAAGTTGCATGAATAGTCCTTCTTTAATTTATTATATCCTTGGCTTGTAGTATAGATCTCCAGCCCCATGAATCAGAGGGAGATGGTATGACCTCCATAAAAGGTATATCTTATCTGTGGCTCATTAATCTTCCCCACAGGGTATCAAGTCCCATGCTTTCCAAGAAAAAGTGCTACGTTAAAAGCTTGTAGGTTTTTGAAGTGCAACCCACCTTCACTCTTAGGAGTACAAATTGTTCACCAGTTGAGGTTATGCACTTGCTGATTTTCAGCATTGAACCAAAAGAAAGTCCTCATCATCTTCTCTAACCATTGAGTTACGGCCACTAGTAATCTAAAACAAGATATAAAATGGATACATTGTGATTTGGCTAGCACTGTTTTTCCTAGAGCACTGAGACGTCTAAATTTTCATCCTTGTAATCTACTCTTCACTGTAGGTAATAGGGATTCTTAGTGCTTCAACTTTCCTGCGAGAGTGGAATGCCAGAATAGACGTCCCATTCAAAAGTAGGTTTGATATGAAAATGCCTTGATAAATCTCTCTTCATGCTTGCAAGGGTGCTAGGATTATAATGAACTCATGTTTTCTGTATGTTCAACTATTGCCCTGACAACTCACAATACTCTAGAATGGTTTTGCTTAATATTCTTGCAACCATTGGAGTAGCCTAACCAAAAAGGATTAAATCATCCACAAAGGCTAAATGGGATATCTGCTCTTCCCCTCCAGACAACCATATCCCTTTCAACTTCTTTTGAGACAGTGCAATATCCAAGTGAGAGGAGAGAACTTCAACACATAGCACAAAGATGTAGAGGAAGATAAATACTATAGTTCAAGACATTAAAACACTAGCTCAACATTTAATCACAATGTCTTCAACCATATGTTCAAGGAAGCTAATCTTGCAGCAGATATGTTAACTAAAGAAGCAACTTTGACCCAGGAATCCTTTCTTACTTTTAAATGTCTGCCAATATCTTTGGAATGGATTATCTTGTATGATAATCTTGGAAATGGTTGTAATCATGGTTTTAAGCTATAAACCTTACAAAAAAAAAAGTGTACTAGTTGAAATGATTTAATTACCCTCACTATTTTTTATTTTTAAGTTCAAAACACTTTTATTGAGAAATAAAGCTTCAAGGATAAAGGATTCAAAGATCTTTCAATTGCGGAGTGGACACAAGTACATATATCGTACTTCTACATGACAAGGCCTTCTTAACTAGATTATTTGTTATAGAATTTGCCAACTTAAGAACATGCTAAAAAATACAAGACTCAAAGCTAGTCTTGATAAAGAAAATATCATCTAGAATTGGCCTATTGGAGATATGAGACAACCAGCGGGCTCTAGAGATATGACTTTATTGCAACATAAATTTATCTAGCCCATTCTCTATAGCTTCAAGTAAAGCTCTTTTCTACAAAAAAAAAATAAATAAATAAATAAATAAAGCTCTTCTCATCAGCAATTCCTCACTGCTGCTAAAGCTTTCGAACTTTGATACAGTAAAGACTAGACTTCTCTGAAAGTTCCCTACACATAATCCCCATACCTCCCATTTACTCACCTTTCTTCCAACATATATACAATTAATTTTGAGTCAATTATCATTACTACTCACGGACCCCAAAAAGAAAAAAGAAAAAACAAACCAAACCAAACCATGATTAAAATCCGAGTTGAGTATAACTCCTAGGGGTGTCAATTTATAGCCCAAACCTTTAAAATTGAATCGCACCAGCCCGTTATAGTTTGAACTGGCCTGAACCAAACCTTAATGGGCCGTAATTTGGCCGTAATTGGGCTGAGGATTGTGGAGCCTGCACCAAATCGAAATCGAACCGCAACCCGTTTTGTAATTTTACATTAAATAGTATTTGAATCATTATATTACACCATTAGGTAGTTGATATAGATAATTAAAAAAAATTAAACATGAACTCAAAGGTCAAGTAGTCATTTTACTATTTAATATCTAGGTTCTTGATTTCTATAAAATGGATTGATTTTTTTTAATGAAAATTGATTAATAGCAACTTTGCTTTTGATATAATTTTGGTTTTTGTTGTAGATGCTCAATTGTTTCTGCTTGTTCTTTTTTTTTACATATAAACCAGAATCTAAACCGTTAGCCTGAACACAAACCGCACCAAACTGAAACCCGTCCGAAACCGTTATTTTGCTAATGGACCGTGTTTGGGCGATGTGTTTTTCAGCCCCGAAACCGCCCCGTTGACACCCCTTTATTAACTCCTCGAAGTCTCGAACAACTATTTGTATCCGGCGAATGCTCTGCTAGCAAACGGCTCCTTTGATATCCTCTCCGGCTGCTAATCGACGACAACGCAGCTCAGGTAATCAATCTCAACTAATGCTTTTCTTCTTCTTGCTAGACTTTTCAGTATAAATTACTCAGACCTGCCCACGCAATTGTGGCGTTGCAGAGGCTGGAGGCTGTTCTTTTTGACGAAATCTCGAGTTATGATACTATATCACTGTTAAATTATTCAAGGTTTTGGCCTCTTTCAATGAATTCATTGTTCCGTTAACTTCCGATTGCCTGATTAGATATTGTCGTTCACCCCCATCTCCAATCGTTTGCAGGTTCTCCCACCTTCGCCCAACCCCAAATCCAATTTTTCATTTCTCGTTTTCTCGCCCTTCAATGCTGATCCAAGATTCACGGAGCTTGGCGAAATGTTCTCATAAAGGGCTAGTAGTTAGTGCAGTTCATTCGTAATCATCATCATCTTTGGTGACTTGGTATGCTGGATTTCCCTTTTTATATATTTTGGTGGAAGCCAGAAAAAAGTTCATATATAATCCAAGGAAGTGAGTCAGATCAAGAGTGCAACTCGGGTGAATTTTAATCTTGAATTAGTCCCATCCTTTGTATCTCCTTATAACATTGCTTCAGCGTTTTGCAGAGTTGAAGGGGAATCAGTGGATTAAGAAATAATGGTGAGGAAAGCGATGAAGAAAGAGCAGGTTGATAAGTGTGATGTTTGGTCGTGGTTTGTTAATGGAAATTGTGCGATTTCGTTCCTTTGCATCTTCATATTTGCTCTGGTGGTTCGAGTGGGGGTTTCCTTCCATCCCTACTCAGGTGCTGGAGATCCGCCGAAGTATGGCGACTATGAGGCGCAGAGGCACTGGATGGAGATCACCCTTAACACTGCTACTAGGGAATGGTACCGCAACAGCACCACTAATGATCTCAGTTACTGGGGACTTGACTACCCTCCCCTAACTGCCTACCAGAGCTATTTGCATTCTCTCTTTCTTAACTACTTCCATCCTGATTCTGTTGCTCTTTCCACATCGAGGGGTCATGAGTCTCCTCAAGGGTGAGTTCCAATCACTTTCTGAGTTCTCTTTTGCAATTTCAATTAAAATTTTTGTATTTTGGGGTTGAGATCTTAAAAAGCTCTTATTTCCTGCAGAAAACTTCTGATGAGGTGGACAGTGTTGTCCTCCGATATCCTCATCTTTTTCCCCGCGGTTCTATGTTTCATCATGGTCTACTACACTGGTCGCCGCAGTGGCTACAAAGAAGACATAGCATGGCATCTAGCTATGATATTAATGAGCCCATGTCTTATCTTAATTGATCATGGCCATTTTCAGGTCTGAAGGAACATGCATCACAATTCCTGTTCTACTTCCAGCTTTTTTTCGACTTTATATACCATGCACCAGGAGAAGAAAATAAACTTATATGGGTTCCTTGCCAGTACAATTGCATTAGTTTGGGCCTGACGATTGGAGCTGTTGCTGCCATCTTCTCTGAAAACAATCTAGTAGCTTGTTTCTTGTTCAGTCTTGCACTCAACCATAAACAGGTGTGTTTCTTTCCCTAGTGCTGTGACAACCACTTCCCCTGATTTGATTTGTTTCTCTCCTTCTTTTACAGTTCTCTAGTTAATATATGGTTGGATTCACTTAGTTTATGAATTTATATTGTTGAAAATGTCTCGGTTGGCTTTGAAACTAAAGTTCAAGTGCTTGTAAGAGTTGCTTACATGGCTTGACTAAATCATTAACTAAGTAAAGTTCCCTTTGTTGAAACCTGACAACTACATGATTTATTTACACATATGTTGCATTTTAACATGTGCCTTCTCTAAATAGCTAACTAATTATTCTCTGCATTGATTTATATTTGGGTGTATTGTCTGTGGTTTATTGCAGATGAGTGCATATTTTGCCCCTGCATTTTTCAGCCATCTCTTGGGGAAATGCTTCAAGCGTCAGCATCCACTGCTTGAAGTGTCAAAACTGGGCTTGATTGTTATAGGAACATTTGTTCTTATTTGGTGGCCTTATCTTTATTCAACAGAAGCATTTAAGGAGGTAAGGCCATAGTGGAGATAATATTTGGTCGTTGATCCTTCTATTTTCTTCCTGCGATATGTTACCCATTGCAATTTACGTTATTGACGTGATGGATGACATAGGTTCTCTTTCGCCTGGCTCCTTTCGAGAGAGGGTTGTATGAGGATTATGTAGCAAATTTTTGGTGTGCAACATCTGTGCTTATAAAATGGAAGAAACTATTCACAACCCAATCACTGAAGCTTATCAGCTTCAGCGGAACTGTTCTTGGTATTCTTCCTTCTATGATTCAGCAGATAAGGTCTCCAAGTGATCAGGGTTTTCTATATGCACTATTTAATAGTTCATTTGCATTCTACTTATTCTCATTCCAAGGTATGATGTGAACTATTCTTCTCCCTTTTGTGCTTTTATTTTCCTTGGACTTCTTTTGGGAATGGTTTCTGATAATTAGCTGTTATTTTGGTCATGTAAAAAATGACAGTGCACGAGAAGTCTATCCTGTTGCCCCTTTTACCGGCAAGTCTGTTGGCTTTGGAAGAGCCTCTTCTTTTCAAGTGGTTCACATTACATGCCATGTTCTCAATGTATCCCCTTCTTTGCCGTGACCATCTGATTTTGCCATACATTGCTCTACTGGCACTATTCCTCCTTACTTACTATTCGCCAGGTAGCAGACAACGTGGAAGCGAGGTTCATCTCCCTAAATGGGCAGGGTTTGTGATGTCTCTACTTCTTTTATGCTCTGTTCTACTTCATCTCATCTACTTGGGAGTTTCGCCGCCTCAGAAGTATCCTTTCATTTTTGACGCCATGATTATGCTTCTTTGCTTCTCTCAATTCGTTTTGCTTACCGTTTACACAAATACAAAGCAATGGAGGTTGTCAAACAGCCTTACTTGGATGGAAAAGGAAAAGAAACTTGTTTGAGTTTCATACATCAATGTGCACGTTCGTGAACATATTTGAGTTTTAACTTAAACTAAGTTGTTCCTTAGTGATCTGACCTCTATCTGTTTTGTATTTTGCCTAGAACTGACGCAACTTTTGGATTCATATTGTATTCTTTGAATCACTTCTCATAGTTAAAAAAAAGTAGGATGGAAATATCCAGTGTTTGCAATTTGCCACCCTCTCTTTCAAACTCGACTCAGCTTGAACAGTTTGCAGATATGCACGAAACAGATTGTCCAACTTATAGAATGGGGCAAAATGAGTGACAGGAGCTTCTCCAGTCAATGAAAGTACTCACTGTTTCTCTTGGTAATTTTACTAGTATATGTTTGGTATTTGTGTTGGCATGATTTTCTAGCACGAACCGAATGGCTAGGGGCACCCTCTTTGATCCAGTTATAGCTAGTCACTTCATCCAGTCGAATGAGTTATATGCTGTCCTCATGTAGAACGTTGCCTAATCATGAACCTTTCGTGGCTTCCACACTTAGGCACAAATCCCTTCGCCCTGAGTTTTCTCCCTTTAACATGAGGATAAGGCTGTCATTTCTAGATTGCCAAGGTGATTTCTGTATCCAACCATGGGAACTAGGGAACGCTCTGGATTGCGTCTTTTCTCCCATGTTAATAATAAAACTCACGTCCAACTCCCTGGAGGATCGAGCAACATCAACTTTGAATAGAACCTATATCTTAGGCACCACTGAGAATGCTAGTAGCTTACTCTTTTCGGAAAATATGTTTAAATTGTTACAGAAATCATGTCTCATAACCATCTAGGCTTAATCAGCTTTTGCTGGTTTCAATATATTGCTCCGGGGTGGGGGGTACGAAGGCTGAACCTCAATTAAGGTGTGGAACACCTACCGTTTGTTAAGGAACTTTTAAGTTACAGTTGTTCTCTTCCTTTCAAAGAAAATGTTTTATTTTTTTATTTTTATAAAAGAAGTGTTTTATAGTTACTTACTTGCTAGTGGTCTTCGGAGGAGGGCTTGAAAAGGACTCCATAGGAAGATCTGTAAATGCTTGTTCTTCCCCTAACCATGGTTACCTTCAGATGTTGGTAACAAACATCAAAAGATTAAGTGATAGCTGAGGATGTCTTGTTATTTGTTAAAACAACCAAAAAAAGAGCAAGCTTGGGATTATTATCGGCTGCTTCAGTGATAACAGGGTTCCAATAAATGATCAAATGTTAAATATATTAGCATATTACCGAGACCAGGGATCGGTTAAATGTTTTACCAAAAAAAAGGATTGGCTAAATGAAAGAATCTTCTTGTAATTAACAACCAAAGCCAACCTTTCTGTTCGCGTACCTGGCGATTTTGTTGGATGCAAGTCTTGAGACATTCGTGGCGACTCGTAGGTCGTAACTCATCCCACACTAGCCAAAGTTCCCAGAATCCCCACTGTTACTAGAACTAGAATAGCAAAAACTCGATCTCGACTCTCCACAATGACACATCTGAGTTCAGCTTCTCCAGAATCCATACAAAAGTGAAGCTCATAAAAACCAGATATACCATTGATCCCTTCTGACGTTTTAGGTACGCTCACGGCAATGAGAATTGAGATGCATATCAAAGTTTCAGTCTTAACAGGTAAAATATTTCAATTGGGTAGTAAAGAGTTCCGCGATACAAGATTAGGGTCCCTTAAAACCAAAACGACGGCAAATATCGATACAAGCTTGAGTCTAGTGTAGACGCCTGCCTTCTGCAATCAGTTTGAGATTTAATGGAAGACAATAACCTTCCACTGATTAACTCCAAGCTGATCAGTATGTTCGATATCCATTCTTTAGTCCTGGTCAGTGCTTGATGCACAACACTTAAAGAAGGTATCATCCAACTCCAATACTCAAACGATGTGATAATCAATTCTGAAGGTTGACAAAAGTGCTCCTTGTCCCAAGACATTATGTGAATGAACAATCATTGAAGGTAAAAAAGGCCAAACAAAGGAAGTATGGTGCCTTTGTTCTGAATCAAAATGAGATGGGAATTCACCATCAGAAAACACACAAAAGGGTAAATAAATTGGGGGAAAAGAGGAGTAAAACAGAGAAAAAGATGCAGAAAACAAGGTACTGAAACCCTTTTCACATACAGTCTGATGCACAGAATGTACTCATGAACTTGCATAGGAGTATATTTTACAGGGGATGTGGTGAACTATTGTTTCTAGTTGGATATTAGATGCACCAAGAAGATTATGGTCCCTCCATTTTAGCAAAGCTAGCAGTTGCACTAAAGTAGATTATGAATCTATGATCATCTAGTCAGATAGTATATTATCAGGAAGATGACAACAAAAGATGCCACAAGTATAAACATTCTCCGGCTTGATTTGGTCTCGAAAACCTACAGCAGTAAAGAGGTCATACTCAATATGAATCGTTCGACATAAAGAGTAAAACAGCAGGAGACATTGTTTTTCAAAAGACAAAAAACAGAGCAAGCAATGTTCTCTGCATACCGACTTGAACCGATCCACAGTTCCAGACAGGATTCCCCTTGATGTATCCATATCATTGCCCTAGATGCAGAAAACAACCCTTATAAGAACAAACATATATACAACCTTCAGTAAACAATAGATGACTTGGTTTAAATTTACCATTCGATCCAGCAAACGGTTATGACTCTCGACCTCCTCATGTATATCTCCTGTCAACTGTTCATATATACAAGACAGCAAAAATCAGTACTTTGAAGCATGTATCCAAAAACACACACACACACAGAGGCTTACCCTTCTTGCATAGGGGAATGTACACTGATTAGACAATAAACCAACAGCTTGGATCTTTCTTACCAACTTAAGTTTACACAAGAATTTGAGTCATGGTACCCATGTGCAATGCAGACGTGCCATAAAATATGGTGAGGAACGAAATGAAGGAAATGTTTATAGGGCAAAAGGTTTTCTGGCAGTGGTCTTTGAATGGGCACCTAGTTTGGTTTCTTGGAGTGGTGATGGGGAATTCCTACCATTGGATATCTAAGTAATGGTGGTTGATTTTCCAAGTGTTAATTTAGACTCAATTCAACAATATACTCTTGCATAATGGATATCCGTAGTGTATTTCAGCTATCCATGATTGGCCTGTGCCGTCTTGCTGTCCCAGACTTTTTTAGGTTATATTATTCCACTTGGTGATTCCGAATGGGCTGAAACTTGACATCTGAAAAGACCCAAAAGGGGACCTTGGGTCTAGTGGTCCATAAATTTTCAGCCTCTTCCAACCTGCCATGTGGCAGGAATAGGTGTCTGCCCAAAGATTTATTTTTCCACCACCATTCACGAAAATTGCATCCTATTTAATAATGGATACAACAAATTTAGGACGATATCTGTATGCAAAATAAGGTTCTAAGTTAAATATCCTAATGACAAGAAACCAATTTGAACTTCAAAACAGGTTCTTGTTGGCCTGGAGAATCTGGATATTATCTGGTTTTCGACATACATGAGATGCAAATTATTCACTGCTGAAAGATGACAACCACCACAACTAAAACAGCTTCTGTTCTTATTTCATAATCCTATTGAGAGCTTGGTTAATCAGGATAAGCCTCATATTCCTAAGCTCTTCCACAGTTCAATTCGGACCCTATCTGTTCCTGGTACCTTGCTTACTTGCATCTTCTTTAAAGTATATTTTACTTACAGGCATCCTAAAATTCTGCTAAAGTCTATGACATGAGTCATGATGGGTAATACAAACTTCCAGGAACACCAGACACTATTACTATTAATGTCTACAGGCAGTAGGCTCTACAAATAATTATTCCATCTTATCTTAGGGCCTTTCTGGTAGCATTTTTCATTTTGTTAGGAAACTACAATAATAATTTTCTGAAAACCATTTTCAACCTAAATGCAGAGATTGTGAGTTTTCAACTCTCAACCAGAGCCCCTCAGGTATTTCATCTATTACGTGTTCAGGGAAAGACAGAAAAAAAAAGAGAGAAATAAACCCTGCCAAATCGGTTGAGACCATTTTTGGGGTTGGATATGTGAATCAGACAACTGACATCAAACTTGCCTCAAGGTATTTGGTTGGTTATGATTCTCCTACAAAATATAAACAGGGATACGGATACATGGTGAAGTATATCCAACAGATGATTGGTTTTTGAAGCACTACTGGCTGTCATCAAACCTGCAGGACAAACTGATCTCAAAACTGACAAGTACATGAGTTACCCCACCGCAGACATCATAAATCATCTAGGACTCTATAATTTAAGTTTGACAGTATGATAGGATACCATGTTGAGGGTGTAGGAATGGGGTAGTGGTAGGTTATCAAAATAACCCATGTGGGAGGCATGTATAGAAAGAAGACTTGTTAGGATTGTTGAGGCCATATTATGTTGTAGGAGGTAAGGGGAAAGGGGGGAATGAATTCAGTTTTGGGGCAAGCTTGCTTGCAGTGAGTGAACTGGTTTAGTAGCAGTAGCAGTCATAGGATTACGTAAGGGTCTAGATGCCTGTAATGGAATTTACAGATTGTTAAGGGAATTCATATGCATTTGATTGCCTATATAGCTGCATGCTCCATTGTTCATTGTTCGTTACTTGTTCCATTTCTGTTTAACAATTTCAGTTGGGTTGAGTCAGTAAAATTGCATCGGTGAGGAGGGAATCAGTGCCAGAATTATCAGTGCAGCAGTAGGAGGTTGTCGGAGGCTACAGGGATAATACCAGGATCTTATCCCAGTACCTATGAGAAACAGAATGTTGTCAAACCCGCAGGACACAGCGAAGTCAAAACTGATGAGAGTAGATAGAAATGATCTACTACAGACCAGGCAGAGTTCCCTAAGTTGATCAACTAGATCTCCAAGCTGCAAACTCTGTTCTTTAGTGGTGTTTTTGACATAGGCTTTACCATCCCCATCAAAGATGTTTTTCACTCCAAGATCTAGCAATGGCTGGGCTCAAGATGTGATGCACAAAGGAGGAGAAGGATGGCCAGGCTCCAGATGTGATGCAAAGACAAGGAAGAAGAAGAAAGGATATGGTGGAGGATATGTTTCTAATAGCAAGATCAAAGGATTGTTCTGACTCCCCCCCCCAAACCAAAAAAAAAAAGAAAAAGAGGAAGAGATTGGTCACATGAGCATTGCCCATTAAAGTATCCGCAAGGATAAATGGCTATTGACCCATTATGCTTTTATTTATTTATTATTCTTTTGATCAAGTTATTAAATAGAAACAGGGTCCATAAATGAAATCAAACACCAGCTAATACGTTTTGTGTCAAAAACAGATGATACCAAAAGACCCTTGTTAGTACTTTACCATCTTGAATTCATAAAAGACCACTGCATACAAAAATAAACAAATATATACAGTTCAAAGAAGAAAATTTCACCATGAATCAAGATGCAAATCACATATTATGGAACAATTTGAACATTTCCTGCCAAAGTCAAGAAGAAAAGCCATAAATATATAATTAGTAGTATAAAAAAAATTGATTATTTACTCTCTTCAGTAGATTGACTCTGTCTTGCAATCCATCAACAGCTCTATCATTGTCATGTTCATCAATTTCATGGGAAGAGTATGATGAGGAGGCTCTGATCCCACCCTCCTCAATGCCATCAAAAGTAGCAGTTCTGTGGTTACGCAAGTCCCTGCAAGCCAAGACATAAAAATGAGTCATGGAAACAATGACCATTAAAATTGACAAGACAAATTATATGTTTCAGAACAACATGATTTAAGTAGACATTCCTCTGACAGAAGAGAGAGTATGTGGGACTAAAAAGATGGATGAGCAATTCATAGTTACTCTTACCATGAGCCGGAGAAATTAAAAGAATACCGATTTCGATTGAAGCAGGTCAATCAACGGAATGGACAAATTTGGCATTAAAAC